>NC_044031.1:497100605-497453105 GCF_901765095.1 Microcaecilia unicolor | reverse complement strand
AGTCGTCTGAACACAAGTTAAAGCATTGTCCCATGGAATCTTGGAATATAAGGCCTCCAAATATAAGGTGACCAGAATGTCAGTAGCAGCGATGTCTGTAAGCTCATGTATTTTCCTCAAAAACTGCATTGTGTCTCTAATATAGGAACGAGCTCGCATGACACAGGGCTTTAAAAAATAATCAATGAATTTAGATGCTGGTTCTAAAATGGTACCCCAAAGCTATACTATGGGATGGCCCAGAGGAGCTGTGATAGATTTATGAACTCTGGGGACTATGTAAAACATTGGAGTGCATGGGCAAGTTGGTAAAAGAAATTTACTCTCCGCTTTAGTAATAGAGCCCTGAGTCAGAGCCTGGGAGGCCAAAGTAGTCAAAGATTCATGGATCAATGTTAAAGGGTCTGAAGACAAAAGTTGATAAAGTTCTCTCTTGTCCAAATGTTGGTAAATTTGGGTTAAATATTGATCCCCATGAGAACAACAGTAGCACTTCCTTTATCTGCAGTCTTAACTATCAGGCGTGAATCTTTTTGAATAGTATGCAATGCCGAGAATTCCTCCCGAGTCATATTGACAAATTGTCTACAGACTGAATGACTTTCCATGATGTCCAAATCTCACAGTAGCATCTGATGAAAAGTATAGATCAATGGGTTCATAGGACCTGGTGATATCCATCTAGAGGGGCCCTAAATAAAGAAGCATCATTGTCATGGAGTTGTTGATTAAAGAAAAGTCTGACTTGTAAATTTCTCACAAACCGAGCTTGATCCTGACGAGCAATAACAGGTTGTGTCGAGTGGAAGGGACAAAAGAAAGTCTTTGATATCTTGCATTTTAGTTTCTATTTCTACTACTGTGAAAGTTTTCTATATAGGGCTGGAATGTATTTGCTTTTTTCAGGGTTTATATACTGGAGCTCTGAAGGGATTCCTCCTCCATCATTCCCCCTGTCCCCACTACCTTGGGAGAGATGGTGTTATAGGGGACCCATTTTAATTTTTTTGCCCAGGGCCTATTTAGTCCTAGCTACCCCATTAAGTAAGATCCTGCCTTGATTACTGTATCCACTCTGAAGACTACAGGGCCCTTTTACAAAGAGGTAGTAGGGCTACCACTGGGTTTGTGAACGATGAATCGGCCCTATCGCTGGGCTCTCCAAGGAGCCCAGCAGTAGTTCCAGGTCTGCCGTGAGCCATTTCCAACACTAGAAAATATTTGTTTATTTTCTAGCACTAGTGGGCAGGGAGTGGGCATGCCTGGTGGTAATCAGGCAGTGCCATGTGCTGCCCGATTACCTCTGGGTTACCGCCGGAGTCCTCACCGCTTCCTAAACAGGAAGCAGTAAGGACTCCAGCAGTAAATGACCATGCAGCAATTTTATTTTTTAAAAAACCCTTTACCTGCTGTGGTAAAAGGTGGCCTCGGAGGGCAGCAATCCCGTATGTTAGCACCACCATGGGCCACCTTTTACCGACACTTGGTAAAGGGGCCCCTACATCTACAAAAGGACATTGATTAGGTGAAGGGAATTCAAAGGAGGGTTACCAAAATGGTGACTGAAAATAGTCTAGAAGAAAGGAGGGAAAGAAGACATATGAGGTAAATGGACACCCCCTCAGGAGTGACTGGACCTCTCTCAGTTTAGGTATTTGAATTTCGAGCTACATTAAGCCAGTTTCTAATATCCAATAAATTTCTGCATTATGACTTACATTTCATTGAAGCATGCTTCTCAGTGGGTATTAGCTGCATTATCAACTTCATGTGGGGTGGGTTCTTGATCATGGAGGGAAGTTAGTTGAATTTAGGAGGCTGCTGGAGTAGAAATTATGTTTGTATGTAATTTGTTTTTACGTTTGATCTGTGTACTGTTTGTTCAGATATTTATTGCATACTTGCATATTTGTCTTAAATATATTATTGTAATTTGTTTTTGAATTACGTGCTTCTGTATTGTTTACTATGTTTCATGTTTAACAGTTTTGTTAGCGGCCTGGGTGCTTCTGTCAGAAAGGCAGAGTATAAATTAAACTAACAAAATACATATTCATGAAAGTAGCATTTTCAATAGAACTTAAAAGCTCATAGACAAAGGAATCAGTATATGAAGCTGAAGAAAAGGACAGTCAACATGAATATGAGAAAATATTTTCTCAATCAGAAGGGTGGTGGATCATTGGAGGGGGGGAGTAGAAAGAATATTTTCAGTGAAGGCAGTAGGAACCAACATATTGACAAAATTGAAGCATGCACAACAGACACAAGTGACCTTAGGGGCAGGACAGGGGTGGAAGAGGATCAGTGATCAAGCAGGTAACTGAGTGGAGATTGTCTATGTTCCTATGTATCTCTGAAAAGCTCATAGCGTGGACCAGCTCCATACTGGAATCAGTCTCTAACACGTCACTGGTTTGATGTACTCTTAGAAGATAAAAAATAATTAGTAATGGTATTTTCTTTCAGGAAAGAACTGCAGAGCATAGTAATATTTTTGTCCATGAATATTTAATACCTGTACTAAGTGTGTGCTCTTGATTGTATTTCATGACGTTATTAAAGATTAAAAGTAATCCTAGAAAATCCAAGATAAATTTAGACTAAGTATTATTTCATTATCAATATTATTTCTTGTTGCTATTTACTGCAATTTTTTTGAATACACAGCACAATTGTAAAACTAGGGAATTCTGGTGTTATTTTCAAATTACATAAAAAAACAACAACAACCAAACAATGAATGATTTAACTCCAATGATAAATAACTATTTTCTATGATATACTGTATTTATTATAATACATAGATTTTCTGGTCAAAAGAATGCCAACTCTTCCTCAGAACTCAGCTGTAGAATGGTTTGATTACACTGTTTGTAAATTGACATTGCTTGACTAAAATATGGCTGATCTTTTAAACAGATATAAAATACATACAATTACAGAATTGCACTGCTGTGAAATACACAATAATGATACTTCTGCCTCTGAACTACATGCTGTGACACACTGACTACAGTGAGCCATGACAGATACAGTGATGAGAGGCCTGAGCTACTTTGCATTTCATCTTTAAAATGTGTATGCTGTTCCCTTTTACTGCTGGGGCTCGTAGCTAATATATAACAGTGCTCCTAGTCTGAGAGGTGTAACTTTTTCAGATGCTCTTAGGCCACATAAGCAGTCTCAACTACTTGCTTTATTATAACACACAGCAATAATAGGATGTGATGTATTCTACCCAGCTGCACCCTCCACTTCTTAGAGGGATCCTAGAGACTTACACATTAGCCAGCATAATCTGTTACATCTCCCTCTTTCTGTTTTCTATATATCAGGCTGGTTTTCTTATGACTTGGCCAAAACATTTCCTGGTGGGTACTGTGATTTGCGGTGGCCCAGGTATTGGAGAGTATGACACTTCTGGGTTCCTTGGGTTCTTGGTTGGCATATTCTATTGTAGGGTGTCTGGGTTATGTGGCACCTCTTCAATGGTAAACAAAGGTACCCCTACCCAGTAGCGCAATCCAGATCTTTCACTACAATTGGGGACTCATAACTCAGTCAATTATGCAGTATATCAAATTCCGTCCCCTTTCTCCCTTTCCCTTTCTCCTTTCTGATCCATCCTGTGTTTTGACCAAGAACGAGTGAAGTGGGAGTTGCTTAGGAACTTCTGCCTTCCTCCAGTCATTGTTGTCATCAATTTTGACCCGGACAGTCTGGCCTACTTTCTGGACTGGTCTTTCTTTGGCCCTTCTATTGTACTAGTGGTCCTGTTTATCCTTAGCTGCCTCTAGTTAATGATAATTTGTCTGTATTGATGGAGCCTTCAACAAAGCATTCCAGGTCTGTTACCTGAACATAATCTATATAGATTGGCTGCTTAATTATAAAGATCAAAAAGTGGATTTTGGACCTAGATACAGTGCATCTATTAGGATTAAATTTAGAAGTGGACTGGTATTCTTTATTATGCAATGCATACACAATGGGCATGGCCCTTTAAGTGTAATAGAGTCAGCTCATTGGTTGAAACAGATCATCTGATCTGTTAAAAGGTTGGTGTTTTTTTGTATGCGCCATCTTTGAAATACCATAGTGAAAGTATAGCTATGGCAGAGTAGTAAGGTAAGTCAGACACACATAGAATGTAATTTTGAAAATAGGTGATAGTTTGATATTTACAATTATAGTAATATAATTTTAATTTGTTGCAGGACCAGCCCTGATGCAGCAGATCAAAACATGGCTCATGTCAGCCAAGGTCCTTTATAAGATAAGTTCTTAAAGTAATATATTTAATATAAGTTAAAAATACTAATAAAAATTGGTAAAAATGAATAAAAGTGATGACTGATGAAGATTTAAGCGAGTCACATGTCTGAGTACCCTGAGTGAAACGAGTTGATTCAGAGTACATAAAGTGATGTAATTAAATTGTACCTGTTTGGAGTACTTTTGAGCGTTGGGATACAACAAAAAGCATAGGGGCCCTTTTACTAAAGGGTTGGCGTGTGGCAACAGACTCGCTGTGTGCCAATCCAGAACTAGGAGCCCGGCAGTAGTTCCCACTCCCAGTATGCACCATTTCCGTCGCTACAAAAATATTTTCTATTTTTGTAGTGCTGGTACTTACCCAGTGGTAATGGCACTGCCTGGTTACCGCCAGGTTAGCACAGGAGCCCTTACCACCACCCCTGAAATGGCTGTGCGGAAAGTGGTTCACTTACCACATGGCCATTTCTTTTTGAGAAAAAAGACTGCCTTTTACCCACTGCGGTAAAATGGGGCCGTGGCGTGCATCAAAATTATGCACTGATGCTAGCGCAGGCCCCCTTTCCCATAGAGCATTGACAGCCCCTGGTCTTTTAAGAAATTGGGTGACCATACAGAGCATTTGATTTAGCTGTGGGTGCATGCATATTATCTATCTCTTCGATCTTCAAAATATCTGGCTGCAGTCCAGGACCACAAGCTAAAACCCATTCTTTGTGTCAAGGCAGGAAAAAAACCATGGCATTGTTTTATTCCAGGAGAATATCCTCTAGGTTTGGCATGGTGCAATGATTTCAATGAAGAGCCCAGTTGACTGGGTTCAGGTCTATACATGTTCTGATCTTCCCATTATGTTTTCTGACTAGCAGAAGTGCTGATATCCACTCAGATAGCTCCTGCATCGTAACCAGAATCCTGTGATCATCTAACTTTTGTAATTCTGCTTTAACTTTCTCCTTGATAGGATCTGGCAGATTTTGCAAAGGTGTCTGACTGGTTGGACATTGGGGTCTACATCTAAGTGCAGTTGCCCATCCACATTGCCATACCCAGTGAAGAGATCCAGACACTGGTCACATACCTGGGTGCTTGTCCACTTATTTTTTTCAGTAGTGCCAAGGGCAAGCACATGGTTGATGTTTAGAGATAGAAGTTCAACACCCATCTGTGTCATCTTGCAATGTAGAAATCAACCTTGTAACTCTGAATTTCCCTGGGATTCAATACATTGTTTGTAATCATCTCCTTTGCTTGTAGTTCCATGTTGTCAAATAAGTAGACATTAGCTTCAGGAGACTGAGGAGCATATCCCAATCTGAGAGCTTTTCTGTCTGTCTCTTTTGGCAAGAGATTCATTGTGGTCCCGGTGTCCAACTGGAACCTCACCAGTTTCTCTCCTACCTGTAAGCCTGTGTATAACATTCTCTTTTGTTTTTACTTCTTCTTAAGGGTAAAAGTTTTTCTCTATCATCATTGTTATCAGCCAGGGAGCATACATTAAGCTGGCTTCTGCAGGCACTCTTTTCATGCAGCGCTTGCAGAGTTTCCCATGTGCAGGGCATGCTTCCTTCTTCGCTTTTTGGCTATTGTTACAGTAGTAGCGTATGCCCTTCCGGCCGGCTTCTAGCCACCTGAAGTTCCAGTGTGCTTGTGGCTGCCCATGCTCTGACTTGGGCTAGGACAGCTGCTGAACTTTTACCTCACCAATCATGTCTTTCATGTGCTTAAAGGCAAACTCGTTCTCAAGACATAATAATGGCATCATTCAGGGTTAGCCTTTTTGTCTAGATGAGATTCCACCATGTAGCATCTTCACTGATGCCAATAACAAATCTATCATGTATGACTCATTCCTATAAATCTCCATACTTGCATGACTTGTTTTTTATATTTTACAACTTTAATATACATTTCAATGTGTATAATCCAGAAAAGAGATATAAAAAGACATTTTTAAAAAATTTGAAATACAATAGAAATATGTCCTCAAGTCCACATCAAGAAGAAAAACTGAGGTCAATAGAACAGCAAACATCAAGTACATAATCAATGGAATTAAAATCCATAACTTGAAGCCCTAAATCTATGCCTAGATCTTGTTATTCTTTTCCTGTTCAAAAACAAATCTCTCCAAATGCGAAACATCAAAGAAAAAATAGTTTCCCTTGCAGGTAAACAACACATCTACCAGGAAAACACAAGAAAAAAGTAGCACCAACAGTTATTACCCTAAATTTCAGAGCTTGGAGCAGCTTTCTCCACTATTGAGTTATTCTTGTCATATCAGGAAAAATCGGTATTGGCTGCTTGCAAAATTTTTTTCTTGTGTTTTCAATACAAGCAATTTATCTTTTGAGCTGGGATTATATTTTGATTGTCCTCCAGAAAGGCTGTCGGTTTATCTGTTTCTAAAGTGGAACCTAACTCTTCCACCCCTCCAGTAGAATTAACAGCAAACCTAGGTAAATACAATACTCTCTCTAAGGGAATTACCTCAGCTATAAACAGAGAATTTCCCTAAAACATTTCCGAAGCAAATTTTGAGAAGATAACAAAGGAGAAATAGGAAAATTTAGGAACCTCGAATTATTAAATCATGATTGATTTTTGAGCAATTCTAACTGGTGATGCAAAGTCAGGCTATCCTTTACTGCCACAGAACTAACTGCATGAGCCTGCACCACATCACATACAGATTTTAATTCAGCAACACTATTTTGTACATCAGAAACATGTGAAACCACCTCACAGGTAAAAGTACACGCATGACTTTATTAGACGATTAACGTCTGCTAGACATGCATCAAAAGATTCATTGGTTTCCTGCAGCCTGCTGTTGAGGACGTACCTTTCATAAAATATTTGTTTCTCCGATGCAGTCATTTTTGAAAGCATCCAGGATTTTGTTCACAACAGTTTTCTTTGCCTCATTCTTAAGTCAGTGTCTCATTTAGCGCATACATTTCCATTCTAATGCATGCCAGGAGAATGGCAAAGCATTGCTTCCATCAGCTGTTCCTCCAGATCAGTTGCTGTTTCATAATTACACCGTTGGCATTTCAAATGCTTAAAATTTGTAGTGTAATCCCCTTCCACTTCCTCGAGAGATCATAGAGACTTACACAGCAGCCTGCATGACCTGTCACAGCAGATGCTCAGCATCTTTATGGCGCGAGGATTTTTTACTAAACTGTGGGGGTCTTTTACTAAGACACGCTGGCATTTTTAGCATGTGCTAAAAATAGGCATGTGCTAAACGCTAGAGATGCGAATGTATTTCAATGGGCGCCTATTTTTAGCACGCGCTAAAAACACCAGTGTGCCTTAGTAAAAGACCCCCCTGTGTCTCCTAAAACAGTAGCTGTGCTTTCATGTGCTCTTAAATGTATAGATTAAGTGAGTATATGCTTCTATTATCCCCATTTCTTATTATTTATTTAGAGTTTGCTCACACCTTTTTCAGTAGTAGCTCAAGGTGAGTTACATTCAGGTACACTGGATATTTCTCTGTCCTAGGAGGGCTCACAATCTAAGTTTGTACCTGAGGCAATGGAGGGTTAAGTGACTTGCCCAAGATCACAAGGAGCAACAGTGGGGTTTGAACCAGCCACCGCTGGATTGCTAGACTGGTGCTCTAACCACTAGGCCACTCTTCCACTAGCAACAGTCTGTGTAGAATCTCAAATAGTAGCAACAGAATCTCAAATAGTAGCAACATTCCATGTTCCACTGCACTAACCACTAGGCTACTCCTCCACTAGCAACATTCCATGTAGAAGCCTGCCCATGCAGATCAGCGATGCGGCCGCGCAGGCTTCTGTTTCTGTAAGTCTGACATCCTGCACATACATGCAGGATGTCAGACTCACAGAAACAGAAGCCTGTGTTGCTGATCTACAAGGGCAGGCTTCTACATGGAATGTTGCTAGTGGAATAGCAACATTCCATATAGAATCTCAAATATTTATTTATTTAGATTTTGCTCACACCTTTTTCAGTAGTAGCTCAAGGTGAGTTACATTCAGGTATATGAAACTTATACTTCCATATCCTAATACTGTGCCACCAGATCACTCCTTATATTCAGTAATAACAATTTTTCTCTCATTCACCTTTGGCAAACTAAATAAAATGACAGTAGAATCTATGCTTGTCAAGTGAGAACATAAATAAGGAACCATTGGACCTGACTAGGTAAATATGTTTCTGACATCGGGGGCAATTTCATTAAGGTACAACCCATGAGAAGCTATGTGAACAGATTATTTGATTAGTATGATGTAGTGACCATAGTGCCTTAATTATTTGGATTTAGCTGATGCCATTCTGGTTGTAGAGTAAGGGGAGTTACATTCTGGTCACTAGAGTGTCACAATTTAAATTTGTACATGAGGCAAAGGAAGGTGAAGTGGTTTGCTCAAGGCCTCTGCCCTTTTGCTTTTTGGGTATATCTACTCCTCCCTCTCTTTGTGTGCAAGGATAAAGAAAAGTTTCCATGGTTGCCTCAGCCCTAGGTCTGTTTCTTATTCTTATCCACTCCCTGCAATTCCTTTCCACTTCTAGTTTAACATTTACCACTGTTCAAGTTTTGGTGAAGTTTGCGAGCACTGAATAATTTTATTAAAAATGTCTGAAACTAAGTGCAAGGAGGATTAAGGAAGCAAATCAAGTAATGTTACATCAGGTAATTTAAAAGAGAAAGTGAGAAATGGACAGTGATATCGAAAGAGAAAACGGATGGTAAATCTGATGTCTGGAAGAAATTCTGTGTTGTGGAAACTGGTGAATCCTGTATTCAGGTGGGCCATGTGAAGCAATTTCGTAATGTACAAATCCAAGAGTGACGACTGCTCAGTAAAGCTATACATAAGAAAGGCAGGTCATATGAAGTCTTGTTTCACCAGTTTCTGTAGGCAACTGACTGTGGCTACTAGCTTTGTGAAGCAAGTTCCTGGTAAGAATTTCAGTGAATCAGAGAGCAGCTATAAAGGAAGCTGAGGTGCAGCTTGTCGTATAGACCGGGAGCACCTTTGCTATTGTTGATAATCCAGGATTTTGTTTCTTTGCTCAACCCATGATTCCTAGTGGCAGCAAATATGATAAAGTAAGCATCAGTGACATTTAATGTGGGCCTCACACTGGCTGTTAAGATGAAGGAATGCCAAGAGAAAAGCAAGAAACAAGTTTTTCTTTTGACTAAACAGAATGTGGTGGCATTTTTCTGTATTGATGTGACGACTAATATTAATAAAAACTCATATAGAGATTTCACTGTTTTTTGGGTTCAAAACTGGCAGGTGAATTATGCCATGTACAAGTGTGAATACTTTTCAGAGAGACACATGGTGCAAAATATTCAGAAATTTTTGGATAACGTTAAATGAACTGGGGTTGAGTTTGAGTGATACACCATACACAACCAATAAAGGCTCCAACTTTGTTGCTGCAGCTGTGTCAAGGATCCATGTGGATTGGTCCTGTAAACACGTCCACAGATACAGCCTGGAAAAAGATTATGCCTGTAGATGTCGATCTTCATCGGCTTGATAGTTTTGCCAAAAGTTCGTCAAATATGTAAACCAAGCATCTGGAATATGGTGGTGATTCAAGGCCATGGCATAATACACATGGATTGTTTGCTTCTGTTTACTAGAGTTTGTTAAATTCTTCTGTGTGTTCTAAGAGACAGGAAGAAAAAAAAAAAAGAACATGTAGTAACTCAAATCGATTTTGATTTGCTACATGGGGTTGTATCATTCTTAGATGTGTTCCTGGCTCTCTTTGATGTTCTGGAATATGCCAGCATACCTGCTTTACAGAATGCTTTGCCTGTGATTTACACTCTTCATGAAGTGTGGCAGCTGGTCTTCATGAATAATGCCCAGATTTCTCTGCTAAAAAAAAAAAAAAAAAAGAGTTTTATCACCCTTAACCAGAAAGTATTGAGGAGTTTAAATATGCTGCCTTGTGTTTTGGTTTTATTTTAAACATTCATTGATCCTACTTTATGAGACGTTCTCTTTGTCTGCACTGATTGCAACCCTGATGGTTATCTGAAATAGGTAAGAAAGTGTAATGTCACTAGCAAGTGAAGCATCATAGCATGAACCAGAAACGCTCACAACAGCATTGGCATCATGTTTGCCAGTCTGTGATGTTACAAATTCTTTTTCCATGTCAGGACGTGTTAATGTGCCTGCGACCAGAAAGATGAGCAGCAAACCATTTGGTTTCAAGAAGCTACACTCGAAAGCAACAGGGTTGCTGGTGATACACAAGCAAAACACATTGTACCATTGGCAGACAGAATTCACGATGAGACAACAAAGTACATTATCAGGTGAATTTTCTAAAGAGAAGGGCACCCATCTTCCGACACAAATCGGGAGATGGCGTCCTTCTCGCAAGGCCACCCAAATCGGCATAATCGAAAGCCGATTATGGGCACCCTCAACTGCTTTCCGTCGCGGAGACGACCAAAGTTTATGGGGGCATGTCAGCAGTGTAGGGAAGGCGGGACTGTGGCGTGCTTAGGAGATGGGCGTCCTCGGCCGATAATGGAAAAAAGAAGGGCGTCCCTGACGAACACTTGGGCGACTTGCTCCATTTGTTTTCACAACCAAGCATCAAAAAGGTGCCCAAACTGACCAGATGACCACCAGAGGGAATTGGGGATGACCTCCCCTTACTCCCCCAGTGGTCACTAACCCCCTCCCACCCTCAAAAAAATCTTTAAAAATACTTTTTTGCCAGCCTCTATGCCAGCTTCAAATGCCATACTCAGGTCCATTGCAGCAGTATGCAGGTACCTGGAGCAGTTGTAGTGGGTGCAGTGTCCTTCAGGCAGGCGGACACAGGTCCACCCCCCCTACCTGTTACACTTGTGGTGGTAAATGTGAGCCCTCCAAAATCCACCACAAACCCACTGTACCCACATTTAGGTGCCCCCTTCACCCCTTAGGGCTATGGTAGTGGTGTACAGTTGTGGGTTTTGGGGGGGGGGGGTTGGGGGGCTCAGCACCCAAGGTAAGAGAGCTATGCACCTGGGACCTTTTTCTGAAGTCCACTGCAGTGCCCCCTAGGGTGCCCGGTTGGTGTCCTGGCATTTGAGGGGGACCAGTGCACTACGAATGCTGGCTCCTCCCACGACCAAATGACTTGGATTTGGTCGTTTTTGAGATGGGCATCCTCAGTTTCTATTATCGCTGAAAACCGGGGATGACCATTTCTATGGTCGACCTAAATTTCATGATTTGGGCATCCCCGACTGTATTATCGAAAGTATACGTCAACGGGGGAATCCCGCAAGATGATGATTGAGCTCAACTGGTGTATAGGGGCTTAGAGGATATTCCAAAGAAAGGGATGGTAGCCTAATCAATAATGCAAATATCGGCAGTGCATGTGTGTGTGTGTGATTGAAGGAGAGGGTGGTTTGGAATTCTGGGGGCACTTTGTGTTATATTGTATTGTTAGAGGGTTTATGTCTAATGATTTAATAAATAAATGTTATTGATAAGATTGAATGTTTAATTCAGAAACAGTGAGTATTTAGTGGATACATGTGGTAAGTGAACCACTAGCCATGCGGCCATTTCAGGGGGGGGGGGGAGGGAGAAGCGCTTACCGCCACCCATTGAGGTAGCAGTAAGGGCTCCCACACTCACCTGGCGGTAACCAGGCAGCGATTATCGCTAGGTAAGAACCAGCACTACAAAAATAGAAATATTTCTGTAGCACCGGAAATGGCGCACATTGAGGGTGGGAATGACGGCCATAGTTCCGGATTGGAGTGTGGCCAAGCCTGTTGCCGTTCACCAACCCTTTAGTAAAAGGGCCCCTATGAAACCAGTTCTATGCACTGTCCCTCCTGGAGAATTTGATCCACTTCAACAGTGGAGACAACACAGTGATAGATTTCCCATACTTTCAAACATTGCCAGGAGGACATTCGTGATTCACGCTACATCTGATGAATGCGAAAGGCATTTCAGTGCCTTCAATACTTGTAATATCATTATGGCATAACGCAACAACATGTTTGCAGAAACTGCAGGCCTTGTCAAATGTCTGTGAAGAATATAAAACAAGGAGGCAGATCATATAAAAAGGCAGTGTTTAATAAAGTTAAAATGCTCCCAGGTTAACAATGATCTGGGCACAGATGATTGTTAACCAGGGAGTATTTTAACTTTATTAAACACTGCCTTTTTATATGATCTGCCTCCTTGTTTTATATTCTTCATGTTGGATTTGGCGGACTCCCTGCCTTGTTTTCTGTCTTGTCAATTGTCCTTCAAAGATATAAGAACAAGCTGTAGAAGTGAGTCATACAACTGTTACAGAATTGTCATTGACTATATTCAATACATTGTGGGTGGGTCATGGATAAAGCATCCTGTTATTGATGGGTTATGTGGTGGAGGATCAAATGGGTCATGGGTCAGTATGACCCATTGCTTGCTCTGCACCAGCTCCATAAGATTCAATAGGGTAACCACATGCAGTCATCAGTGGCATATTTTTTTCAAGGAGCGTGTGTTGCATACTCACCCCCTGTCAGATCTGCCCCCCCCCCCCCCGCCCTTGCCTTAAAATAATCTTTCTTCCAGTCTTTGCCTGGACAGTGGCAGCGGCAGTCAAAGGTAGCCTGTTACCTGCACTGGGACTTTCTCTCTGAACTGTCCCACCTCTTCTGATACAACTTCCTGTTTTGTGAAGGGTGGGACGGTTCAGAGAGAAAGTCCCGGTGCAGACCATGGGTAGCCTACGAATGTTGCTGCTGCTGCCCAGGAGATGATTGGAGAGGAAGTGATTTTAAGGTACTGGGGGTGGGGGTGGGCACACGAGAGGGGTTATACAGAAGATTCATCCATAGCCAGCCCAACCGTGACCTTCCCCTGCTGCCCCCACAAGTGCAGGGTTACTTCCCTCCTGACTCAGCTCCCCGACCGGCAGCCCTCCTCCCCCCCGCGTGCGTGTATGTGTGCGTTTTACTTTCCGTGGCAGCGACATCAGTGAGGAAGAAGGCACTGCGGGCTTGCCTCCGGCTCCAGCTTCTCCCTTCCCTCTTCACACAGTGTCCCGCCTTCTGCAATGATGCATTTCCTGTTTCCGCGAGGGCGGACACTGTGAAGAGGGAAGGGAGAAGCTGGAGGCGAGCTGCCTCGGACAGTAAAAGGGTTAAACACTTGGGGGGGGGTGCAGGAAGGAACGGAGAGGAGGGTTGTCGGGGAGCTGAGGGAGGGCAGGGAGAATCGCTGGACATGGAGGGGAGGGCAGGGGGAGAGAACAGATTGCTGGACATGGAGAGGAGGGGACGGCAGGGGGAGAGAAGAGATCACTGGAGAGAAGGGAGGGCAGGGGGAGAGAACAGATAGCTGGACATGGAGAGAAGGGGAGGGTAGGGGGAGAGAAGAGATCATTGGAGAGGAGGAGAGGGCAGGGGGACAGAATAGATTGCTGGACATGGAGAGAAGGGGAGGGCAGGGGGAGAGAATAGATTGCGGGACATGGAGAGAAGGGGAGGGCAGGGGGAGAGAACAGATCGCTGGAGGGGAGGGCAGGGGAGAGAGGAGAATTGCTGGCCAGGGATGGATGGAGGGGAGGGCAGGGGCGGAGAAGAAATCGCTAGACAGGAAAGGAGGGGAGGGCAGGGGAGAGAGGAGAATTGCTGGACATGGATGAATGAATGTGGCATAAATCCCTGTGCGTAAATTAACGTGGACTGGGCCATATTCTACAATGGCATGCGTAAATCTGGGAATGCCTATGAAACACCCATTTCCCCACCCATAGCCACACCCTTTTGAACTGCTCGCTTTAGAATTTAGGCGCAATTCATTGCAGAATAAGCTTAGGGCTCTTTTATTAAGCCACGTAGGCGCCTACATTCACCCAACGCATGTCAATTTGGAATTACCGCCCGGCTACTGTGTGGCCCGGCGGTAATTTCACTTTTTACATGCGTCCACTACGCACGCAGGAAAATAATTTTTATTTTCAAGCGCATGGGCAGTAATTGGCATTTGAACACGCATTGACCATTATTGCCCAGTTAACTTGTGAGACCTTACCGCTAAGTGAATGGGTGACGGTAAGTTCTCAGACCCAAAATGGATGCACGCCAATTTTCATTTTGCCGCACGTCCATTTTCAGGGGTGCTGAAAAATGGATCTGCACTTGTCCAAAACACGCGCCTACACTAGCGCAGGCCACTTTTCAACGCACCTTAGTAAAATGACCCCTTAGTGAGTTATATACATAAATTCTAATTATTGACAATTAGTACTCATTATCGCTTGTTAAGTGCTGTTAACAATGCTGATTGGCTTGTTAAGCCAATTAAGTTACGTATGTTGCTATACAGTACGCTTAGATTTTGGCATGGATCTCTAGGCATGCTATATAGAATGCGGGGTAATATTTGCCACTTTGGTAAGTATGATTCCTTGTAATACAGTACTTGCAGCAGCATGTGTCTCTGGGACTGGGGAGCCACAGATCAGCAGCAAGCACACATGCCATGCACTGCTTTGGTCAGTATGATTCCTGTAATAAGGAAAATAAACAAGAAAAGATGCCACGAAGCACAAATCTAGCAATAACATCACCCAAACTAACACAAATATTTACAAGTGAATAGTAATGCATTATCCTTATAAGCACCCAGGGGTTGGGATCTAATATCTGCAGAAATAGGAATTAGTCCTATTCAGATTCTGCTCTTCAACAAGGATACCGAATGCTCAGGATCTGAGTATACATAGACATTCCCTTCATATTTTTTTTTTATATTCAGAAGGAAAAACAAATTCTTCCCTAAGGAAACAACCTGTGAGCCTAAAACAAGAAACAATTTGCATTTTAATGGCGTTACATGTCACATATTTGAGAGAGCTTGTACTTTGGGACTCATAAATAGAACATCTTTAATATGCAAGAAATATTTTGTCTGATCCCACATCATATAAACTAGCACAGTAGGCTGTTAATGGGCTTACCTCGTTTTGAGCATATTACCTCTACTCTTGTTGTTTTGCCCTGGTTGCCAGTGTCATTGGCACATTAATTTCAAAGCTCTTTGTTTGATTTATTGCTCTTTTATGGGTGATGCTCTTTTTTACTTTGTTGACTCCTGTAAACCCCATGTTGCTGGACCTGTTTTGCAGTCCAAGACAAAGACGTTGGTTCAAACGCCTTCTGCTCGGACCTAAGGACTGGTGGAAATGTGTAATGGTTCTGTTACAGCTGCAGGCTCATTTGAGTGGAATTGTAAGCCAATACAGTTAGGGCGTTGACTGCTTACTGTATTTTCAGAATACAGAAAGTTGTTGTTTCTTAAAACATTCAGAAGTAGTTAGATGTTAAGTATACTGGCCTGGATCTGATACTGTTCTTTGGGCTGAACTTGGTCCAATTTTTGTACTGTTCTGATGTTATTGTGCTTTTTTATTTGTTTTATATATTATTTTTATATTTTACGTTTGTTTAAATTGCTCCCTCCCTAGATTTGTGGATCTAGGCAAATCTAGGGGCCCTTTTACTAAGCTGTGTAAGCGTCTACGCATGCACAATGCATACCAAAATGGAATTACTGCCCAACTACCATGTGGCTGTTGCAGTAATTTCATTTTTGGCGTACGTCCAACACGCGAGTCTGAAATTTTTTTTTTTTTTAATATATTCTTTATTTATAATTTTCTAATTTTACAATCACATAACATGACTGCAAAAACAGTAACTGAATTTTACAAAAACTGAAAAAGGGATATAAATCTAGGAGGTATAACCTCCTCTAGGTAAATACTTTCATTTATTTAGTCCACTATTTAAGTGAGGCAAAACACAAAGCAAAAATTCAAAATAAGAAATACTATAAACACGCAAGCAGGCGAACTACTAAGCCCACAATCGAATTTAACAGCATTAGCCTACAGGATTGTTCTGATTAGAACGATTCTCTTCCTCTTTAAAGGCAATAAAACTTTGCATTTTCTTTGGATCGGTAAACATATAGTTAACAGAGTTAAGAGAAAGAAAGCATCTGCAGGGAAATTTCAATAGGAATGTTCCTGAAAATTTTTTTTTGTGCACACGTAACGGACGCACGCCAAGTGACATTTGATGCAAAGAGGTCATTACCACCCGGATTTTTTACTGCTAGGTCAATGGCTAGCAGTAAGGTCTCAGACCCATAATGGACGCATGGCAATTTTGATTTTGGTGCACGGCCATTTTTGTCAAAAATTTTAAAAAGGCCTTTTTTACAGACGCGCTAAAAAATGGATCGGCGCGTGCCCAAAACCCACACCTACACTACCACAAGCCATTTTTCAGTGCACCTTAGTGAAAGGACCCCCTAGGCAGGGAGCAATGCTTTAAATAAAATAAATGTTTTAAATTAAACATAAATAAATAAATAACCAGGATGTGGTTAGGGTGGTGGACTTTGGTCCTGAGGAACTGAGTTCGATTCCCACTTCAGGCACAGGCAGCTCCTTGTGACGCTGGGCAAGTCACTTAACCCTCCATTGCCCCATGTAAGCCGCATTGAGCCTGCCATGAGTGGGAAAGCGCGGGGTACAAATGTAACAAAAATAAAAATAAATTATCAAAAGAAGACCCTCTTCCCCCCTATCAGAGCAGTTAAATAAAAATAGGTAGTAAGCTTAGTGGAGGAGTAACCTACTGGTTAATGCAGTAAGAATCAAACCCTGGGGAACTGGGTTTGATTCCCACTACAGCAACTTGTGACTCTCAGCAAGTCACTTAACCCTCCATTGCCCCAGGTACAAAATAAGTACCTGTATATAATGTGTAAACTACTTTGAATGTAGTTGCAAAACCCACCAAAAGGCAGTATACAAAGTCCCATTCCCTTTCCTTCCTGTCATAGCTTCTTCTGGTATTTTAAAGGTTTCATGTAGCTATTTAAATATTGGGCCCAGTATTCAAAGGTTTTAAACTCCTAAGTTTGAGAGTTATGCTCCTAAACTGATCTGTTTGAAAATTTACTAGAGTTGAATTTCCAAAGTTATACTCAGAATTTCACCAAACACATACAGTCAGGAGCATAAAAAGTGGGTAACAACAGGGTCATATTTACGGTGAGGAAAAAAAGTGAGGTGCTTAACTGATTTTCAATGCTAGGTTCATAAATCTAGGTCAGGGGTTCTTAACCAGTAGTGCCTGCATCCCCAAGAGGAGCAGGGAGAGGTCAAATGGGGTGCAGAGAAGGGTCATGAAGTCTAAGACAATTTATTGGAAGTTTCTAGACTGAGTGAAGGCAGTCATTAGGACAGTTATTGCTAGTATAACTATGTACTGCTGTAATTTTAACATTAGCAGTTAACACTGTTACCCCCAAATTCTATATATCATGCCTTAATTTCTGCACAGAAATCGAAGCGTATTCTACATCAATGTATATAACTTAATTGGTTAACTAGCTAATCAATCAATGCTGTTAACTGGATGTTAACAAGCAATTATCAGCACTAATTGGCATTAATTAAGATTTACATGCAAAACTCATTAATATATTCTGTAATGTACGTGTAAATTTCAAGTCGCATAGTTCAAAAGGGGGTGTGGTTATAGGCATGGAATGGGTGGGTCATGAGCGTTTCTAAAATCTATGCTCATTATAATAGAATACACCCACTCTGCTTCTAATTTAGGTGTCGGGATTTATGCCAAGTAAAACATAGCCTAAATGGATGTGACCAAATTTGGTCGCAAGGAGAGGTGCTTGGTGTATTCTATACACCGTGCAAAAACCTAAGCCTATTCTATAAAATTTAGGCATATTTTAGAGAATAAACCTAGGTATATTTTTTTACCTCACGGAAATTTTTAGGTGCAATATATAGAATCTAGCCCTTAGTAGCTAACAACAACATATTGAGCTGCCAGTAGTCACTAGTTTAGGAAGGGGGCATGAGGGTTTCATTGATGTAAGAAATCTGCCTGTGCAGGAAATGGTTTTCAAGGGCAATGATGTGGAGGAACTGAAAGAAATCTTGGTGATCCTGGAAGATGTACTGAGCCAAATTGACAAATTAAAGGTAGTAAATCACCTGGACTGGATGGCATAAATTCAAGAAAACTCAAAGAACTCAAGCATGAAATTGCTGATCTGCTGTTAGTAATATGTAACCTGTCGTTAAAATTGTCCATAGCACCTGAAGATTGGAGGGTGGCCAATGTGATTCTGATTTTTAAAAAGGGTTCCAGGGGTGATCTGGGAAATTACAGACTAGTAAACCGTTGGTGCCGGGTAAAATAGTGGAAGCTATTATAAAGAATAAAATTACAAAACACATAGACAAATATAGTTTAATGGGACTGAGTCAGCATGGGTTCAGCCAAGGAAAGTTTTGCCTCACCAATTTGCTTCATTTCTTTGAAGTCGTGAATAAACGTGGATAAAGGTGAGCTGCTTGATGTAGTGCATCTAGATTTTCAGAAAGCTTTTGATAAAATTCCTCATGAGAGACTCCTTAGAAAATTAAAGAGTCATGGGATAGGAGACAAGGTTCTGATGTGGATTAGGAACTGGTTATTGAACAGAAAACAGAGGGTAGGTGTGAAGAAATAGTGTGTTTTAAGCATGTAAAATGTATTAGATATTTTTCTGTCTTAAATATGTCTGAAGTGTATTTCTCCTGTTTGGCCAGCAGATGCTACAGGTTTGTGCTTAAAGCTGTTTCACAGATAATAGGAAGTTCCTGTAGTGATGTAGCCAGTTTTTATTTGAAACTTGACAGTTCTGGTCTTTGATTAGCCTGGAGTTTCAGCCCGGGAGAAGGGAAGAAAGATCTCTTTGTTGAAGCTCTGTGAACAGATATGTGTCCTGATTTCCTGAGGCACTTGCTAGGGAGTTAGTGTTATAATTGATCCATATTTCAGTTACCTTTTATTGTTTGCCAGTTGCACTATTTTGTTCTACTGTTCAATATTTTTAAAGAGAATAAACATAATTGTTCACCTTGTTTGCCTGGACTGATAAAGAATCCTGGTAGTTTGTGTGTTGGGTCTGTGAGTGCTTTCTGGAAACTGTGGGGCTACTGGGCGTGTGGTTCCAGTAACCTAGAAATCTCTGTGGATAATTTGAGAGCAGAAGACTCGCCCAGAGGCGGTTGTGACCCAATCAGTGGGAAGAGAATGCTAGTGTAGAGCACAAGCGGCAGATGCAGATGGACCTGAGCTGTGCTCAGGATAGACCCAGTAAGTGAACGTGGAGTAACCCCAAGGTGGGTTGCTAGGTATTTTGTGACAGTTTCATTATAATGAGCGTGCATGACATGACTGAAAAGAGCAGAGCAGGCAATGTGAGACCAGCACGGGACAAACACTTCAGCTGGTAGGGATTGGGGACCCCTGCTAGCCAAGGTATGATGATGTAGGTGCAGCAGCGGTGGCAGCAGGAGTGTGTGCTGTGGGGGTGTGCGGCGGGGTGGCAGGCCAAAATGCCCCCCCACACTTTGGGCTTTGGCCCCCCCTCCCCATTGAGGTCTGGCTACATCACTGCTGTAAAGTGGCCACATTTTCCATTTGTTCAATTAATGACCATGTGCTAATTTCCCAATTAATGCATGGCCATTTGCGTGGGAGCCCTTACCATCACCTATTTAACTGGGCAGTAAGGGCTCCCATGCTAACCACACAGGCTAGTGCTTACTGCAGCTTTGTAAAAGGATCCCTTGAACAGTAATGAGCTGGTTTATATGCATTTGCTGCAGCACAGCTCATTATTTTATGATTTTTCCTGTGAGATTAGTAATTAAAAAATGTGTATAGCTGATGTGTTTAGGATGTATTTTGCTGATATTCAGCCAACGGCGGTCAGTATCTATTTCAATGCCCTGGATATTCAATGCCAGTCCATGTCCAGGCACCAGCACTGAATATTGGAGGCTGAATTCGGTGGGGTTGGCCGCCAGTGCTTATGTGGGGCCTGGCCGATAATCGGTTGAGCCCCGCATAAGATGGTTATGCAGGCTCCGGCTGAATATCAGCCGGGACCTGCATAGCTATTTTTTGTTTTTTTTGTTTTGAAAGTCCCGTAATCCCCTTCCCACCTCTGATGTAGCCCCCTGCCTTCTTCTCTTCCCTTCTTCCCCAGGCACCGACATGAACAACCCCCCAATCTCCTGGGCTTACCTGATATTTCTGGTAGTCTAAGTGAAGGCAATGGAGGCAGGAGTGAAGCCCACTCGCTCCTGTCCCTTGCAGTTACTACTACTACTACTATTTAACATTTCTAAAGCGCAGTGCTGTACAATTAACAAAGAAGGACAGTCCCTGCTCAAAGGAGCTTACAATCTAAAGGAAAATGGCTGCTGTGACCTCTCGCGACAGCTTGTAGTACTTGTGTAGTACTTTGAACTGCTGTGAGAGATTGCGGCAGACATTTTCTGTTCACAGCTACAAGGGACAGGAACGAGTGTGCTTTGCTCCTGCCCCCATTGCCCTCACTTGGGCCACCAGGGAGATCAGATAGGCCCAAGGGGCCCTAGCTGGACTGGTGGGGTTTGGGGGCCATTCTGGGGGAGGGGGTTGTGTCAGCATCTGGGGGAGGGAGAAGGGGGCTGCATCAGGGGGCTGGGGAGGGGGATTGAGGGGATTTTTTAAAAATTGTTATGCAGATCCTGGCCAATATTCAGTGCTGGGATCTGCATACCTAATTCAGCCAAGTTAGAGCAGCTCATCCCCAGTGCGGCCCCTTGTACTGCCCCTGATATGCCCACTTTTAACTTGGACTGTCAGAGATGATATTCATTTGCACTGCAACATTTATTAACAGTTGAGTGGCTCATGCAATTCAGGTGGGCCACAGCCTCTCCTGCCTGCTTAAATTGCTCTGAATATTGACAAGAATGTGTTTTGGGGACAGGGATTGGGTAAGGGTGGGATCTGGGGGCATCACATGGAGGATTCTGAGTTGAAAGTGGGGTTGTATTCAGGGGTTAGGTCTTGATTGGGAGAGTTGGGCCTTCATCATGTGTATGTGTGGGGGTGGGGTAGGGGGTGGTCGGGGGTTTTCCCTTACAGTCCAGGGCTGTGCTATTGGACTGGCTCAGTTGCACTTAGCACCACCTGTGCTATCGAGAGCTGTGACAACTATTGACTGGCAGAAAGCCATGTGCTAGCTTTCACTGCTGGCCAAACCCTATTGCTTCCTTTTCTCCACCCATGCTCACCCCTACCCATGCTAAGCAGCTAGTGTGGGATTTTGTGGAGTTTTTTTTTTTAAAGACCAGTGATTATGGGATATCCCAATTTTGAGGGGGGGAACCCAGAACTGTGTCACTATTATTCTTATCACTGAAGTCTTTTTCTTCACTAGAAAGAACTGGTATGATTTAGTATGTGACACCTCTAGCACATGGGGAAAGATTTTTTTTTTATTTGGATAGTTTTAGCATGCAATAGCCATCCACACTAACATTTGCCGCACAGTAAAACCTGTGCTGGCTGCTTAAAGCAGCTTTGTAAGCATGTCTCATATTATTTATTTTGGCTGATTTTATAGAGGCAGTTGTAAAGCAGTTGGAAATACACAGATAGCTGATAGAAATAAAACTAGTTACAACACTCTGCCAATGCCTTTAAAGTAGAGAGTTACATGGGGATAGTAATTTTACCCATCCCCGTCCATCCGCAATAGAATATAACCCATATCCATCCATACCCACTAAGATCTATTCCTCACAAATTAATCTCCTCCATCCTCACTTGTACCTACAGGAGTCGACACTATTATTTACTGGCTCGCAACCCTCTGTTTCCTCCCAACTCCAACAGCTTCCCATAGTTTTTTGAATGGTATTCACAATTCAACCAATGAGTGTTCCAAGCCTCAGTCTGGTGTTCCAGCTGCCTCTCTAGGCATTACAAGCCTCGTTCTGGAATCACCAGAAATTTTGGCTACACTCCCGCGGGAATCCCACAGCAATTTCTTCCATCCCCGTAGGAATTCTGTGCAACTTCTTCCATACCCATAGGAATCCTGCTGGTTCTGCGGGATTCACAACTCTGAAGTCTTTTAATCTTTTATACTCCATCTATTAAGACTTGTCATATAAGTACATAAGTGGAAAACAAACCAGCAGATCAGTATAATATCCAAAAAGACTTTATTGAGGATACCGTGTATGAAACAAATGCCCGACACAGGCCGTGTTTCGCCCAACAATAGGGCTGCTTCAGGGGCTAGTCTGTATCTTTCTTAAATAAGATCGGTATCAAATTATATGTCAAAGCAAGGATATAAGGAACCTTCTTCATAAAAAACCAGCATGAGCAGCATAAAATAGAATATCCTGGATGACGCCAGATAGACAATGAATAGCCTGCTGGTTTGTTTTCCACGTTGGATTTTGCAGATTGTTTGCCTTGTTGTTTTCTGGGACCCTCATAAGTACATAAGCACCGCCATACTGGGAAAAGACCAAGGGTCCATCAAGCCCAGCATCCTGTCTCCGACAGTGGCCAATCCAGGCTTCAAGAACTCGGCACCCCCCCAAAAAAAAAATTAATAATGTTCAATGGACTTTTCCCTCAGGAATCTGTCCAAAACCCCATTAAATTCCGTAAGGCCAGCTGCTGTCACTACATTCTCCGTCAACGAGTTCCAGAGTCTAACTACACGCTGAGTAAAGAAAAACTTTCTCCTATTTGTTTTAAATCTACCATATTCTAGCTTCATCTTGTGCCCCCTGGTTTTGTTGTTGTTTGAAAGTGTAAACAAACGCTTCACATCTGTCTGCTCTACTCCGCTCATTATCTTGTAGACTTCTATCATATCACCCCTCAGCCGCCTTTTCTCCAAGCTGAAGAGCCCTAACCTTCTCAGCCTTTCCTCAAAGGGAAGTCGTTCCATTCCCTTTATCATTTTCATCGCCCTTCTCTGCACCTTTTCTAATTTCTTTATATCTTTTTTGAGATGCGGCGATCAGAATTGGACACAATACTCGAGGTGCGGTCGCACCATGGAGCGATAAAACGGCATTATAACATCCTTGTGTTTGTTTTCCATCCCTTTCCTAATAATACTCAACATTCTGTGTGCTTTCTTAGCTGCGGCAGCACACTGGGCAAACGTTTTTAACGTCTTATCAACGATGACTCCCAGATCCCTTTCTAGGTCCGTAACTCCTAATGCGGAACCTTGCATGACATAGCTGTAATTCGGGTTCCTCTTACCCACATGCATCACTTTGCACTTGTCAACATTGAACTTCATCTGCCACTTGGACGCCCAATCCCCCAGTCTCGCGAGGTCCTCCTGTAATCTTTCACACTCCTCCTGTCGTCTCTTAAGTGAGCAATGTAGAATATAGTGGACACTTTTATAAGGAATTTGAGCATGTAAAATACTGTCTACAGACTCAAGTAGGCATTTATAAAATTGCCCAAAGTACATATGTTTAAACAACTAGCCCAGAGAAGTTGTGAAGGGCAATTCTATATAACTAGGTGCCAGTGGTAACCTATGCCATGCATACACAATAGCAGTACACACTATTCTATAAGGGTGTGCATATGTGCAATAGCACATAAATGCAAGGGTGCACATAGATGGGTGAAGCATGGGCGGGGCTTTCAATTATGTATGCAACTTATAGAATACTGTAAGTTATACACACCAGCACTTACACCCAGTCAATGGTTGGTATAACTGTTGGTGTGTAAACGTTAGGTACACCAATGGTGGGTTATGCTAGTATTCTATAATAAT
The DNA here is from genome assembly GCF_901765095.1 of Microcaecilia unicolor. Taxonomy (NCBI): domain Eukaryota; kingdom Metazoa; phylum Chordata; class Amphibia; order Gymnophiona; family Siphonopidae; genus Microcaecilia; species Microcaecilia unicolor. Next base: position 497,429,079 of record NC_044031.1, on the reverse strand, counting down.
GGCATCTTGGTGCCCAGATGCTATTATACAATTAGTGCTCAGTGTGCGTAATTGGGGCACCTAACACTTGGCTTCCAGTTCTAGAACTGCCCCTTTACTCCTGGATTCCATACATGGTACTCAGAATTGAGCTTGCAAATTTGGGCGTGCACTCAATTTGCATGCACAATTTGAGTAATGGGTCAAATAGCACCAATAATTAGACACTAGCAATCAATTATTGGTGCTAATTGGCAACAATTTGCACGCGCATCTTGCTAAGTGCCATTCTATAAAGATGCATGTGCAAATTTTTTAGCACACAACTGAAAAGGGGCATGACCATGGGAGGGGCATGAGTGGGTCATGGGCGTTCAGTAAAGATGCTCGCAGTATTGTAGAATAGGATCTGTGCCTAATTTATGCGTGAGGATTTACACGTTTCAGTTGGTCTAAATCCTTGCACCCAAAGCTGGGTGTGGATCCTGGTGCTGCACACTCTTCTATAAATGGCATCCAGCTCATAGCTCTGTTTATAGAACATCGCATATTTTGTTGGTGCCCAGACTTGGACGCCATTTACTGAATCTAGTCCATAGTGTCTACATTTACATAATATAGGTGTTCCTGGGGATAGAAAAGAAATGGAATAGGGGCAGGATCGCTACATATGCATGTATTTTTATTTATAAAATACATGCATATGTGCTTTTTATTACTGGCATAAATGTCTGCACCTATTTTCTGTGGGTTAATTTTAATTTTATATAGGCACTGTGAAGGGTTTATAGAACACTGCCCCTCACCCTTAAAAATAGTCCCTCAGACTGAGCCGTGTTAAGAACACTAGTACCGGGAAGGGTGGAGTCGGAACTAGGCAGTATAAAAGTCAGGGCCAGACTGAGGTTTGAGAGACCTAGAGAAGGAAGAATCGAAGTCCCAGCATAGACCACTACAACAGACGTTTAATGATTGTGACCTGACTGAGGTAAGCCACTTTTTTTCATATTTGAGACTTGCGAGCATTGCTCAGAGGTCTGGCTGGAACCAGACCCTATAACTCGGAGAAGAACCAAGGACTACATGCTGTGTTTGGGGTGTGGCAGCCCCACCAGCCATAGACTGTGTTTTGGGCTGGCTGGACAGGGGCCTGCTTAAGACTGTGCTTCTTGAACTACAGAGGTGTTTTGCCTTGTGTTCCTGATCCTGTGACGCAACAGGCCTAGGGATTCAAGTAAATAAACACATGTTTTCATTTATATTCCTTTTTCTGGACTTGCTATTTCACACATTTGAATTTAACCAAACTTTTTAAAAACCCACTGTTTTTAGCACATCCTCTGGCAATTAGTTCCAGAGTTTAACTATGTGTCAAGTGGAAAAAAATACTGTATTTTCTCCTGTTTATTATTATTATTATTTCCTTTGCCTCTGCATAATAGATCCCATACATAATAGTTCCACCTCCCCCCTCCCTGTGCTTAACAGTTGGCAAGGTGTTCGTTTCTTCAAATATTTCACCTATTTTTAAATCCAAATCATAGACATAATTTGGGGTGGAGATGGGCATGGCACATTCCTAAATGTTGCAAATTCTAATACTGAATTTGTCCTCCTCTTCTCTCTGCCAGTTTGACTTCCTCATACTTTTACCCCCCCCCCCCCCCCCCAGGTAAGCAGGCAAGCTATACCTGTTCTCCAAATGTATCTTGAGTATCTGTGGTCAAACAGTTTATTTTTTGTTTCATCTAATTTTGAAAAGGTTTCTGCACTGAGTCTCACAGTCCTACTTATAACTCTCACCCAGTCACCTAGTCCTTGTTGTCCTCCTAATCCCAACTCTATTTCCTAGTCCAAACTATCCTCTACCCTTCCACCCTACCAAATCCCTGAGTCCCTCAAAATCCTACCCAAGACCTGAGTCTCCCACTTATACTCCCAATACCTAGTGTCTTCTTCTGGGATCCCACCCTATTTTAGAATCTCCATCTAACTCTGAGTTCCTGCTCTTCCATATCCCCATGGCCCCAATATCTGCCTTCCTGCTTCCTTAGCTCCTGCCCATCTATTTAAGTACATAAGTATTGCCACACTGGGACAGACCAAAGATCCATCAAGGCCAGCATTCTGTTTCCAACAGTGGCCAATCCAGGTCACAAGTGCCTGGCAAGATCCTGAAAAAGTTCAATACATTTTATGCTGCTTATCTCAAAGAAAATAGAGAGGGCAATACATTGTCTGTATGCTGCTTAACTCAGAAATAAGCAGCGTATTTTCCCCAAGTCAATTTAATAATGGTCTATGGACTTTTTCTTTAGGAAGCCAGGCAGACCTTTTTTAAACCCTGCTAAGCTAACCGCCTTTACCACATTCTCTGGCAACGAGTTCTTAAGTTTAATTACACTTTGAGTGAAGAAACATTTTCTCCGATTCGTATTAAATTTACTACTTTGTAGCTTCATCGCATGCCCCCTAGTCCTAGTATTTTTTGAAAGAGTAAACAAACGATTCACTTCTACCCATTCCACTCCACTCATTATTTTATAGACCTCTATCATATCTCCCCTCAGCCGTCTTTTCTCCAAGCTGACAAGCCCTAGCTGCTTCAGCATTTCCTCATCGGGAAGTCGTCCCATTCCCTTTATCATTTTCGTCACCCTTCTTTGTACCTTTTCTAATTCCACTATCAGGCTCATTTTAGAAAGAGAAGGACGCCCATCTTTCAAAACAAATCGGAAGATGGGCATCCTCACAGGGTCATCCAAATCGGTATAATTGAAAGCCGATTTTGGACGTCCCCAACTGCTTTCCGTCGTAGGGATGGCCAAAGTTCAAGGGGGCGTATCAGAGGCATAGCAAAGGCGGGACTTGGGCGTGCCTAACACATGGACGTCCTCGACCCATAATGCAAAAAAAAGGGCGTCCCTGATGAGCACTTGGATGACTTTACCTGGTCGTGTTTTTCTTATGACCAAGGCACAAAAAGGTGGCCGAAATGACCAGATGACCACCGGAGAGAATCGGGGATGATCTCCCTTCACTCCCTCAGTGGTCACTAACCCCCTCCCACACTCAAATAAAATCTATCAAAATATTTTGTGCCAGTCTCTATGCCAGCCTCAAATGCCATACTCAGGTCCATCACAGCAGTATGCAGGTTCCTGGAGCAGTTTCAGTGGGTGCAGTGCACTTCAGGCAGGCAGACCCAGGCTCATCCCCCCTACCTGTTACACTTGTGGTGGTAAATGTGAGCCCTTCAAAACCCACCACAAACCCACTGTACCCACATCTAGGTGCCCCCCTTCACCCGTAAGGGCTATGGTAGTGAAGTACAGTTGTGGGTAGTGGGTTTTGGGGGGGTTTAGGGGGCTCAGCACACAAGGTAAGGGAGCTATGTACCTGGGATCAATTTAGGAAGTCCACTGCAGTGCCCCCTAGGGTGCCCGGTTGATGTCCTGCCATGTCAGGGGGACCAGTGCACTATGAATGCTGGCTCCTCCCATGACCAAAGGGTTTGTATTTGGTCGTTTCTGAGATGGGTGTCCTTGGTTTCCATTATCGCCGAAAATCAGAAACAACCAAGTCTAGGGACGACCATCTCTAAGGATGACCTAAATTTCAAGATTTGGGCGTCCCCTACCGTATTATCGAAATGAAAGATGGACATCCATCTTGTTTCGATAATACGGGTTTCCCCGCCCCTCCATCGGGATGTTTTGCGAGGACGTCCTCAGCAAAACTTGGGTGTCCCTTTCGATTATGCCCCTCCATATCTTTTTTGAGATGCGGTGACCAGAATTGAATACAATATTCAAGGTGTGGTCGCACCATGAGCCGATACAAAGGCATTATAATGTCCTCATTATTGTTTTCCATTTCTTTCCTAATAATACCTAACATTCTATTTGCTTTCTTAGTCACCACCGCACACTGAGCAGAGGGTTTCAATGTATCATCAACAATGACGCTGAGATCCCTTTCTTGGTCGGTGACTCCTAACGTGGAACCTTGCATTATGTAACTATAGTTTGGGTTCATCTTTCCCACATGCATCACTTTGCACTTGCTCACATTAAATGTCATCTGCCATTTAGACGCCCAGTCTCCCAGTCTAGTGAGGTCCTCCTGTAAGTTTTCACAATCCTCTTGCAATTTAACAACTTTAAATAACTTTGTGTCGTCAGAAAATTTAATTACCTCACTAGTTACTCCCATCTCTAGATCATTTATAAACATGTTAAAATATGTTTCTCCAATATTCATTGGCCCTTTCTTCCTCTTTTCTCCAGCATCCATCCGTATGCCCCTACCTCTTAAACTTACTTGCATATGCCCTTGCTTCTTCCTGCCCCACAATATTTGCCGTCCTCCCCTCTTAGTTCTTCAGTATGTACCTCTTTATCCTATCTGCCCCCAGCTTTTTTCAGCATCAGGCCCTTTGTCCCAGCCTCAGCCCCTATGTCACAGTCCCAGTATCAGTCCCCTTCCAACCCAACCCCATTTTAGCCCCAGCTCCATCAAGAGCTCCCTTTCACTCCCAAAGCCCCCTAGTCCTAGCATGATTCCCCCTTCCTGTCCAAACTCAACACCAGTACCCTTCTAGTCACAGTCATTATCAAGTCATGATTAAACCAACAACAAATGTGATGTAAAATACTTGATCATTGTGGCTCTTTGGCATTTCTGGGACATAGACTGTAGAAGTCCGCCCGGCCCTGTCCTTAGGTTCCAACTACTGAAGTTGCCGTCAAAGCCCACTCCAGCATATCCAAATTTGTCGTGTCATTTGTGGGACACAGACCATAAAAGTCTGCCCTGCACTGTTCTCATGTTCCAAATTACTGGAGTTTCCACTGAAGCCCTTTCAAGTCCATCCTAAACCAGATTGCCATATATCGGATCCAGACCATACAAGCTTGCCCAATATCGGCCTTAGTTCTTCACAGCTGGAGTTGCCATCTAAGCGCCACTTGACATGCAAACACACATGCAACCATTTAAGTTTTGTTTTTTACATCATTCATTTTCTAATTAGAGATCCTCTGTGTTCATCCCACGCCTTTTTGAATTCTGTCACCATTTTTTTCTCCACCACCTTCCTTAGGAGGGCATTCCAGGCATCAACCATCCTCTCTGTGAAAAACAATTTCTTGACATTACTCCTAAGTCTACAACCTCGCAACCTCAATTCATGTCCTCTAGTTTTACTGTTTTCTCTTCTCTGGAAAACATGTGTTTCTACATTAATACCTTTCAAGTATTTAAACATCTGTATCATATCTCCCCTGTCCCTCCTCTCCTCTAGGGTATACATATTGTGGTAGTCAGACCATGGTTCCAGGGCTTAAAGCCCTCTGTCCTTCATTTGGAATGTATACAGGAGCTTAAAAATGAAATATGGGCTCAGACAGGAAAAATAAAAACATGGGCTAGAATCCCAGGAATGAAGGGAATTGCAGTGTCTCTTAGCAACGGAAGACACCTCAATAGGAGAATGTTCCTGTTATTCCCAAACCCTCTAGCTGTCACTCAAGGTGGGACATGCCCGGGGAAGGGGATGGAGAACTCCTACGGCTAGGAATCCCAGCCCAGAGAGAGAACCAAGACACAGAGAGGAGAGGGAGAGAAGAGAGCTTCCCCCCCCCCCCCACCAGTTTTGATAGAAGACCCCAGAGTAAGCCCTTGTCCAGGAAATGGGTTATTTAGTCCGGGGCAAGGAGGACCCTGAAGTAGACACTTAACCAGGAAGTGGTGGACACAATGGCTTGTAAGGGTTAAACAGGTTATTTAGCCTGGAGCGAGTAGGATCCCAAAATAGATGCTCAGTCAAGGACCGGTGGAACTGGACAGTGTAAGCTCTTGGAGGGAAGTGCAGCATGAGATCGGAGGTGGACAAGGATTAGCTCTGGTGCTGAAGAGGAGACTCAGCCAAGAAAAGAAGGTTTGAACAGAAGTTTTATTTGAGCCTTTGGAGGCTTCTGTGGGCTAAGGATTGTGTTTGGTAAATAAAGCAGACTAAAGGGAAGGTTGGTGTGTAAGGACTCGGCAAAGGAGGAGGCTGCCCCATCAAATATGGCTGAGAAGTAAAAAGCCAGGGCTCTGTGTTGAGGGGTTTGTGTTGAGAACTGTTTGTTAACTGTGAAGAAGACTGGAGGGAATAAACTTGCCTCAGAACTGTAAATGAAAAAGTGGAAAATGAGAGTACTAGGGTGTGGGAACAAGAGCACGAGCGAGAGCGACGGCTCCAAAACCCTTGTGGAGATGAGACTAGGGAGCCTGAGGATGGCCTAAAGTATAGGAAGCCCGAAGAAAAGACTGTACAGACAGACTTACTTTGGTATAGATACTCCAGAGTTAAAGGGGCAGAAGAAGCCAAGTCTTATCTCAAAAATAAGAACCTCTCTCATATAATATGCAAAGTACTCTTACAGCACTATATTCCTGTGGAGTACAAAAATGTAAGAAAGGGAAAAAGCCTCTGCACCCATGCCCCCACCCAATGAACATTAACAGGGAAAGGAGGGCTTAAACTGGGTCCAAATGTTTTCATCGGCATAAAAAACCCTTTCATACTAAATTTTGGTAAAACTCCACATAAAGTTACATTTTAATGGATCCATCCAAAATCGTGGTGAGCAAAAGAAAAAAAAAAAGCAAACATTTAGCTTTTGATTCAGTTGAAGATTCAAATGTGTATATAAAGTCACTCACACTTACTGTGGCCAGAGTTTCGCTATCATCACGTCTCAAAGCGTGAACAACCAATCAGTTAATTAGAGCACAAATTGTCTTCAATCCACCGGGATCCTTTCTGACATTTATACCCCACATTTTCCCATACAATTTTGAGTTCATTGTGGCTAACAAGTAAAAAACAAGTCATTACAAAATATGAAACAAAATACATAAACCCACATATATTAATAAGGAAAGAATCATAACTATATAAAGAATTAAATAATAAAGCATAATGGGGTGAATGGATGGCAGAGATTAAGCACCAGGATCAATTGACAGAAATGTTTTGAAAAGGAAAGATTTTAATAACTTATGAAAAAACAAATGATCATGTTGGGATCTTATATTTTTCGGCAAGGAATTCCACCATTTAGTACCTTGGTAAGAAAAAGTAGCTCAATATATAGATTTATAAACTACTTTCATACAGGTAGGAAAATGAAGACGAAGGTAGTCTCTTGCACCAAAAACTGAATTGCGAGAAGGCAAAGTAACAAGGGGCAAGATATAGTCAGGGGCAATACCATACAAAATCTGAAGTATGAGAGTACAATGTTTGAATATAATTCTGGCCCTAATGGGAAGCCAGTGCAAATATATCAGCAAAGGAGTAGCCCTCTCAAAGCATGGTACATGCATGAAGTCTAGCCGCAATATTTTGGGCAGTTTGCAGTTTCCTTAAGATACATTCTTTACACCCTGCATAGATAGAATTACAATAATCAAATTGGGTCAAAGCAAGAGATTGGACAAGTAATCTGAAAATATCAATTGAAAAAAAAGGCCTAATGCACTTCAGCTTCTAAAGTAATGTAAAAGATTTAGTAACCACCGAGGACACCTGGGATTCAAAGGTTAAGTGCAGATCAACAACCCCTAAAATTTTTAGAGTGGAGTGTTTCATCTTTGGGCCTCATCCATGAATACACAAAAACACTATCATAGTCTTTTTTAGTCACGTTGCAATTTTTTTATACTTCATAGCTTGTGAATCTCTGTGGAATTTGTCCACCTTCTCATCAAACTCCCACAAAGAACATGCAGAATCTTTAAAAGACTGCAAGTTGTTTTTCTGCTCTTCTAATTTAGCTTTTTCTTTATCGATCCTTTCCTAGAAAGGAAAAACAACTTGCAGGCTTTTAAAGATTTTGAGTGTATAAGCGTATAAGCATGTCTATTTAATAATAAAGATTTGAAACTTCATTTGCAACAGAAGGACCAGTTGGACTCGGTGGTAACTAGTACCTTAAAATATTCGAATTCTTCTAAGAAGTTAGAGTATGTTTGTGGTTCATGAAAGTTTGGCACAGAGCCGCTTCATGATCTCCTTTGCTCATGAGACATCAGGGGATGAACACTGGCTATCAGAAGTGTAATAGGTGCTCCAACAATGAGATGGCAGTTGAAGGAACTTTGTTTATATGGGATGATGGTAATAAGAATATGAAGCTAAGTGTACCTCCAAGAATGCTATTTAAATAGTTTGTTGTCCCAGCAATTTACTGTCCATTGGTCAGATATCATGTGCTTTTCACACTTGGATGATTGAACACAGATCGTGTCTCCGATAGTGAAACATTTCCTTCAAGAAAAACATGAGTTTTCAGAGCTGAGATTATTGAACAGATACAAGCTTCTATTTGAGGGGGTGATATTATGAAGTGGCTAAGACAGCAGGAACAACCTTTGATCTTTCAATTTAGTACTGTGGATCCGAATGATTTGAATAACTTTATTGAGTGGAATGTGTTTTTCAAATAAAGCTGTTGAATAATTGTTGTCATTATGAACTGATTGGATGATATTTGGAAGTGTTTCCTTGAAATCATTGTTGCCATCTTGTTACTATCAGAGGGCTTAGTTCCTTTCCTCCTGACACAGCAGTATTGCAAAATAAGAGGCCCTTATCGAGGCGTACAAACAATTTGTGTGACATCTCTTTACTTGGTTATTGGATAGCAAACATCAATTGAATGATACTTCTGTTTGAAAATGTTTCTTGGAACTGTGGATTGCTCATTTCTTCAGATAACTGATTGATCTGTCAAAAAATGTAAATAAATGTTCTGGGCATTTTGGTATAATTGAAGTTTAACACCTGTTTTTTGGATGGGAATTTTTCTATTGTTTTATGAGAGTTTTTCGTCCTATTCTTTCTGCAGGTGTTGAATGGCTTATGATAATAATATGGGGACTCCACTGCGGGTTTGATTCGTAAATAAGTGCAATACCCAGGAGCCTTTCAGGCCAACTTTTCATAATTCTAAGATTATACATTACCAAATGCACTGAACCTACAGACCTTTGATTTGTAATTTCTGTGAGTATTTTCTTAAAACTATCAGGAAAAAAGCTGGGGCCCTGTTTACTAAGCTGCGCTGTAGGCATGCTGTTTTTAGCATGCAAAACATTAGCACATGCTAACACTAGAGACACCCAATATGGGTGGCGCTAGCATTAGCGTGCACTAATTTTTAGTGCACACTAAAAACACTAGCGTGCCTGAGTAAACAGGGCCACTGGTTTTTTGTGTCTGTGTAAGTATGTCTAGATGATCTTAGTTAGTTAAATTTGATGCTATTAAAAAAAAAAACCTCAACAACTATCTTGAATTGAGATTAATCTGAGAAGGCTGCAAAATCCTGTTATGTTTTCTGCAAGTAGTATAGTTTCATTAAAAAGATAAATAAATTGGCTTGCATTAATTTGAGCCTCATCCAAATCAGCATAATGTAAGTCAAATAAGAGATCAATGTAGATAAATTGGTGACATTTATGTGTCTAGTCTAATTCTTCTTTTAACATAATTCAGATGTTTTTGGCAGCTATAGACGTGAATATTCACAAGTTGACTCAATTGTGATCTAGTGGGTGAAAAGTCTCTAGCAGGAGAGAGAGAAATAATTGAGGGTGTTCATGAGGAAGCTTTCTACAGACATATTTTTCACAGTTTAATTGCAAAGAGAATAACCTTGTCACAGTCCTTATCAGACTTACTTTTATGTTAAATCTTTGTTTATTGAAGAAATCAATAAACATTCAAATAAACAATACAATGCTTCATTTTTTTATAATTCCAATTCCTACCTTATTCCCCTCCCCATTCTATTCTGGTACCCCCCCCCCCCCCCCCAAAGCATTGTACTGCATATCATTTTGTATTATAGGTGAAGCACAGGAAATACAGCTAACATAAAGACTGCACAAAATGCAACAAGTACGAATGTTCATGATGAAAGAAAATGAAACTTTTATATCATTCATTACATTATAAAACATCCCCCTTATCTATCATTCCTCTCCCCACTTTGAAAAAATCAAAGTCACATAGGGGCCCTTTTACAATAAAATCAACATAAAGTCATCCTAAATCACATTCAGATCCATGCAGTCGGAAAGGGAGGAAAAGGAAAGGCAACTAAAGTATAAGATAATATTAAGTCACATACAGGGGCATTTTAAAACGGGGATGACCATCTCTAAGGGCACCCATCTCTGAGGACGTCCCTGCAAAGGGGCGGGGCATCCTGTATTATCGAAACAAGATGGGCATCCATCTTTCATTTCGATAATATGGTCAGGGACGCCCAAATCTCAACATTTAGGTCGACGTAAGAGATGGTTGACCTAATTGTTGAGATGGTCGACCTTAGAGATGGGCGACCTTGGTTTTCGGCGATAATGGAAACCGAGGACGCTCATCTCAAAAACGACCAAATCCAAGGCATTTGGTCATGGGAGGAACCAGCATTCATAGTGCACTGGAACACCAACCGGGCACCCTAGGGGGCACCGCAGTGGACCTCAGAAATTTCTCCCAGGTGCATAGCTCCTTTACCTTCGGTGCTGAGCCCCCCAACCCCCCCCAAACCCACTCCCCACAACTGCACACCACTACCCTTAGGGATGAAGGGGGCACCTACATGTGGGTACACTGGGTTTCGGGTGGGTTTTGGAGGGCTCACATTTCCACCACAAGTGTAACAGGTAGGGGGGATGGGCCTGGGTCCGCCTGCCTGAAGTGCACTGCACCCACTAAAAATTGCTCCAGGGACCTGTATACTGCTGTCAGGGAGCTGGGTATGACATTAGAGGCTGGAAAAAATGTTTTTTAATTTTTTTTGGGTGGGAGGGGGTTAGTGACTACTGGGGGAGTAAAGGAAAGTCATCCCCGATTCCCTCTGGTGGTCATCTGGTCAGTTTGGGCACCTTTTCGAGACTTGGTCCTGAAAAAAAAGGGACCAAGTAAAGTTGACCAAATGCTCGTCAGGGACGCCCTTCTTTTTTACATTATCGGCCGAGGACGCCCATCTGTTAAGCACGCCCCCGTCCCACCTTCGGTACACTGCCGACATGCCCCTGTGAATTTTGGTCGTCCCCGTGACAGAAAGCAGTTGAGGATGCCCAAAATCAGCTTTCGATTATGCCAATTTGGGCGACCCTGAGAGAAGGACGCCCATCTTCTGATTTGTGTCAGAAGATGGGCACCCTTCTCTTTCAAAAATGCCCCTGATAGGGGCCCTTTTAATAAGGTGTGTAGGCGCCTACACATGTCCAATGTGCATCAAATTAGAGCTACCACCTGGCTACCGCGTGCCCCGGGTGGTAATTCTATTTTTGAGGCACATCCAAAATGCACAGCAGAAAACAATTTCTATTTTCTACCGTGTGGCACTAACAGTGTGGTAATTGGCAGTGTATGTGCACTGACGATTACCACCCGGTTAACGTGTGAGTCCTTACTTCTAAGTCAATAGGTGGCGGTAAGGTCTCAGGCCGAGAATGGATGCGCGCTGGTTTTAATTTTGCCCCATATCCATTTTCAGCCACCAAAAAAGGGTTTTTTTTTCCAGGCTAAAAAATGGATCTGCATGCGTCCAATACACACGCTTACACTAGTGCAGGCCATTTTTTTATGTGCCTTAGTAAAAGAGAGCTTCCATCTAAACAGACTCATTTTTTTGTTTATTTCTTGGGAATCACTGAAGTTGTGCTGCTGTTACTGTATATTCAAAAGAAACTGGTGAATTCTATTTTTATTTACATTTTTGTGGGGTGGGAGTGGAGTAAGTGAGCACTGGCGGAATAAGGGGGGGGGGGGTCATCCCTGATTCCCTCTGGTGGTCATCTGGTCATTTAGGGCACCTTTTTGTGCCGTATTCATTCTGAAAATAGGTCTAGTCCAAAATGTTGAGTAGAGAGGTGTGGTAGCCGTGTTAGTCCACTTTTAAAGGTAATCAATAGAAATAAAACAAAATAAAACATGGAAAAGAAAATAAGATGATACCTTTTTTATTGGACATAACTTAATACATTTCTTGATTAGCTTTCGAAGGTTGCCCTTCTTTGTCAGATCGGAAATAAGCAAATGTTGGTAGATGACAGTATATCTGAGTGAAACATCAAAGCATTTCAGTGACAGTCTAACAGGATGGGGGTGGATAGGTGAGAGTCAGGGAGACAGGTTACAATCAAAGCAGTTTACATATTATATACAGGTTCTTATTTTTTATCCAGTCTTAGCGCCAACCACGTGTCTTAGCTGGCCTGCCTCCTGCAGGCTGAATATCAGCTCCAGAATATCTTGCCTAGCATGTTTTTGACAGGTAGACCTTCACATGGGCAAACTCTAAGTGGAGCAAACCTCACACTTATGCACATAGGGCCTTATTCTATAAAGGCTATGCTCCTAAATTTACGCTCCTAAGTTGAGTAAAGGGAAATGCTGAATTAGAATTGGGGAAGAGAGGGGGTACTGGGAACAAGAATGGGAAGAGAGAGGACATGCTGGATTGGGTAGGAAGTAAGAAGGGACACAGAATGGGGATGCTGGACACGGGGGTGTTGTAGAGTGATATGAGGAGGGTAGGAAGGAGGGGATATGCTGGACATGGGAGGGGAGTCAGAAGACAAAGGGGAGATGATGAACATTGTAGGGGAATAGAGGCAGAAAGGAGGGGATGCTGGATATGGGATAGGGGGATGCTGACAGAGGGAGAGAGAAACAGAGGGAGATGCTGCATGGGGCGCAGGATGATGCGGAAAAAGTGATGGAGGTAGAAAACAGAGTTGAGATATTGAATGGAAAAGGAGAGAGGAAATGCTGGATGGGGGGAAGAAAGGAGATGATGGGCAGAGAAGGGAAAAGAAGAAAGGGGTGCTGTGCAGAAGGGAAGAGAGAAAGAAAGGAGGTGCTGCAAGGAGGGGAGGAGTGAGAGGAGACACTGACTGTAAACAAGGGTGGTTGGCAATATTTAAAAGTTTATTCAACTTATACGACTATAAGCTCACAGAAGGTACTGTACTAACACATGTATTGTTGAGGGATCAAACCCCCTTGAAGCATAACCATGCAAACAACAAAAAGAACAGAGTGAAAGAATAGCCTAATGGTATGAGCAGTGGGCTCAGAACCAGGAGAGGCTTGTTTAAATCCCATTGTAGCTCTTTATTATCTTGGGCAAGTCACTTAACCTTTGATTGTCTTAGGTACAAACTCATTCTGTGAGCCCTCCAGAGACAGAACTACTGTACCTGGATATACACTGCTTTAATAGTGTTCAGGCTTGTAGCTGGTGTATAAATAATAATCTCTTATATAGTACATTCCAATGAAGCCTCAGATAACCATTCAGATATTTTGAGGTACCAATCTGAAAGCAATATCACCAGCTAGAAAAGGAGCCCTTTTATCTCCCATTACTAGTTGTCCTCCCCATTCTTCTCAAGTGGATCTGTGGTGGCTGGCCTGGCCTGTCTCTCTGCTCTGCTGCTGGACTTCTCTCCTGCCTGGAGCGGTCACTGTTCTGTCAAATGAGCTGCTGAACCTCCCTCTGACCTGAAGGGTAGCTGCTCTGCTATTGGACCATTCTCTGGCCTGAAGGGATTGTTGTTTTGGATGCTGCTAAACTGTCAAATCCCACAGCCCTACCTGAGCTCCCTGAGACTGTCTGCTGTCAGGAGCTGAACATTTAGGGGTATGATTACTAAGGTGCATTAGTGTTTCTAATGCACCTTTAAAGTTAAGGCACGTTAAAAGCTAACACGCCTATACATTTCTATGGGAGCGTTAGCATTTAACGCATATAAACCATTTACGTGCGTTAAAAATGCTAACACGCCTATAGCACACCTTAGTAAACATAGGCGTTAGATTGTTAATGCTGAGAAGCTTCTTTCTTTTCAGTCAACAGGTGTATCTGCAATTAAGGATACAGAAAAAGCTCATCTGGAAGGTAGAAGCCTTAGAAAATTCACTGGCCATCTAGAAATTTACATTTTTAAAAACTTTTCCTAGGACTTATTTGTAATCGGCAGATATCCTATTGAGAAAACACTTTAAGGAAATTCTCTGTATATCACTGAGCATGGAGAAATAGTGATTGCTAATTTATGTTATATTCCTCAGAAAATGTGTTTAGCAAGTGAACAAGAGAGTGAATCTGATGTGTAGATCTTCCCTGGAAGTATAGATTTAGTAGTTTATTTTTATTTATTTTTTATTTAGAAATCTCTACTGATGAGATTGCTGTTGGGGCTAAACTTCTTGTTACATTTGTTAAAGATGAGGGTATAATTGCTATACTGAAGGCTTTCTTTAAAAATAATGACCTATTATTTTGTGGTCAGAAAATACAATTTTGTCCAGATATGGCCTGGGCCACTCACGCTTGGCAAAAATGATTTCTGTTGCTGTGAGGACAGGGAGAAAGAAGGGGTTTTGGATTAGAGAGTTGCAGGAGCAGGAGGGCAGTAGATCCAGTCTGCCAATTAGGGTTGGGGCACAAAAGGTTGATTGAAATACAGAGGGATATTTTGTGAAGGTGAAAGGCTCGGGTGTGATACCACCTCAAGCAGAGTCAAGGGCTTGGTGTCACCGCATGCCTCACTGTAAGTTCATGTGTTTTGGGGACAGTTCATGTTGAGGATTTGTGAGCTGGGTCGTCACTGACTAGCCTTGGGAAAAGGGGTGAATTGGGGTGTGGCTGTTCTGGAAGGGGCTATATATGGAATCATTTTGTTGTTTGGACTGTTTAAATAAAGCTGGGGCCAATTTTTTACCAAGTAGAAGGTGAAGCAATTTGTTTGTGTGTTTGTTGAGCGTGCTCGGTTGTGGTGTGAATGCCAAGGTTATGGACCATAACACCTTTGAATGTCCACCTGCTGATCATCGGATACATTATCTCCATCTACTAGTCCAGTGTGGCTCATCTACAAATATATGCTCTCGCTCTCTCTCTCTCTCTTTCAAAGCTAAACTTATTGTTCCAAAACACCCAAGCAATGAAAACATATGTAACTCTGTAAGAGCAGCAATAGCTTCAGGACAGCGGTGGCATTAGGAACAGCTCACGGTGCAGCATACCATTTGTAATATCTATCAGTTCAACTGTCATGAGCATCAAATTGGGCCAGAAAAACCATCAGTACTGCCAGGAGAAAAATATAAAAATATTCTTTGATTGGTAGAGAAAATGTCTCCATTTATTTAAAATGAATTGAAAGAGAAAGAACCACAAAACGTTTACTCAAAATGATCCTAAATACAGACAGAAAGAAGCTTCAGTGGCCACTATCTGTCTAGTGTGTTGAAAAGTCACAGTCAGGGAACATATGCTGGTGACAACTACGCTGCCTGTCTCCTTACATTGAGAAGGCAAATCTGATGTCAGTTATGCATGCCATGATAACATCAAGACTGGATTATTGTAATGCATGTTACACTGGTCTGACTACAAAAGGTCTGCACCAGCTCCAATTAATTCAGAATACTGCAGCAAGACTAACAGAAGGTTGTAAGTGACACACACACACACACACACACACACACACACACACACACACACACACATACACTATAGCAGGACATGTTTATTCACTTCTACCCATACTATGCCATACTTTGTATTGTTTGAATATTGTCTATTGCTTATGTTTGACTTATTCTTGCTGTATGCTGCCTTGAGTGATCCTCTTTTACTAAGGCATGGCAAAAAGTGGCCTGCTGTAGTGTGGGCGTGTGTATTTGGCGTGTGCCAGGCCAGTTTTTACTGCGTCTTGGAAAAAGGGCTTTATTCAATGGGCTGGGGAAAAGGGCCTGTGGTAAAATTGAAACCAGTGCGTGCCTATTTACAGTCTGGGTCCTTAGCGTCATCCATTGAGCTAGCGGTAAGGGCTCACGTGCTACATGCACGGTGACTGGTCGGTGTGTGCCAACTGTCGATTAATGCTGGAAACGCCGCGTGCAATAGGAAATAAAAAATAATAATTTGTCATGGCATTATGGGCAAGTGCCAAATCCTAAATTACAGCCAGGGGGCATACTAGCCTGGCCATAGTCTCATTTTGGCATGTTCTACATGTGCATAGAGCCTACCGCGCCTTTGAAAAAGGGCCCCTGAGTGAATTCCTTCAAAAAGGTGGTAAATCCTAACAAAAAATATAAAATGTATATGTTCCTTTCAATATCTGGCCCCATATTTTCAAGTCCATGGAAATTATTTCCCCTAGAAAATCTACCCGCATTAAAATGCAGATGGAAAAAGTTGCAGTTATGTTGTACCCAGAGTAAGTTTCAAAGTGAATGCATGAGTGTGGTTTCATTTTGGAGAACTGGTGCAAAGTCTACCAGTGAAGTACACCCACAGACAGTCAGAAAATTACCATCTGAATATCAGACAGTTCTTGAAAATAAAATATCACTCAGAATATTATGCTTAGTATATGTTTGCAGTATTGTATCACTTAGAAACATAGTAACATGACGGCAGAAAAGGGCCATATGGGCCATCCAATCTGCCCATTCTCAGTAACCACTAACTCCTCCTTTTCCTAAGAGATCCCACGTTTCTGTCCCATGCCTTCTTAAACTCTGACACAGTCTTCGTCTCCACGACCTCCACCGGGAGGCCATTCCATGTATCTGCCACTCTTTCTGTGAAAGAGTATTTCCTCAAATTCATTAAAGATGCACAAAGTTTTTAATTTGTTTTTAAATTGCTTTCATTTTTTATAACCAGATAATACCAACATGATTTTATTTTTGCACTTAATTTTAATTTGATTTCTATCTGTTGATTAAACCTGACCTAGCAATCCCCCCATACCACAATTAACATTTTGAAGCTCAGGCACTTGTGAATATTCCAGATAAACCACTGAAAGTGACACAGTATTGGTCTCCAGGAAAAACAAGAATAAAATAAACATAAAGAAACTGGTATTTTAAGAATTCAGATGGTGCTCAACAGATGTTTCCCATTGACACAGAACCTACTGGAAACAGGTTTCTAAAGGAAATAAGAGGGAACAACCAGGGTAGGTTTCTATATTTATAGTAAAGCTTTAGGTTTGTACAACCTGACCAAAATGTTGATAACACAGAAAACATAATTTTACCCTGCTGACACAAAGCCCATCACATGGATTGTGGTTAAACTGAGGTCCCTTCATAGTAGTAAGTTAACTGGTTAGGGAATTAGGGAAACCTCCAGTAGTAGCAAAGAACAAACAGGGACTGATTGCACAATAGCCATGAAATAAATATGGCATTTATGTGCCGATAAAGCCTGAAGCACAGTTGTGACCGGAGGATGAATGACAAATCTGGTTGCTTCAGAAGGCTGACTTAGCGGACACCATGCACACCAAAGGTCTAGTAAAGTTCTTTGACCTCTGTACTCCATCGATTTCCTTTAGGAAACAGAGTTCTGCTGACTGGTAAAGTCTGTTCACGTGTAGTAACTGCTAGATCTTTTATTGCAAGCCATATATTTCCTGTCCGCATTTGTTTCTCTGGGAAAAGATAGGAGACAGATTGTATTGAGTATTTTTTTTTATTGTGTGTGCTCCAACCATATTGTAAACTTGAAGAAATGCCTCATTAAAACATTGAAACATTGATTTTAGCACTCTTGGGAAAAGTGTTGCCTTGGAAAGTTTTTAATCATGCCCCTTTTTCTGAATCTTTCTAGCTTGTGGTTGCCTTACATGTGAATTAATAAAAGAAGAACTTACAAAAATGACATTTTTCTTGCTAAAAGAAAACCATAGCATTCATCAGATAAGTACATTTTTGTGAAAGAAATGAAGGCAAGATCCTGAATAAAATGCTTTCCTGATCTGTTGTGTTTTGTCAGGTTAGTTCATTTTACTGATCACAGTATGTTGTTGCTAGTCTCAGATTCTGCAGAAACAAACCTGGCTAAGGAAAACGGAGATGTGTTTCTACTCGTATTTTTAACATAGTAGATTGATGGCAGATAAATTGGTTCAATCAATCAAATGAGATTCTCCGTAGAGAATGAAATGGGGACAAAATTTGTCCCCGTCCTGGCTCCGTGGGTTCTGTCTCCGTCTCCGCCCCGCCCCTGCAGGCCCCGTCTCTATCCCTGTCCCATCCCCGTAGGCCCTGTCTCCGTCCCCACTCTGTCCCCACAGGCTCTGTCCCCGTCCCTGTCCCCATGGGCTCTGTTCTGATCTGCAGTAGCCTCAAACACTTATGATTCTATATTTAAATATTTTTATTAAAGTATAAAAAGGAACAATATGCTGTGCAACTGTTTTGTATAAATCACAAATAGAAAACAATAACAACTAGCAGCTACAATAACCCTCCCACTACCACCACACTCTACTCTTCCAACCCCACCAATAGCTGACTTCAACTATCCCAAGGAATCCTAATTCACCCTGTTAAATTGTCTAGGGGTACAAAATGCAACCTGTTCTGTATGTTCTAGAGGGGAGAAATATGCCCTATAAAGCGCTGTTATGATTTTTTAATCTGTGGATGAATAAGAAGTCATCAACAATCTCAGGATTCAGTCTAGCTCTCCTGTCTTCCACAGTCCTTCCTGCAATAAAAGATGTCTTCTTAGAAGATGTGCTGGTAGTAAGATGAACAGGACCCCCCATGCAAATTTTGCAGCAAAAATATTGTCGTTTGCATCAAACAAACATAAATAACGGTTCTCAAAGTAGAAAATGATACAGGGACAAAGGTTGTCCCCATTCTCACGGGCTCTGTTCCCATCCACGCCCTGTCCCTGTGGGATCTGTCCCCGTCCCCACCCTATCCCCATGATATCTGTCCCCGCCCCGTCCCCATCCCCATGGTTACTGCGGGTCCCTGTCCCCGTGTCATTCTCTACTTTCTGGTTCTCTGCTATCATAGGTATATGAAAGGGAAAGGGAAATGAGGTTTTTGTAACTACATTCAAAGTGGTTTATATATATACAGGTACTTATTTTGTACCAGGGGCAAAGGAGGGTTAAGTGACTTGCCCAGAGTCACAAGAAGCTGCAGTGGGAATCAAACACACACATTCTCATTGTCACACCTTTAACAGGACTAATTTTGGAGGGGCTGTATGTCCTTTATCTGTTATTTTCTATGTTTCGGAACCAGCACCAGTTCCCTCCCACATACAGCATCCAAACAAAGTGTGATCCACATGAAAAATGCCCCTGCTGTAGGGCAGTGGGAGGGAGGATTTTCAGGGAGGTCATTAAAAGCCCCTTTTAGTAAGCTGTAGTAAAAGGAGCCCTGTACTAGTGGCAGCGTGAGTTTTTGCCACATGCAGAATCCAGTGGCGTAGCCAGGGGGGGGTGCCAGGGGAGCGGCCGCGCCCCCAAACGGAGTTCTGCCAGCTCCGGCGCCTATTTTTTTCTCAATGTGTTGCATTGAAAACGTGCTCCAGTGCCGGCGGAAGTCTGCTCTTGCGCCGCTCTCGCTCCCCCCCCCCCCCGCGCCGTCAACCTGGCTTCGCTTCTGGCAGAATCCCCTTACTGCATGGCCATTTCAGGGAAGCTCTTACTGCCACCCATTGAGGTGATGGTAAGGTCTCCTGTCCTAACCCAGCGGTAACTGGGCAGATAACAGTGCTGCCCAATTACCGCCAGGTAACCCCATGCAGTGATAATTTTTGAAAAATTCTGGCAGCACCAGAAATGCAACATGCTGGGGGGGGGGGGGGGGGGGGCGGAACTACCACCAGCAGCTGCAGTGGGCCGGCAGTAGTTCCAGATTGCTGTGGGGCAAGCCCGTTGCCCCACAGCAACCCTTTAGTAAAAGGGCCCCTAAGTTAACAAGGGTTGGGATTGCCAGCCTGGTGGGTGGACATGGGAGAGGTCAGTCCATTTGGGTAGGGCCAGGAGTTAATAAAAGGAATGGTTGTGAGGAGAATGTGGTCTTTGGTTGCCCACCCCCGCTTAGACCCAAACACCGAGGTGGGAGTCCTGAACACAAAAGGGAGGACTTCTGTAATATCCAGTGGATGAAGCCCCTGCCGCAGGGCAGAGGGTGTGTGTGGGGAGTTCCCAACTTGGGAAAGAGAAGGAATGTCCGGGGAAAAGACATCCCAGCTAGGAGAAGTGGGAGTGGGGGAACCTCACTTCTGACAGGACATTCATCGGGTGGCGGCAGTGGCGTAGCTACGTGGGGCCAGGGGGGGCCAGGGCCTCCGTAGATTTGGCCCTGGACCCACCTGCCGTCACCTACCTTTGCTAGTGGGGGACCCCAACCCCCACCAGCCGAGGTCCTCTTCTGCTCGCAAAAGGCTTCCTTCTGTTTCTGCAAGGCTTTGTTCTGTGAGTCTGACGTCCTGCACGTTGTACGTGCAGGATGTCAGAAACAGAAGGAAGCCTTTTGCGAGCAGAAGAGGACCTCGGCTGATGGGGGTTGGGGTCCCCCGCTAGCAAAGGTAGGCGATGGCGGATTAGCGGCGGGAGGGGAGTCGAGAGGGTCGGCGGCAGGGGGGGGCAAAGTCGGCAATGGCGGTGGGGGTGTCAGCAGCACCGGGGGGGGGGGGATAAAATGTGCCCCCTCACCTTGGGCTCTGGACCCCCCTCCCGCCGAAGTGTGGCTGCGCCCCTGGGTGGAGGGAATTCCTGATCCAGGATGGGACAGAAGTATAAGAGAAACTGTGCTGCTGCTGATTAATTAAATTTATTTATTTATTTATTGGTACTTGTATCCTACTTTTTCCAAAGAAACTTCAGTTCAGTGAGGCTTACGTACGAATTATGAAAATAGATTACACTGTTTACAGTAACAAAGATTAAGAATTCAGGAACTTATAGGCATAATAGGAATGTCAATGATAATGGAGTAAGGAGCTGCAATAACAATATATCAATATTACAGTTGAGAGAATGTTAATCTTTCTGAGGAAGGAACTTTTTTGAAAAGAAAGGTTTTTAATGATTTACAGAAGTATAAATAATTGTGGGGCCCTTTTACAAAGCGGCGGCAGGCCCAACGCAGACTTACTGCTTGCTAAAAAGGAAGTACTGCTGGGCTATCGCAGCAGCCTGGCAGTAGTTCCCAACCCCAGCGCACATCATATCTGGCGGTAATCAGGCAGTGCCCTGTGTTTCCCGGTTACCACTGGGTTAGCTTGGGAACCTTTATCGCCACCTCAATGGAATGGCCCTGAAATGGCCGCGTGGCAATTGCTTCACTTGCTGCACAGCCATTTCCTGAAGAAAAGACCTATCTTTTACCCGCTGCGGTAAAAGGGGGCCTCAGAGTGCGTCAAAAACACACAGACACCAGCGCAGGCCCCCTTTTGCCACAGTTTGGTAAAGGGGACCCCATATATCTTATATCCTTCAGAAGTGAGTTCCACCATTTGGTACCTAGGTACATAATTCCCTTGCTAAAGATGGATTTGTATTTAATTTTCTTGCAATTAGGAAAACGAGGTTGCACATAGGGTGGGGCCATCCCATATAAGATTTGGTAGACAAGCATACAGATTTTAAAGATGGATCTGGCCAATGCCGAATTTAGACTTGGTGAAGCCCTAAGCTATATAAAGCTTGGAGCCGGAGGCCCCTTGTTAAAAAGTTACATCAGAAGGTCTCACAAAGGTGCATACCAAAGGCTTTGGGTTGCCGTGAAAAAATGTGAAAATGCCTTTTAATTATTTAATAACAAGGTATTTTAAGTGAGTGTTGTTGTTTCAACTGTGGATGTCAGCTCTGCACATAAAAATCCACATAAAATTCTAAAAGCCAAAAAAGTTCTGAAATTTTGTGAGGCCCTGCGGATTGTCAGGCCTTAAGCTGTAGCTTGTTTAACTTATGTCTAAATTTGGCTCTGGATCTGGCTTTTATTGGTAATCAGTGCAATTTAGTCAGGAAGGGAGAAGCCCTCTCATACTGAGAAACTTTGAATATCAGTCGTGCAGCAGTGTTTTGCGTTGTTTCAAGTTTCTTTTCTTTTTGGTGATTGCAGGACATTATGTTTGAAGCTGACCTCAACCTTTACATGCCCTGACTGTACATATCAATTTGAGTTTTTTTGAACTGTTTTCAAGTTGTTGTTAAATAAAGCCAGTTGAAGTTTAACTCAATGACTGCTTGTTGTTTTTTGTTTTTTTTGTTTTTTAATGAGAGTGGACTGAAAAGGTGCCCAGAGAAAGATTACCCTTCAGCCTACCAGGATTTAGCCTGGCCCTGGCCTGTACCCAGCTTGCTTGAAGTACAATCTGCTAATTAGATTGTAAGCTCTGTCAAGCAGGGACTGTCTCTTCATGTTCAAGTGTTCAGCGCTGCATACGTCTAGTAGCGCTATAGAAATGATAAATAGTAGTAGTAGTAGTTTATGACCTCTGGTACCCGGTACCTGGCCCAGGGAGCTTAGCCGGTGGCTCTGACTGAGGGGTGAGCCATGGGTTACAAAGTATTCCAGTGCCCAGTGAAATATGTGCATTCGCCCTTCCCCTGTCCTCTCAAACCAGTTTTAGAAGTGTTTAAACTGCCTGGGCAAAGCCTTGCTGCCTTCTGTGGCCCAATCCTTTCCCCATCACCAACCTCCACTATCTATGCAAATGAACAGAGAAAATTTAAATATTAGGGGATGCTTTCTGCAATATTATTGGTTGCTGTAGGTCTGACTGTATCTAAGATTAAATGAAAACAATACAGGTTAAAGTCTAGTGGTATAGCATAATTAGAACAGAAAAAGCTTTGAAACTTCATTCATCTGTTCAGTACTCTCCATGTGATGAGACCAGGTCAGTTAACTTCCCTCTGTTTAAAACTAGGCTATAGACAGTGCTCCCAGACTTCAGTGATTGCCCAGCTGCATAGAAACTGCATAATTAGGGTGCTGCTGCATAATTTACAAGTGTCTGCACAATCAACAAACCTGAAGCTCCCCTGCTGCTGAATTCAATTATCTCAAAGGAGTTGCAAATGCCGGCAGGGTTCATAGAGTCATGGCTGTGCCAAGTGTGGTTGCACATGCCATAAAAGATGCAGGGGTGCCATAATTGCTCCCAGTTCATTGTCTCCTATTCTTGGCTGTGACATAGCCAGCATACTGCTCAGTCACTAGGGCCAACCAATGTCTGTTAAGAGAATAATGCACAATATTTGCCTCTTAATGTGCATTGACCTCCAGATTCTGTATAGTGGGACTTCAGTTGCGCGCACAATCCTGGTCGTATTCTGCATTGTGTGTGCAACTTATCTTAAGCCAATCAGCACCGATAATTGCCAGTTAACAAGCAATTACTGACACTAATTGGCTTTAAATAGAATTTATGTGGGATAAACATAAAGGAATCCTGCTCAGAAGGAATGGATCCTAAAGAGCTTAGACGAGATTGGGTGGCAAAGCCGGTGGCGGGAGACGGAGATGGTGCTGGGCAGACTTATACGGTCTGTGCCAGAGCCGGTGGTGGGAGGCGGGACTGGTGGTTTGGAGGCGGGGATAGTGCTGGGCAGACTTATACGGTCTGTGCCCTGAAAAGGACAGGTACAAATCAAGGTAAGGTATACACAAAAAGTAGCACTATCTTGTTGGGCAGACTGGATGGACCGTGCAGGTCTTTTTCTGCCGTCATCTACTATATTACTATGTTACTATGTAACTTGCTAAGTGTATTCTACATAGCAATGCATAGAATTTCTAATGCGTGCTGCCAAAATGGGAGCATGGCCGTAGGTGTGGAATGGTCGGATTGTGGGGGATTCTAAAAATTATGCGCACAGTTATAGAATACACCCGTTCTGTGCCTAAGTTAGTCACTGGCATTTACACCAAGTTTTACTTGGCTTAAATTCCCGCAACTAGATTTAGTCACGTGGACAGGCCCTGGGTGTATTCTATAAATAGATGTGGGGGTTTTTTTGGCAATGATTTTTAGAGTGCCATATATAGAATCTAGCCCTATATGACAAAAGTGTGCATCATTTTACCATAATGCATGCCAGTTTATCATAATGTGCGCTACATAATGATATGTAAAAAAAGCAAATGCATACAAAATACCTCATTATTATGTAAATTGAGTAATGCAGTTTGTGTTAAACTTTGCAAGCTGCATTGTCCAAGGAGAAATAATATTAGCTTTGAACTCCATTATTTTGCTTCTCCAGGAGTATTGTGCCTTGAACATGTCACCTTGTGCTCCTGGGGAAATCTTAAAGCAGGGCTTCTCAAGCCAGTCCTTGGGGCACACCAAATCCCATTGGGTTTTCAGGATATCCACAATGAATATGCATGAGATAGATAGATTTGCATACCAAGGAGGAAGTGCATACCAATCTGTCTCATGCGTATTTATTATGGATATCCAGAAAACCTGATGGGATTTGGTGTGCCCTGTCTTAAAGGGACAAATGCTTAACAAATTAAAGTGCAGACCCCCTCACCTGAGCAAAGACCCCCTTTCTGAAGCGAACCCTCCATAGGAGATCCAGGGCTCCCAAGACATCTCCTATCCCCCTTAGAACAGATCCCTGGCCCTCCCCCCCCCCCCCAGATGTTTCCATCCAGTTAACAAATCCTTGAGGTATTTGCCCCATCTAGAACCTTCACTTTTGAATAAAACCTATCCACATTTGTCTTTATATTGAACCACACTGGATGCCAGATGATCATCCACTATAACATCATAAACACTTTCCCCATGCGAGAGGAATTGATGTCAGCATCCCGAATGGCTGCATAAGCACCGGGCATAAGCTGTGTTGGGTGGAAATGAGAACCACATACCTTGGAATGCTCTTACCTCTCTCTTTGAGTGTGCTAGTAATGTTTAGCGACGCACCAATCAGCAGCAGCAGTGGATTGCCACGGATTCAGTGGGTAATCTGTGCGTTCTCATGTGTCGTGTGGCAGGATGGCACCGGTACTCTCCGAGAAATCCGAGGCGGAATGCAGCACAAATGTGGAGCACACCTTTCTCACCTTTAATTCCAGATGCATTGGTAAATGGATGCAGGACCTTTTTCCTTGCTGCGCCAGGATATTAAAACTGCCCTGGACAATATTAAACAAGAGCTGGGAGCTCTATGGGAGTGGCAGGAGGCCACGGAGCAACACATTGCCATGTGTGATGATCAAGTGGATAATGTGTGGTCCACTTGTGATACTTCAAGCAAGGACATTCAGGCCCTTTGGGACAAGGCAGAGGACCTGGAGAATAGGTCCTGCCTCAACAACATTCGGATCTGGGGGGTTCCAGAGGAATCCTTTTTTAGTGTGTGTCTGCGTGGTTCAAGATGTGGCAAAAACCCTTTTAGGCTCTGAAGAATCTGAGGCTTCTCATCTTCTAGCCAAGGTAGACCATGCACATCGGGCCATGGGGCCTCGGAGGGGGAACCAGTCCTGCAATATCATTGCTTATTTGCATGACTTTACAGTCAAAGAACGACTGATTGCTGCAACTCGTATTAAAGGGCAGTTTCACTGAAAGGGCACCATGCTGGAGGTCTACCTGGATCTTTCTCCTATCACATTACAGAAATGCCAGGAGTATAAAGAATTGACTTCTTTTCGTGAGGAGAGAGCAGATGTGGTACAGATGGTGCTTCCCTTCAGGTATTGCCATCACTGTCCAAAATACTCAGAGTCGTGCACAAGATGTGCAAGAAGCCTGGAAACGTTTGGTGGACTTGAAGGTGCCTAATTTGCCTGAGGAAGCATCTCTTGCCGGGGGCAGTCCCAAGGCCCCACCAGTCACTTCTAAATGGCAACGAAATGTTAAAGGACATAGACTTTTCCACTCCGGGAAGTCCTGATTCCTGTAAGGGACACCTGTGGGTTTCTTCATATAGTTTGCTGCTTTCTGTAGCTGTATTCTTGTGTGCTTGCCTACATGTATCTTTTATTTATTTATTTTCTTTGCATATTGTTTTTATTTGGGTTGAATAGACCCATGAAGTTCCCCTCTAGTAGGTTGGCAAGCTAGCCACGTACCAGAGAGGTTCCCTAGAAGGCTGTCATCTATAATATACTTGCGCTTATCTGACTCCCTACCAATACATGTGTGCTTAGGTATTGTCTTACCAACCATTTTACCCCAAGAATTTAATTAACTCTTTAAATATCCTATAAGAAAGAGTGAGAGAATAAGTTGCAAGAATAATCAGTTTTATTATAACTCACCACAATAATACTGCAGGATCAGGTATACAAGCAGGTGGGTGGTCGGACGGACAGCATCTCAGTCTAGCACGTCATGAGATCTTCTACCACACCCAAAATCTCCCTGTCTTTTATACTCTCATGGCCCCATTCAAACTAATGGGACCCTATTGACTTCAATGTTAAGGCTGTTTATCACTTTCCTTAGCTAACCACAAGACGCTCACAGGAAAGCAACCCTCCCCTCTTGGGCAGCTACTTCTCCTTTTTACTTCACTATTTTACTTGTACCTGGCATTATCTTCACAAAAACACGTTTTTTTCCTAACTCAGATACAGGACTAAGGGAATCCATTTTGTAGCTGGGTTCCATTTTGTTTTCAAATTCCTTGACCAACCTTTTCCAATTCAGATTATTTAGGCCTTAATCCGGGCTAAAAACTAGGCCATGCTTTTCCAGCAAGCTCCTAGCTATACTAGCCATCAGATTTTTGACTTGGCCAGAGTTTCTAATAGCCTGGGCTCTAAGGTTTGACCTTCCCACCCTTCTGGTGGGGGCTCCTGGCTGTACCATATTTCTACATTATGTTGGGATGCACTTTGTTCTACCACGTCACCTATAGGTGCTTTGGTTGATGTATTTTGGAATCACCCAGCTATTGGTTTTGTTCTATAGTGGTATGAATGTGAAGGGTGTCTGTGTTTATGCTTGAAATGTGTGTAGGGAGTGTGTAGTATATCCTCTGGTTCTCTCGTGTTTTCTTTAGCTTTGGCTTCATTTGGTTGTATGTTGTTTTGGATACAGTCTCATTGGGGAGTGGCAGGCAAGAGGCAATGTGTGTGTGTGTGTGTGGGGGGGGGGGGGGGGGTTCAGACTGGGTGTTGCAGAAGGGGGATTGAGGAGTGTGAAGGGTTTGGGAAGAGGGGGTGGAGTGTGGGTTGGGGGGGATGGGGGGGTTGTCTTATATAGTTATATGGTTCTCCAGGGCTGGTGGGGTGTTAGACTGGGTTTTGGGTTTAATATAGCTAACACACAGTTAAAGATAGGGACTTTAAATGTGTGCGTCCTTAATTCCCCCAGGAAGCGCAGTTTGTTATTTAAGGAGCTGCAGAGGTTACAATTGGACATTACTCTTATCCAGGAGATCCACTTTGACCAGGGAGGGGCAGCTATTTTTAGGTATAAATTATACCCTTGGATTTATAGCTGTTGTAATAGGATGGGACAGAAGCATTGTGGGGTTTCCATTTTGATTTTGCGCCACGTGCCTTTTTTGGTTTCTGATTTTAAATGAGATGAGGAGGGGAGGATATTCCTGGTGAGGGGTGAGCTTTATGGGAAGTAGGTCACGATAGCTAACTGATATGGCCCTAGTGATCATTGGAATAATTTTTTTTGGGGGGGGTGAGTGTACACTATGATTGATGAGGAGGTTCAGGGGCACCTTTTGGCAGGTGGAAATTTTAATTTTGTGGCTCAATGTGGCTTGGACAGACAACTCAGTAGGCCCAGCTCAGGGATGAGGCACCTAGGGTGCATACCAGAAGATTGATTCAGGATAAAAACTTAATGGATGTTTGGCATCCCCAGGGTAAACAGTTTTTCTGTTATTCCTCCATGCATGATAGCTATGTGTGGCTGGACGTGATTCTGGCTGATTCTTATTGGTTGGATTAGCTGATGGATGTCCATATTGAGAGGTGCCTACTTGGTCAGACCATGCACTTGTGTGTGTGTGGGGGGGGGGGGGGGGGAGTTGAACTGTGCACTAGACCTAAGGGTCATGCCTGTTGGCATCTTAATGAGATCCTCTTGCAGGAATGCCATATTAAAGCTGATCTTTTATAGGATTTGCACAATTGCATTGCTGATAATGATACTGGAGAGGTATCTGATCCTATCCTATGGGAGGGGCTTAAAGTAGTTTATATTCAATGTCAGCAAGACATAACAAGTGAAGGTCCCTCTACAACTTCCTTAATAACTGACGATCTTGGCGAGATTTCCCAGCCTCCAATTTGGGCTCAAGCTCCGATATACAACCCAGCAGCCCATTCTCTGCTTCCACCCTCTCCCTCTTAACCCTAGAACCCATTTAATTAAGGTCCCTCATTTATTGGGATTTATTGCCTTTTTGAAGAGATTCACCCAACGCAGTATACAGCAGGAACAGCCTGACATTACATCTGTTCCAGCAATTGGTAATGGAACCCACGCAGGAGAGGGCTGTACTGGACCTGGTGCTTACAAATGGGGAGAGTGTTCCTTTTGTCACTTAGTGTTTATTGAGAAACCCAGGGCCGTGCCAATACGGTAAGCGAGGTAAGCATGGCAGGGGGGCGCCGTCATTTGGGGGGCGCCGCTGCACCATGCTTACCTCCTCGCCCTCCCACTCCCATTGCCCAACTGCCCGCGCTCTCTTCTCTCCTGCAGCAAATCCCTTTTTCTTTTTTTAATACTTTAAATTTTACCTCCGTCCGGCAGCGCAGCGTCAGTGCAGGAGGCGGCGCTCCCGGTCTAGCCTTCCCCTTCGCTCATGTTCCGCCTTCTTCTGACGTCATTTCCTTGACGTCAGAAGAAGGCGGAACATAAGCGAAGGGGAAGGCTAGACACGTCGGGAGCGCCGCCTCCTGCACTGACGCTGCGCTGCCGGGTGGTCATGGAGGTAAAATTAAAAGAAAAAAAAAAAAGAAAGGGAATAGTTGCCGGAGAGCAGGGGGGAGAGAGGAGCATGCAAGGGCAGGGTTCATGGAAGGGAGAGAGAGGAATTGCTGGATAGGGTCAGGGATGAATGGAGGGGGCAAGGGACAGATGGGCATGGATTGATGGGAGGGTAGGGCTCAGGGAGAGAGGGGAATTGCTGGATAGGGTGAATGGAGGGGGCAGGGGGCAGAGGAGCATGGATGGGCATGGATTGGGAGGGCAGGGCTCAGGGAGAGAGGGAAATTGCTGGATAGGGTCAGAGATGAATGGAGGGGGCAAGGGACAGATGGGCATGGATTGATGGGAGGGTAGGGCTCAGGAAGAAAGGGGAATTGTTGGATAGGGATGAATGGAGGGGGCAGGGGACAGGGGACAGAGGGGCATGGATGGATATGGATTGCAGGGCAGAGCTCAGGGAGAGAGGGGAATTGCTGGATAGGGTGAATGGAGGGGGCAGGGGACAGAGGAGCATGGATGGGCATGGATTGGGAGGGCAGGGCTCAGGGAGAGAGGGAAATTGCTGGATAGGGTCAGAGATGAATGGAGGGGGCAAGGGACAGATGGGCATGAATTGATGGGAGAGTAGGGCTCAGGGAGAGAAGGGAATTGCTGGATAGGGATGAATGGAGGGGGCAGGGGACAGATGGGCATGGATGGATATGGATTGCAGGCCAGGGCTAAGGGAGAGAGGAGAAACTGCTGGACATAAAGGGGAGGGAAGAGAGATGAAATGAGGGAAAAGGAAAAGAGGAGAAAAATTGCACATGGATGAAGAAAATAGGCAGAAGCTGAGGACCAGAAATGAAGAAGAAAGGAGGAAAGGAAAGAAATAAATGAAAAGGAAGCCCTGGAAACGGAGTTAAGAGGACAGATAGCCGCAGAATCAGATACTGGGCCAGCCTGATCAGAAAAAGAAAGTCACCAGACAACAAAGGTAGAAAAAAATCATTTTATTTTCATTTTAGCGTTTGGAATATGTCCACTTTGAGAATTTACATCTGCTATCTTATTTTG
Organism: Microcaecilia unicolor; assembly: GCF_901765095.1. NCBI lineage: Eukaryota > Metazoa > Chordata > Amphibia > Gymnophiona > Siphonopidae > Microcaecilia > Microcaecilia unicolor. Next base: position 497,399,260 of record NC_044031.1, on the reverse strand, counting down.
CAATGTATAGCAATTTGTTTCTAAGAATATTGCTGACAATTCCTGTCAGTGTGGTAAGTGGTGAGCGATCATTTTCCCCGGGGGGGGGGGGGGGGGCGCAACTGATAGTCTGCAGGGGGGTGCCAGAGACCCTTGGCATGGCCCTGGAGAACCCCCCCCCACACACACACACAACAACTGTCATAACAAAACAGTAATTTAATTATAAAAAAGAATCACTCTTGCCATTTGTAAGCACCAGGTCCAGTACAGCCCTCTCCTGCGTGGGTTCCTTTACCAATTGCTAGAACAGATGTAATGTCAGGCTGTTCCTGCAGTATACTGCTTTGGGTGAATCTCTTCGAAAAGGCAGTTAATAAATCCCAATAAGTAAATAAATAAGAGATGAAGATTAGAAAATAAGACTGAAATTCTTTCTAGCAGCTTGATTGACAGCTTTCAATATCATGACAGTGATGTATAAGTGTTCTCTGGAACCTCAAAGTGCAAAATATACCTCTACTGATGAAAGTTTTCACCAGCTATTTTCCTGTGTATGCGCTCATGTTCTTTTCATGTATGTTTCTGTTATAATTGAATAATGCAGTTCTTCTATAACAGGAAAACACAGAGCTGCTGGATGAAAAAGGCACCAGGTGGTTATCTTTAAAATGCTGATCACAGCATTGCAAACATCTTGTCCATCTATTATTCTGATGTCAATTCTGAAATTCCAACAATGGCTGATAAATGTATCAGTGCAGTTGCAAGGGAAAATGTTACGCCTTAAGCTTCATTACCTTTAATAGTTTCTTCTCATGAAATGTTTTACAGTTTTTCGTTGTATAACCTCACTCCCAAAACAGTGCCAGCACAGTAAAGTAATATCTTGATGGTTTTCTTTTGATATTAAAGAAATGAACATCCCTCTTTACACAAAATATTTTGATATAACCTATCCAAGGTGAATGCAAATATTGCAAGATATTCAGGGGTCCTTTTACTAAGGCACACTGAAAAATGGCCTGCAGTAGTGTAGACGTGTGTTTTGGGTGTGCGCAGAATTATTTTGCAGTGCACCTACAAAAAAATGCCGTTTTTTATTGCCGAAAACGGACGTGCGTCAAAATGAAAATTGCCGTGCATCCATTTTGGGTCTGAGACCTTACCGCCAGCCATTGATCTAGTGGTAAGGAATCCAGGCAGTAATGACCTATGCTTGTCAAATGCCACTTGGCATGCATCCGTTACGCGCATCCGAAAATAAAACATAATTTTCAGACGTGCGTATCGGACACATGCCAAAAATGAAATTACTGCAAGAGCCACGCAGTAGTCGGGCGGTAACTCCATTTTGGCACACGATGCACACATGTAGACGCTTACACAGCTTAGTAAAAAGGCCCCTCATTAACAGCTGAGATACTGCTGGGTAATGACCAGGGATCACCAATTTACCATCAGTCTGAGACAGGGGTTCTTAAGCTTTTTTTAGTTCCCATACCCCTTTAACTGATCAATGAAATTCTTATTGCTACTGACAGCTACGTATGTCACTGTTAGCTGCTGACAGTGCTAACATGTCACTAAAATTACAGTGGTACACAGTTACTACCAATAACTGCCTTCACTCTGACTAGGAAGTTTCAATAAATTGGTGCAGATTTCAAGTCCCTTCCTGCACTCCTTGGGGATCTGGGCACTACTGGTTAAGAACCTCTGATCTAAGAGAACAGGATAAGGTTACCATGTCTAATAGGTGTGAATGCAGTAAAAAAAAAAAAAGTTCTGTTTGTGCTCATTTTACATGACTTTTTCCAGACTTTCAAGAATTACCTGTATTTGATCCTTGTATGCACTTTGTATGTGTGTGAGAACTTTTTAAAACATGCAAATAAATGTACGTGTGTTAGTTCATAGGTATACATGCACACACTTACATTTCTAGGCACCCAAAAAACTGAATGTACACTTATGAATGCACACCTCTACCCCCCTGGATTCTATAAATGGCGACTAAAGTTGCATGTGCAAATCAGCACAACTTAATTGCTTAACAAGCTAATCAGCGCTGATATTGGCAACTAACAAGCAATTATCGATGCTAATTGGTACTAATTAGAATTTATGCACGCAACTTTCTAAGCGTATTCTGTAAAGTGGTGCGCATAAATTTTAATGTGTGGATCACAGAAAGGGGCATGGCCATGGGAGGGACATGGGTAGGTCATGGGCGTTCACTGTTATAGAATACGTCTACTATGTGACTAAATTAGACATGGACATTTACACCAGGTTTTAGTTGGTGAAAATGGTCACACCTAAATTTTAATCACAGGAACAGGCATATTCTATAAACCACGCCTAACTTTAGGCAAGGCTTATAGAATAGTGATAAGTGTGGTTTATTTCGGTGCCAATTTATTAGGCGCCATTTATAGAATTTGGTCTCTAGTGTCTACCATAACTTAAGCATTCCAACTGGAAAGATGTTTTCAGTAATGGGGTTGAGGAGATAAACAAATTAGTGCTTTAAGTAAACAGTTCTTTTTTAGACTTGGACAACTTTGAGCAATTAGATCCTCATTACACCTGCGAAAGTTTAGAATTCTAGTACAGGCGATTCTTCTTCCACAATTGGACTACTGTAACTCGTTGTACTGTAATATTTCAATTAAATTGCAGAATACAGCTGGAAGACTGATCTTTAATAAGGATGATTTGATACTATTGCTCTGTTTATGAGAGATCTTCATTGGTTGTCGATTCAACAGTGTATTAGATTTAAAATAGCCTGTTATGTTATGTTATCTTATTGAAGATTTATCTGTCGCCAACTCTCAATATAATAGATTCAAGGCAAGTTACAATCAATGCAAGCCAAAAAAAACTGACAACAAAACATCAGGAAGTTACAAATAATCAGATAAGAAAAACATATTCAGAATATAAATGAAAAAATAAGAAAACTAAGGGGTCCTTTTACCAAACTCCAATAAAAAGGGCCCTATGCTAGCAGTGGGGGCTGTTTTGTCTGCGCACCGTGACCCTTTTTACCACAGCAGGTAAAATTGCTCTTACCATATGACCATGCGAGGGGGAGCACTTATTGCCACACCGGAGGTAACCAGGTAGCTTGTGGCGCTGCCCAATTACCACTGGGTTACTGCTACACTAGAAAATCATGGTCAATTTTCCATAGCGCAGCAAATGGCACATGCTAGGGTTGTAACTACCACCTGTGCCCATGTTGGGCCAGTGGTAGTTCCAGGTTAGTGTGTCGAAAGGGCTTACAGCCGCTTTGTAAAAGGGCTTCTAAGAAAGTTAACCCCCCCCCCCCCCCCCCCGGTCTAATAAAAAAAATTCAAGCGTAATTCAAGCGGAAGGTTGTTCCAATAACAAACTGCTAAGAAAACAAATGATTGAGAGAAGGCGGCCTTAAATCATGTATTTTTTGTTGAAGGAAAGGCCTGCAATAAATAATTGCATCTCCTGGAAGTTATCCTAGATTGTAACACAGTCACCAACTGAGAACCGCCTTCAGGACACGTACCTTCCAGAAAGTTAGGGGGTGTTTTACAAAGGCAAGCTAGCGGTTTTAGTGTGCGTTAATGATTAGCACACGCTAAACACTATCGACGCCCGTAGAAATATATGGGTGTCTAACATTTAGCGCATGTTTATTTTTAGCATGCGCTAAAAACTCTAGTGTGCCTTTGTAAAAGGACCCCTTAAATACTAAACAAAGTGCCTTGAAAATAAACCAAGACTTCATAGGCAGCCAATGCAATTCACCCAAAAAGGTCTTTATGGCCAGAATATTGAGGGTCTTGTGGAACTACTTGTGATTCCTTCTTATGGATGAAGTTCCTGTTTCTTTCATACTTTACGAATAGGTTATCCTATTCTTAAAAATATATGTTTAAAGTCTGTTTATGAACACTTATTTCCACTCAAGGGGCAATAATTTTGAATATGCTACCTTGGGAAATAACATGTTTGCTATCATATTCATCTTTTAGAAAAGCTCTGAAAACATTTTTTATTTGATTAGTAATCTGTTGTTAATTTGCTCTTTGCTTATTCTTTAATTGTACATCCCTAAATTGTGGAGGTCATCATCAGGGCCGACTCAGCCAATGGACCAGGTGAGGCTCTGATCCAGGTCTACGGCACTAAAGACTGCCAAGCACCTGAGCCTGTGACATCACTTGGCCCATAGGGCTTTTTTTGAGGGGGTACTTGAGGGTACTGAGTACTGGCACCTTTTTCATTGCCTGCTAAAATTGACCCATGGACCCCAAGTTTTAATGATAGAGGTCAGGCTTTACACAACAATTCTGTCTTGTAATAGATTCTTTGACTGGTTGCAGGGGGCCTGGCTATTATGGGGTGGGTCCCTCAGTGATCACCCCACTCCTGAAGGGTGACCTAACATTTGAGTACCGGCACCTTTTTTTGCTAGAAAAAACACACTGGTTCTTCTTATCTTACCGTGATCGATCGGTGATCTGATTGCAAAGAGGCGCGGGTGGGCAGGGCGGCACTTACCTTAATTTTGCAGTCAGCAATGTTCTCCTCTCCGAGTCTGACTCTACTTTCTTCTTCCACTTCCTCCTCCTTGGCTCCACCCTCTGGGAAAACATGTTACACTTACATGCTTGACTGTTTTTTGTAAGGCAGGCTAGGATTGAATGACCAACATCCAATCCTAACCTGCCTTGCAAAGAGGAGCGGGGACGCTGAAGCATTTAAACTGCTTCAGTGTCTACTGCACTCCTTTTATTCAGAGTTCAGTCCTCTGCTGCTGCTGGTACCACCTCTGCTCAGCTGTCTCTGCTGTGTGCTGACCCGCCACATGCTGCCTGACTGGACCGCATGGCCCTAGCACTCGCTGCTTCCTGAGTTCCTGCCAGTCTGTGCCTGCTGCGCTGCCTCATGTATAGTGATGTGCTGACTCACTGCCTCTACTGGTCTTGCTGCTTCTGCTGTGCCACGGCCGCCCAGGTAGGGGGGGCCGGGTGGACCAGTTTTGTAATGTTTTTCACTTGGGTGGGGGGGGGGGGTGCAAGTTGAAATTGCTGTTGGGGGGGGGGAATCATAGAAGCTGCTTGCTGTTGGGGGGAGGGTTTCTAGAGAGAGCTGGGTTGGGGGGGGGGGGGGGATGTTGAAAGGAAAGGACATCCAGGGCTAGGAATAATAAAGGATAAAATAATTTTGTGTGGGTGGGTGATGGAGCTATAAAGCTAAGAAAGAGGAATATTCAGAGGGGACAAAAGCCAGAGAAAAAAAGAAAGTATTCAGGGGGCTGGAGGGACAAAAAGCAGGTAAAGAGGAGAAAATAATTGGGGGGCTGAGGGGAAGGAAATCTGGCAAAGAGAAAATAATCGGGAGGCTGAGAGGAAGGAAAGCTGAAGAAGGAATTTCTTTGGTGGGGACAGTAAAACAGTGGGTGAGGCTGTATCACATTGTGGGAAGATTTTTACAGGGTAGAGGAATGGATACTGTTATGCTGAACGGAGGTGGTGGGGGTCATATTTCCATTCTGATCTGTTTCCTTGCCTAGTCTCTGGAACACTGATTGTGGTTTTGTATTTAATATTTTTTTTGAGTTCTTGAAATTGGTGGCTGTTCGATGCTGGGGGATGAAGGATATTGGGGGGGGGGGGGGGACGGAGAATTGATGTTTCCCTTCTGATCTGGTTTTTCATCAAGGGGGTTTTTTATTAAAGGTTAGCTCAAGTTATCTGCAGTAGGTCCCATTTTATTCCTATGGGCCCTGCTGCAGATAACTCAAGCTAATCTTTAGTAAAAGAACCCCCTAGTCCTTGGTACACTGAGCAATCCAGTTTTCTGGATATCGACAGTGGCACATGGGAGGTTGGCATATAATAAAGGCAATGCATGCAAACCTCTTATGTGTACTCACTGTGGATATTCAGAAAAATGGATTGGTCAGTGTCCCAAGGACTTGGTGAAGAAACCTTGATGTAAAGCAGATCACAATGGATACATTACTACCTCCCCCCCCTCTCCACAGCATTTAGTTCTGGACATCCATCATAAATGTACATGAGGTTTGTTTACATGTACATTCACGATGCCTAGAAAACCAAAGTTCCAAGGTATGTTCTGGGGATTGGGTTGAGAAACACGGGGTTACATTATTGAATTGTATTTGACTTGCTTCCATTGTGCAGCTCATATCCCCAGATTGGCCCCAATGTAGGGGACGTGGCAGGGGGTGGGACAGGTGGGATGCGGGGCATGGGGGTGCAAAAATGAAAGTTGGTCTGGGGTGCCACAACCTCTTGAGCCGGCCCTGGTCATCATGATTGTTACCACTACAAATCCTCGCTGGAAAGGAGGTGGTATATAAAACATCAATAAAACAGAATAGAATAGATAAGACTTAGTAGATTGCCTGATCCCCTAACTTGTTTAGGTCAACAGCAGGGATTCTGAATCCAGGCCTTGGGACATAACTAGCTAGTCCAGTTTTCAGGGTATCTGCAATGAAAATGTCTTGACAGTGTTAAGGGTATAAGCAATAATAATAGAGAAAAAGGTTTTAGATAAAGGGATACTGTATGAAAGTATGAAGTGTGGAAGATTAGGGTATGAATGAAGAGTTCATTTTATGGTATGGGGGAAATATATGGGTCATAGTTTTATAGATATATAAAATTTGTAAAGTTTGTATATATATATATATATATATATATATATATATATCTAATATAATAAAACGCACCCACAACATTCTGAGGACAACGTTCTGAAGCCATGAAGCCATCTGACGTCACTCCCAGGCTGAAGGGTTCGTGGATTCGTGGATTCGTGGTGTGAAGCCTTCAAGCCAGCCAGCCGTCTCTGCCCCGCCCTCGCGTCAAACGTCATGACGTCGAGGGCGGAAAAAAAAAAAATCCGGCAGCGAAGCGTCAGGGAAGGAGGCGGCGCTCCCGACGTCTAGCTTCCCTTCGCTGTGTTCCGCCTTCTTCTGACGTCAAGGATGACGTCAAAAGAAGGCGGAACACAGCGAAGGGAAAGCTAGACGTCGGGAGCGCCGCCTCCTTCCCTGATGCTTCGCTGCCGGAACCGACACGGAGGTAAATTTAAAAAGAAGAAAAAAAAACAAAAAGGGATGCATGGATGTGACAGCATGGATGCGAAGGGGGGGGGCATGGATGCGAAGGGGGAGGGGGGAGAAGAGGGCTGGCCAGGCTGGGACATGGGAGAGAGAGGAGCATGGATGCGAGTGGGGGGTCATGGAAGGAAGAGGGGGGACTTGCTGGAAAAGGATGAATGGAGGCGGCAGGGGACAGAGGAGCATGGATGGGCATGGATTGGGAGGGCAGGCCTCAGGGAGAGAGGGGAATTGCTGGAAAGGGATGAATGGAGGGGACAGGGGACAGAGGAGCATGGATGGGCATGGATTGGGAGGGCAGGACTCAGGGAGAGAGGGAAATTGCTGGATAGGGATGAATAGAGGGGACAGATGGGCATGGATGGATATGGATTGCAGGACAGGCCTCAGGGAGAGAGGGGAATTGCTGGATAGGGATGAATGGAGGGGCCAGGTGACAGAGGAGCATGGATGGGCATGGATTGGAAGGGCAGGACTCAGGGAGAGGGGAATTGCTGGAAAGGGATGAATGGAGGGGACAGATGGGCATGGATGGATATGGATTGCAGGGCAGGCCTCAGGGAGAGAGGGGAATTGCTGGATAGGGATGAATGGAGGGGCCAGGTGACAGAGGAGCATGGATGGGCATGAATTGGAAGGGCAGGACTCAGGGAGAGGGGAATTGCTGGATAGGGATGAATGGAGGGGACAGATGGGCATGGATGGATATGGATTGCAGGGCAGGGCTCAGGCAGAGAGGGGAATTGCTGGATAGGGATGAATGGAGGGGGCAGGTGACAGAGTAACATGGATGGCCATGGATTGGGAAGGCAGGGCTCAGGGAGAGAGGGGAATTGCTGGAAAGGGATGAATGGAGGGGGCAGGGGACAGAGGAGCATGGATGGGCATGGATTGGGAGGGCAGGGCTCAGGGAGAGAGGGGAATTGCTGGATAGGGATGAATGGAGGGGACAGGTGACAGAGGAGCATGGATGGGCATTGATTGGGAGGGCAGGGCTCAGGGAGAGAGGGGAATTGCTGGAAAAGGATGAATGGAGGGGGCAGGGGACAGATGGCCATGGATTGGGAGGGCAGGGCTCACACTCTCTCTCTCATATACAATGTCTTTCTGACTCTCACTCTCACACACTCTGTCTCACACTGTATCACATTCATTCTCTATGTGCCACACAGTCACTCACACACTCGCTTGGTCTCATACACTCACTCTCACAGAGAATCTGTGTCTCACACACACTCTCTCTCTCGCCCACACACACACACTCTCTCTCACACTGTAGTAGAATTGGAAAAGGTACAGCGAAGGGCGACGAAAATGATAGTGGGGATGGGACGACTTTCCTACGAAGAGAGGCTGAGAAGGCTAGGGCTTTTCAGCTTGGAGAAGAGACGGCTGAGGGGAGATATGATAGAAGTGTATAAAATAATGAGTGGAATGGATCGGGTGGATGTGAAGCGACTGTTCACGCTATCCAAAAATACTAGGACTAGAGGGCATGAGTTGAAGCTACAGTGTGGTAAATTTAAAACGAATCGGAGAAAATTTTTCTTCACCCAACGTGTAATTAGACTCTGGAATTCGTTGCCGGAGAACGTGGTACGGGCGGTTAGCTTGACGGAGTTTAAAAAGGGGTTAGATAGATTCCTAAAGGACAAGTCCATAGACCGCTATTAAATGGACTTGGAAAAATTCCGCATTTTTAGGTATAACTTGTCTGGAATGTTTTTACGTTTGGGGAGCGTGCCAGGTGCCCTTGACCTGGATTGGCCACTGTCGGTGACAGGATGCTGGGCTAGATGGACCTTTGGTCTTTCCCAGTATGGCACTACTTATGTACTTATGTACTTATGTGTCTCACATACACACTTGCACACACTCTCATTCTCACACACACACTCTCTCACAAACACACTCACATCCAGACTCACTCTCTCTCTCACACACTCACACTTTCACTCTGACTCTCAAACAGTCACTCTCACAAACACTCTCCCAAACATACACACTCAGAGGAAAACCTTGCTAGCGCCCGTTTCATTTGTGTCAGAAACGGGCCTTTTTTACTAGTATATATATAAAATCCCTAATTTTCCATTCTTTTATTGAAAAAATTATGTAATTCACAAAATGTTCTACAAAATGTTGTATATATTAGAAATGAAAATGCCTGAGATAGATTTGCCTATACATATTCATTGTGGGTATGTTGACCGGCTAGGTGTGTCTCGAGGACTGAGTTGAAAACCACTGGTCTAAAAAACAGTTGCAACTCAAGCATCATGCTGGCTGACCAAAGATATACATGTAGGGAATAGCAGTGGGAAAAGATTTAATTTTTCTTAAATAAATCAAAGGAGACCCAATTCATCACTCCTGAAGTGAAATAGAAAAGGAAGGAGGAAGACAGGAAAGAAGGGGGTTTTTTTCTTGAGAAATTAATACTGCCAGAAAGTGTTAAGCGATCAGAAGCAAAATTCCCTAATCAACTTTGTTCATTTCATAAAATGTATAATTATTGATTTCCCTTTTAGCCCTTGAACTGATTCCAGACGTAGTTGTCATACATTTTGAAATTGATTTGTTCACCTAGATGCTGAAAATTAGGCCATCGGTATTATGTATTTGGCGAGGAGGGAGGGAGCGGGAGGAGAAGGCTGAAGAAAATATCTTATATGTTTTCTTGAGTTAGAACTGTGGCTCCTGTTGAATACTGCATATTAAGGGATTTTATGTAGGATCCTCTTTCCTTGAGACAGAATAGAAACATAGAAACATGACAGCTGATAAAGGCCATATGACCCATCCAGTCTGCCCATCCTCTGTAACCCCTAACTCTTTCTGTTCCTAAGCGATCCCACATGCTTATCCCATGCCTTTTAAAATTCTGGAACAGTCCTTGACTCCACAACCTCCACCGGGAGGCCATTCCATGCCTCCACCACCCTTTCTGTGAAATAGCACTTCCTTAGATTACTCCTAAGCCTATTCCCTCTTAACTTCGTCATATGCCCCCCTCATTCCAGAGCTCTCCTTCGGTTGAAAAAGACCCTCTTCCTGTACATAAATGCCCTTGAGATATTTAAACGTCTCTATCGTATCTCCTCTCTCCCTCCTCTCTTCCAGCATATACATATTGAGGTTAATAAGCCTGTCCCTATAATTTTTGTGTTCAAGACCACTTACTAATTTCGTAGCCACCCTCTGGACCGACTCCATCCTGTTTATATCTTTCCATAGGTGCGGTCTCCAGAACTGCACGCAGTACTCCAAATGGGGCCTCATTAGATACTTATACAACAACATTATCACCTCCTTTTTCCTGCTGGTCATGCCTCTCTTTATGCACCCAAGCATCCTTCTGGCTTTGACCATCACTTTTTCTACCTGTTTGGAAGCATTAAGGTCATCAGACACAAACACCCCCAAGTCCCGCTCTTCCTTCATACACTGAAGCACTTCACCCCCTTTACTGTACCATTTCCTTGGATTCTTGCAACCCAAGTGCATGACCCTGCATTTTGTGGGATTAAACCTTAGTTGCCAAATATCGGTCCATTCCTCCAGCTTCGCAAGGTCCTTCCTCATGTTATTCACACCCTCTAGGGTGTCCACCCTGTTGCAGAGTTTGGTATCATCTGCAAAGAGAAAAACCTTACCAGACAGCCCTTCCGCAATATCGCTCACAAAGACTTTAAAAATAGGCAGCCCTAGGACCGATCCACTGACAACATCATTTTCTTCAGAGCAAGCGCCATTTACCACTACCTTCTGTCTCCTTCCATTCAACCACTTTTTAACCCAATCAGTTACTCTAGGTCCTATACCCAATTTATTTATCAGACGCCTGTGCGGAACCATGTCAAAGGCTTTGCTGAAATCCAAGTATACCACATCAAGCACCCCTCCCACGTCCAACTGTTTGGTCACCCAGTCGAAGAAGACAGTCAGATTCATCTGACATGACCTGCCACTAGTGAAGCCATGCTGCCTCGGGTCCCGCATTCCATTTAGTTGAAGAAATCTCACAATCCTCCTCTTTAGAAGCGTTTCCATTAGCTTACTCACCACCGAGGTTAGACTGACAGGTCTGTAATTCCCAACCTCCTCCTTACATCTTCTGCAAAGGAACCACATCCGCCCTTCTCCAGTCCACTGGGACCACTCCAGTTTCTAAGAAAGCATTGAAGAGGTCAGTCAGCGGAGCCAACAGAACTTCTCTGAGTTCCTTGAGCACCCTCGGGTGTATCCCATCTGGCCCCATTGCTCTGTCTACTTTTAGTTTGGCTAGCTCCTCACGAACACAGTCCTCTGTAAACGGGTCTTGGTCTACCATACATCCATCCTCTTTAGCCTTTGTTTTCTGCAGCCCTACCCCCGGTCTTTCTTTTGTGAACACAGAGCTAAAATAATTGTTAAGCAGTTCAGCTTTATCCTTATTTTCCACATATTTCTCTCCCTCAGCTTTGAGCCTCACAATGTTATTATGGCACTTCCTTTTGTCACTTACATATCTGAAAAAGGTCTTATCCCCCAATTTTACCGTATTATCTATCTTTTCCTCCATTTGCCGCTTCGCTTTCCTGATAGCTTTTCCAGCTTCTCTTCGCTTATTCAGGTATTCTGTCCTGTCTTCATCTTTCTCTGTCATCTTATAATGTGTGAAGGCTAGTCTTCTTACCCTTACCTTTTCAGCTACTACATTCGAGTACCAGAGCGGCCTTCTTTTCCTCTTACTTTTATGTAATTTTCTAACATAAAGGTTAGTTGCCTTTAATGTAGCTCCTTTCAGTCTTGTCCATTGCTGTTCTACATCCTTCAGCTGTTCCCATCCTGCTAACTGTTCCTTGAGAAATTCCCCCATCTCTGCAAAGTTAGTGCCTTTGAAATCCAGGACCTTCAATCTCGAATGAGCCCTCTCTTCTGTTTTAATATTGAACCACTCCATACGATGATCACTAGATGCCAAATGGTCTGCCACCTTGACATCAGAAATGTTCTCTCCATCCCGCGTTGGTTCTGTTACCCACTGCTGGAACAATTCTTCCTGTAGGGAATCTAAGAGCTTTTTGCTTCTAGACGACCCCGCAGCCAGGACAGCCCAATCAACATCCGGCACATTGAAATCACCTATCAGTAGTACTTCCCCCTTTCCTAGCTATCTTGTGAATGTCTTCAATTAAGTCCCTGTCCATTTCCCCAGACTGTGATGGTGGTCTGTATATCATTCTGATACAGATACATTTTCCTTTCCCTCTTTCCAGTTTAACCCACAGCGCTTCTTTCTTACCCCACGTGTCTTGCAGTTCCGTCACTTGGATATCATTCTTAGCATATAATGCCACACCTCCACCCTTTTTTCCTATTCTGTCCTTCCTGAATAGATTATAGCCAGGTATAGCAACATCCCAGTCATGGTTCTCCGTGAACCATGTCTCCGTGACTGCCACTAAATCCAAGTCTGCTTCCATCACTGTAGCCTCAAGATCTAGAAGTTTGTTTCCCATACTACGGGCATTGGTATACAAGGCTCTCCAGACGTTACTCTTTTTTGTCTCTGGCATTAGATGTCCTATCTTCCTTGGGGTTAATTATGGCTTTGTGGCCTTTTGTACCCATCCCTATCAATTTTAGTTTAAAGCCCTCTTTAGTACTTTAGCCAGCCTGTTGCTGAAGACACTCCTTCCCTTCCTTGACAGATGGACACCATCACCACTCAGTACCTCTTGGAAAATCATCCCATGGTCTACAAAACAAAAGCACTCTCGTCGGCACCAACCACATAGCCACACATTTATCTCCAATATGCGAGCTTCTCTCATTCGGCCTTTATCTTTGACAGAGAGGATTGATGAGAACACTGCCTGCGCACCTAGATGCTTCACCCTCTGACCCAAAGCCAAGAAGTCTCGTATGTTATGTTCAGTAGGATATTTAGCTGTATCATTTGTGCCAACATGGATAAGTAGCATAGGAGCGTGGTCTGTAGGCTTGATGAGTCTAGGCAATCTGTCCACAATATCGCAAATCTTGGCACCAAGCAGACAGCACACCTCCCTGTACACCATGTCCAGTCGGAAGATAGGTTCTTTGGTACCCCTGAGAAATGAATCTCCAACCACCACTACTTTTCGCTTTTTTTTGGCCCTTTGTCCAGCGGTGATTGCATTTTTGGTCATTGTTTCCTCCTGTTTTTTAGATGTTTCAAGCTCTTCTACCTCCAGGGCTGTGAACTGATTCTTTAGTTGAACAGAAGGTGGAGTTGGAGGATTGATCTTGTGGGTCTTGGTGACTTGCTTCCAGCAGTTCCATTAAAATATGCAAAAGGTACAGTATTCCTTTTCAGGCATGTGCAGCCGGATATTATGGGGAATGACTGAGTGGATGTAGGATTTGGAGTCTCTTAGGTCAATCATTCATAGCAGTAGACTTTGGATGGAGGCTCTGTGCATAGGAAATCTTCCTTTTTATGGCCACTGTATCAAGTCCTGGTATGCGACTCTAAATAATGGCAGACTACACTGAAGATGTGGTTCTGAAATTGTGTAACTTTATTTACAAGGCAGTAGTCAATAGGATGTATTCCACAGGAAACACTGAGGGGCCCTTTTACAAAGCTGCGCTAAAAAGTGGCCTGTGCTATTTTTAATGCATGGGTCTCTTCCATGCTGAGGCCATTTTTAGCGCAGCTGTAGAAGAGCCGAAATTTCTTTTTTTCCCATTAATGGCTATGCACTAATTTCCCAACTAGCATTGGCCATTACTGCCTGCATCCTTATCGCTACCTATTTTGTAGGCAATAAGGGTTCATGCGTTAACCCTTTGCCAATCAGCAGCGTGCAGCAATTTGCTTGCTCTAACTGATTAGCACAGGGCATGCCTACTCTCTGCCCCCAAACAGCCCCCCGCACTAAAAAATATTTTATGTTTTTTATTGCGAGATTAACATGCACTGATCCCAGAACGACAGCGGAATGCCTGAGCATGTTCCAGAGTAATGCCTTTTAGTGCATGGTAAGCATGCGCTAGTGCTTACTGCTGCTTAGTAAAAGGGTCCCTGAATTTCTACAGTTCTCAATTCCTCTGTAGAACAATTTAACTATGGTACAAATATCCTCCTACTCCATTCTCCTCATCTACAATAAACAAGGGCCAAAGGAATATCCCTTTTAATGACAAAATCATTAATAGTCACTGTCAGATGAACAAATCATATAGACTTACTACATGGCTGTATCTGAAAGGAAACCTTCATATACTCAGATAGGGATAGCTCCTAGTTAGGCACATTATCCCATTTTAATGCAGCTATTAAGCCCTGCAAATTGTTCTGTCAATGTGCTGTCTCCTGTCTTGCATTACACTTCCTGGTATCTCTATGTCTTGCAACATGCATTTTATTTATCTATTCAGCACATTTGATATACCCTGAGGCCTTCACGTAGGCATACAGGGGGAAATTCTATATATGGTGCCTAAAAAGGTGCGGAAATCAGTGCCGACTAAGCGCATTTTATATGATCGGCGCCTAGATTTAGGCATGGTATATAGAATACTCTTAGTCGATATCTCAGCCCCTAAAACTATGAGCCTCCATTTACACCAACAAAAATGTGGCATAAATCACGGTTTGTAGATTTAGGCACACTGGGTCATATTCTATAATTACGCGTGTAAATTTCAGAACATCCATGAAACACCTATTTCCCCACCCATAACCATGCCCCTTTTTGCCTGCATGCGTTAGAAGTTAGGTGCACTGCATTACAGAATGCGCTTAGCGAATTGTGTGCGTAAATTCTAATTATTGCTAATTAGTGCTCATTATTGCTTGTTAGCTGTTATCAACACTGATTAGCTTGTTAAGCCAATTAAGTTATATGCGCTGTTCTAGAATATGCTTAGATTTCTGCACAGTTTTCTAGATGCACAATAAAGAATCCGGGGGAGAGCGGTTAACAAGCATCATTTTTTCTTTGTCAGCCTCACCATGACATGCTCTTCTTCTACTACCCAATATCAGCTGGAGGAGAGGGACAGGATAGTCGGAAGTGAAGGAGTCCATCCACTTCCTGGGAAATGCCAGCAAGGACCTCCCATTTCATCCGCATAAGGAATCCCCTAGAAAGGGCAAGAATAAAAACCAAAACAGAAAATAAAAAGAACTTTTTCTTCAGTGTCTTTTGTTGTAAAATCATTTTTTTATAGGAATCTTTTCTTCTGAGCTTTTCTGATATGTTCAGGGATGTGTGAATATGATTGATGAGTATAAGTACAGTAGTGTAATTTCATGCATATAGATATAATATACATACTTTTAACATATTTACATGAGATGGGATGTAGAGATGAGGTCTGAATGAAAGTGAGAAATGTGATGAGAATGACAGGCTAGCATATGATAGGTAGGTTTCAAAGAACATAAATCCTATCAAATCCACTTGATTTAAAAACTGTTGGTTCAAACACAAGTCCAGCAGCTCATCTCTAATGATGGTTAATATGAGTTCTTTGATAGTACTTAGTAGATCCCAAAGATTAGATTTCTTTTCCTTGTAGCTCACTCCCAAATACAACAGTAGCTTTCTCCAAATCTAGCTGGATAATAATTATTTATGACCTTTCTTCCAGGAACTTGTCAAAACTTTTTTTTACAATCCTGCTATGCTAAGTGGCTTGACTACTTTCTACAGCAGAGTGAAAAATACTCTTAAAATTGTCTTAAAATGGCTGGATTGTTTCTCAGTTCCAGTGCTGTTTGAAAGCGTAAATATGCATTTTCTATTAAACTATTCCATACTAGAGAATGACGAGGGGACAAGGTTTGTCCCCATCCCTGCCTCAACCCCGCGAACTCTGTCCCTGTCCCCGCCCCATCCTGGTGAACTCTGTCCCTATCCACAGAAGCCTCACTGTTTAACCACCCTTAAGATTTACCTTTGGGTTTAAAAAGTAAAATCATGTGCATATAAGGACTGTACAAATGAATTCAAACAAATGTCCTTAAAATGTAATAATACTGGACTGGTCCAGGGGCGTAGCTAGGTGGGGCCACGGGAGCCTGGGCCCCTGCAAATTTCATCCGGGCCCCTGGTTTGGCTGGTGGGGGTCCCCAACCCCCGCCACCCAAAACCGCGTTCTGCCCTGCTCTTTCTTCTTGCTTACGTCCTGACGTCCTGCATGTTCCTTTAAGTGAAACTGAGCATGCTCAGTTTCATGTAAAGAAACGTGCAATAGGAGAACGTCAGCAAGAAGAAAGAGCAGAGCAGCGAACGCGGCTGCACCAGAGACTGGTGCTGAAGAAGGCTTCGGCTGGCGGGGGTTGTTTTTGCAGGGGGAGCGACAACGAGGTGAGTGGGAGCGGCTAGGCAGTGGGGTGGGGATGAGGCGGTGGGGCAGCAATTCTCCTCTCTCCCCTGCCCTCTCCTCCATCTACCCATAGCCAGCAAAATTCCTCTCTCCCCTGCCCCAATTCATTCACCCATGTCCAGCAATTCTCCTATCCCCTGCCCTGCCCTCCCTCCATCCATCCATGTCCAGCAACTCTCCATTCTCCCCTGCCCTCTCCTCCATCCACACATATCCAGCAAATTTCTTCTCTCCCCTGCGCCCTCCATCCATCCATGTCCAGCAATTCTCCTCTCTCCCCTGCCCTCCATCCATCCATGTCCAGCAACTCTCCATTCTCCCCTGCCCTCTCCTCCATCCACCCATATCCAGCAAATTTCTTCTCTCCCCTGCCCCCTCCATCCATCCATGTCCAGCAATTCTCCTCTCTCCCCCCTGCCCTCCATCCATCCATGTCCAGCAACTCTCCATTCTCCCCTGCCCTCTCCTCCATCCACTCATATCCAGCAAAATTCCTCTCTCCCCTGTCCCCATTCATCCATCCATCCATGTCCAGCAACCTATTCTCTCCTCCTGCCCTCTACTCCTCGCCATGTCCAGCAATCTTTTCTTTCCTCCTGCCCTCCTCTCCTCACCATGTCCAGCGATCTCTTCTCTCCCCCTGCCCTTCTCTCCTCTCCATGTCCAGCGATCTCTTCTCTCCCCTGCCCTCCTCTCCTCTCCATGTCCAGCGATCTCTTCTCTCCTCTGCCCTCCCCTCCTCTCCTCTCCATGTCCAGTGATCTCTTCTCTCCCCCTGCTCTCCCCTCCTCTCCTCTCCATGTCCAGCGATCTCTTCTCTCCCCTGCCCTCCCCTCCTCTCCATGTCCAGCGATCTTTTCTCTCCCCCTGCCCTCCCCTCCTCTCCATGTCCACCAATCTCTTCTCTCCATCTGCCCTCCCCTCCTCTCCTCTCCTCTCCATGTCCACCAATCTCTTCCCCTCCTGCCCTCCCCTCCTCTCCTCATCCAGCGATCTCTTCTCTCCCCCTGCCCTCCCCTCCTCTCCTCTCCACATCCAGCGATCTCTTCTCTCCCCCTGCCCTCCCCTCCTCTCCATGTCCAGCGATCTTTTCTCTCCCCCTGCCCTCCCCTCCTCTCCATGTCCACCCATCTCTTCTCTCCCTCTGCCCTCCCCTCCTCTCCTCTCCATGTCCAGCGATCTCTTCCCCACCTGCCCTCCCCTCCTCTCCTCGTCTAGCGATCTCTTCTCTCCCCCTGCCCTCCCCTCCTCTCCTCTCCACGTTCAGTGATCTCTTCTCTCCCCCTGCCCTCCCCTCCTCTCCACGTCCAGCGATCTCTTCTCCCTTTCCTCACACAGTGTCCCGCCTTCTGCGATGATGCATTTCCTGTTTCTGCGAGGGCGGGACACTGTATGAGGGAAGGGAGATGCTGGAGGTGAGCCTGCAGTGCTTTTTTCTTCACTGCTGTTGCTGCCACTGAAAATAAAAGGCTAAACGCGCCGGGGGGGGGGGGGAGGAACGGAGAGGAGGGCTGTCGGTCGGGGAGTTGAGAGCTGAGGGCGGGATGAAGGGAGAGCTGAGGGCAGACAGAGGGAGAGATGCCTGCAGCATTGCGCTGGCCCTGTGATTGGGACGGCAATGCCCCCCTCGGCTCCCTAAACTATGCCCATGCCACCGCTGCCGCTGCTGCTACCGGGTCCTGTGTCGCACTCTCCCTCTTCCTTCTGCAAGCTCCAGTGGCACTCCTCCACCTGTCTGCTATGCTTCTCTGCAGCCTTTCCATCTTCCAGGCTGCCGGCAGCATTAACAATGTAAGCATGCTGCCTTCGCGTGCCTTCATTTTGAAGCGAGTGACCTGCCTACGTGGAAACAGGAAGTCAAAATAGAGAGAAGGCTTCCGGGCCGCGCGAAGGCAGCGTGCTTGCATTGCTAATGCTGCCGGCAGCCAGGATGATGGAAAGGATGCAGCGGGAGCACAGCGAAGAGGTGAAGGATTGACACCGGAGCTTGCAGGTTGGGAGGGAGAGTGCAAAACAGGACCCAGCAGCGGTGGTGGGGGGGGGGGGGGGGGGGGGGGGGAGGGGAGGGGGGAGAGCAAGCAACACTGGGAGGACAGGAAAGAGGTAGGCATCCATTGTACCGCAGGTACAGGGGTAATTACCGCTCCTGCGGGGCAGGGAAATAACCTCTTTTTGCACCCACGGTAAAACTTTGAAAATTTTGCCCATTCTTGCGGTTTTACTGCAGATTACTGCGGTTTACCATGATTACCCACTCCCGTGTCATCCTCTATTCCACACTGCAGATGATTTCACTCTTCCATTCAACTGTGAGTTTTGACAGCAGGCCAAAATATATCCTAATATATATTACACTTATAACCTCCTCAGGTAAATCCTCTTTGTGCAGAATTCCTCATCCTCGCAGGATGCACAGAATTCTGCACTTCTTGTGCAGAATTCAGTGCAGGCACAGGTGGCAATTGCTCTGCTCACTGTTTCTTCCTCTCCATCGCTGGACTCTCATGGCAAGAAGAGGAGGAAGTGAACCAATGCACATGCAGTCACTTCCTCCTCCTGTGCTGGCTTAGACCCAACTGGGCTCAATTTGTGTGCAGAATTTAATTGAATAATGAGCCAATTAGTGCCAATAATTGCCTTTTTTATAAGCAATTATTGCCGCTAATTGAAATCAATTAAGATGTATGTGTGTAAACTTAGGCGCATGATCCGCGTTTAAATTTTTTGTGCATTACAAGAAAGGGGGTATGGAAATGGGAGGGTCATGGGTGGTTTGGGGTGGATCGTGAAAGTGGTTTTTGCTTACATGCGCAATTACAGAATAAGGGAATTCCATGCATAAATTTGGGTGGGGCATTTTCACCATGATTTTGTTGGTGCAAATGGACACACCTAAATTTAAGCACAACCTCCAGGACTTAAGCGCTATTCTATAAACTGCCCCTAATTTTACATGTGGAAAAGCTGTATAAATTTACCCTTTCCAGAAGTATACACCATGATTAATGTGTTTCTTGGACTGAAAAGTAGCAAATACAATAAAACAAGCATGATGACCAAGTTTTGAAATTCTCAACAGTGAGCCCACACTTACAAATGTTCTTCACTCCATGCCTACTTCACTTACATAGTTCTACAACTGATTAGTTTTTCTTTTGCAAACCATGTCTATGCAGCCTTTGAATGCTAGAACATTAGGCTCCTAAACTATAGTCTTACCATAGGCACATAGAAGTTCAGCTCCTTTCTATCCCCAGGTCCCCCCTCCACCCCCATGCAACTTGAAAGGAAGCCATTAGGATCAAAATGGACCACAGCTTTATCTGTGAACATACAACACTCCCAAGCCAGTATAATAATTGCAGAACTGTCACTGGCTTCGTTCCCCTTTGCCCATACCACCCCAACTTCTGGTTCCTTTCCACATGGAGTAAGACTAAAAGCCAGTCACCAACCCAGGGTGGCTAACCTTCAGCTCTATTGTAAGTCCCTTGGAGCAGGGACTGTCCTTTTTTCTTAATCTGTACAGCGCTGCGTAACCCTAGTAGCGCTCTAGAAATGTTAAGTAGTAGTAGTAGTAGTAGTAGTATTGGAACCTTGGAGCCCTCAAAGGGTGCCACCCCTCACCCCTTCTCTGAAACCCTCCGCCATCCCAGAGGACTTCAAGGAGTGAACAGTCACCAGTTTAGCTCCCATGGCAGACGCTGCACTCCTGCAGCACCAGTAGTCCCCCTGAACAAACTTTTACTTCTTAATTATCAGAGATTTCCTCTCCTACTGGCTTGGATTTTCCACCTACTGTGATGAGTAATAACCTTCGAACAACCCACAAAGCATATTAACTTTCCAATAACCTTTAAGGTAGTGTAAAACCACTGATCATTCTTAATATTCCAGAGTGGGTAGGCAGATGATTGTGTTGGGCTTAAGGCCATTAATACAGCATAAGGCTGCCCTCTGCCACACAGGTAGGTGCCAGGCTTGCATGTGTTCCTTGCTGTGCTCCCCCCTCCCCATGTCTGGGATTTAAATGTGTCCTCACACTCATTGCCCTCATCTCGCTTATGTGCTCTTCTCCTCTCCACTTTGCTGGTCCTTTCTTGTGGCCTCTGGGCAAGTCAAAAGAGTGGTAATAAGGGGGATCCCACATGGCCATGTTAATTTTGGTTAGCAGGACTATTTGCCCAGCCTTTCCTTTTAAATTTTACAGATTGGATAATGTAGTATCTAAGCAAGGAAGCACCAGTCCGTGTATGTACACTCAAAAGCATTCTTCACCAGTAATTTAAACACTGACCCTGTGATTGTCCAGCTTTTCTTGACTTTCAGCAAGTGACTGCATGGCTGAAAGAGAAAAAAACCTTCCATTTCTAAAGGAATAAGAAATCTGTTTCCAATTTGCACCATTTGCATAAACTGCTAGCTCCCTGGAGGAGTTGAGTTCACCCAGAAAGTCGTGAGAAACAGTCTGCTGATCCAGCTCTCCTGATCCAATGTTTTCCTAGCACAGTATGTTATGTGTAGCACGCATCAAATACAAATGATTCAGCATTCTATTTTCAAACAGTATTTTTTTAACTTTTTTTTTCTTCTGATTTGTTGAGTTTTTATGTCAATATGTTTCCAGTCAGTCTGAAGATATAAAAAAACATTACTGCTGTGCTTTATCAGCCATCACTGTCCTGTTCTTCTCTGTCCTGTATCTCACTCGTGCAAGATAGAAGGGTTAATTCATTTAATTATGCTGCTCTGTGAGTGTACAGGGTATCTTGCTGATTTCACCTTTAGGACTTCTGGACTTCAGAAGGTGAGGAGTGTTGAGGAGTGGACTAGTGGTTAGAGTGGTGGACTTTGGTCCTGGGGAACTGGGTACGATTCCCACTGCAGGCACAGGCAGCTCCTTGTGACTCTGGGCAAGTCACTTAACCCTCCATTGCCCCATGTACAAATACGTACCTAAGCTGCATTGAGCCTGCCATGAGTGGGAAAGTGTAGGGTACAAAAAAAAAAAAGATCTAGGAAAATTTGGGTTTCCCTGAAAGCAATTGTCATCAAAAGGTCTATTCTGCAGAGATGTAGGGTGTTAAAAAAATAACCTGATATTGTTCTAGAAAAGAACTGTGAGACAAGCAAAAGCAGGAGATGTGAAGGGGTGTTTTCGATATGACATCTGAATTAAGATGTTTTGCCAAAAATGTCTCAAAAAACTGGTCTAGCTCAAAGCATAATTGAACCAGAAAAACGTCTAAATTTCTGGTTTGATTATTTTTTGTTACATTTGTACCCTGTGCTTTCCCACTCATGGCAGGCTCAATGCAGCTTACATGGGGCAATGGAGGGTTAAGTGACTTGGCCAGAGTCACAAGGAGCTGCCTGTGCCTGAAGTGGGAATTGAACTCAGTTCTTCAGTTCCCCAGGACCAAAGTCCACCACCCTAACCACTAGGCCACTCCTCCACTCCACTTATGGCTTTGAGCTAGACATTTTCATGCTGAACACATCCATCTGTAAGTACCATTTTCAGAAAAAAAAAAGCCCCTGGGAAAAGCAATGAAAAACAAGCATTCCTAGTGAACTGGCCACACAGACATCCCAGCAATGCATAGGGGCAGCCTAGTGGTCAGTGCAGTGGACTTCACACAAAGGAACCCAGCTACAAATCCCTCCTAAATCCCTTCATATTGTATGCTGAGCCCTCCAGGAACAGAGAAAACCTACTGTACCTAATAATCCACCACTAAAATAGCCTTCAGGCTTGCAGGTTATTTATATATTTAGATACAAGAGGCATTTTTATTTTCCAGGAGGGCTCACATAATTGTGCTTAAAGAGCTAAAGTGGGAATTGAACCTGGATCTTGTTGTTTACTGTCCACTGCACTGCCCACTAGGCTACTTTATCGCTTGCTGCTTTTTTTTAGGAATGGGCATAATATCTGGAACTATCATAACACCTGGTATCTACTGTCACTGTTACATCTTTGGGGGAGGGGGTGTCAGTGATCACTGGGGGATTAAGAGGGGGTCATGCCTTAATCCCTCCAGTGGTCAGTTAGGGCACCTTTTTTGACTTAGCTGTGACTGAAACGGGTCTAGATATGTTTTTTTTTTTTTTTTTTTGCTGTGGACTTTTTTTTCTGTTCCATTATTGCTGAAAAAACATCCAGATTTTAAGTCTGCCCAAGTTCTTCCCAAAACATGCCTCTGACATACCCCCTTGTGATTTAGACAAACTGTGGAGTAAAATGTCCCAATTCTGAGTGTTGAAAATCAAGACAGACATTTTTGCAAGAAAAATGTCTGCCACTTTGTGCTGCTTTTTTTGAGATGTTCTTCTGTTTTGAAAATGAGCGCCTTGGAGGGGCATAATCAAAAGGCACCGGCCATCTCCATGGGCGGCCATCTCCAGTGCCAGCGCCGCAAGCAGGCGGATCCAATCGTATTTTCAAAAAAGATGGCCGGCCATCTTTTTCTTCGCTAATACATTTGAGTCCAGCCAAATATCAGAGTTTGCTGGGTTTGAGATGGCTGGCACCGGTTTTCGGCCGTGATGGAAAAAAATGCCGGCGATCTCAAACTCAGCAAAATGCAAGGCATTTGGTCGTGGGAGGAGCCAGCATTTGTAGTGCACTGGCCCCCCTGACATGCCAGGACACCAACCAGGCACCCTAGGGGGCACTTCTAAAAATAAAAAAAATAAATAAAAATAGCTCCCAGGTGCATAGCTCCCTTCCCTTGGTTGTTTAGCCCCCCAAATCCCCCCCAAAACTCACTCCCCACTCCCGACAACTCTGCACCATTACCATAGCCCTAAGGGGTGAAAGGGGGCATCTACATGTGGGTACAGTGGGTTTTGGGGGGGTTTGGAGGGCTCAACATTTACCACCACAAGTGTAACAGGTGTGGGGGGGGGGGATGGGCCTGGGTCCACCTGTCTGAAGTGCATTGCACCCACTAAAAACTGCTCCAGGGACTTGCATACTGCTATCAGGGAGCTGGGTATGACATTTGAGGCTGGCAAAAAAGTTTTTTTTTTTTTTTGGGTGGGAGGGGGTTGGTGATCACTGGGGGAGTAAGGGGAGGTCATCCCTGATTCCTTCCGGTGGTCATCTGGTCAGTTGGCGCACTTTTTTGAAGTTTGGTCATGACAAAAAAGGGACCAAGTAAAGCTGGTGACATGCTCGTCAAGCCTGGCTTTTTTTTTCCATTATCGGGCGAAGCCGGCCATATCGTGAGCATGTCCCCATCCTGCCCCCGTCCTGCCTTCACTACCCTACCGACACGCCCCCTTGATGTTTCGCCGGCTCCATGACGGAAAGCAGTTGAACCCGGCCAAAATCGGCTTTCGATAATACCGATTTCGCCGGGTTCAGATTGCCGGCCATCTCCCGATTTGTGTCGGAAGATGGCCGGCGATCACTTTCAAAAATGAGCTGGATAGTCTATGAATGTAATTTTGTACTTTGTTCCTTTGCTGGCCAAATTAGCAAACCTAGCTGAAACCAACTGCACTATTTAGTTGATTGGATCCTATGAGAATATGGTGGCAGAGCCTTCTGCTGTGAAAAATTCTCTTCTTTATGACAAAAGCTTCCAAAACAACCAGCCTACCACTCTCACCATGCTTCTACCTTCCAATCTTGTTGCATACTTTCATCTTGTGTTATCTACATGTACTTTAGGGATAAATCTCTAAAGCTACACAAGACCCCACTCAGCTCCATTTTTATGCAGGAGATTTTGCTGGTGGAAATGTGTCTAGGCCCGAAATTCAAAGGAATTTAATCAAGCAGGAGATGCTCCTGAGAGGTTAAGTCACACTCAGCAGGTCAGCCGCCAATATTCAGGAGCACTTAACTGGGCAGTGTCACAGCATATCGACTCTAACCACCCATTCTCAAACTGGGCAGTGGAGGAGCAAACCGGGGGCAGAGTTGAGGAGAAACTGGGAGTTATGCGAGTTTCAGCAATATTCAGTGCCAGTGCCCGCAGAGCTAAATGACCAAATAGGACAGTACAAAAAGATATTCTAACTTTGATTGCTCAGCTGTGCAGATGCCAACACTGAATTGGTGGGCACCTGAATAATTTCTAGGCTGCAGCTGCCAGGTTGCCAAGCAGATCCTGCCACCATGATCCCCCCACTACAGTC
Organism: Microcaecilia unicolor; assembly: GCF_901765095.1. Taxonomy (NCBI): domain Eukaryota; kingdom Metazoa; phylum Chordata; class Amphibia; order Gymnophiona; family Siphonopidae; genus Microcaecilia; species Microcaecilia unicolor. The sequence goes on along the minus strand of NC_044031.1, from coordinate 497,374,617 downwards.
CCCTTTTACCTCCACAGTCTGATCTCCTCTCATCTGAGACCACACCCCCATCTAATCTTCCCACCCAACTACTAACTTCCCTTGAAGTTCTTCCCACCCACCTGACCCACAGAGAATCCCAAGATTATAGAGCAGGAATGGTCCCCCTCCACTCTTGCCCTGTCTAGCTCTGGGTGCAACAAGGTGCCTGCTGACCTCTGGTGGTAGTACCTACTACTACAACATATCGAGCCCAATATTCATCTGGTGGTGATCACCATTTTGCTGGCTGCCACTGGCATTAAACCCAGAAATTTAATGCTGGGCCATGACTAGGCACCAGCATTAAATTTCTGGGTTTTCAGAGCCGGCTAACGCATAGCCCAGTTGCTCGCAAACCTGATCCTGGAGGCACTCCAGCCAATCAGGTTTTCAGTATATCCACAATGAATATTCATGAGATAGATATGCATGCAGTGGAGGTAGTGCATGCAAATCTCTCTCATAAATATTCATTGTGGGTATCCTGAAAACCTGACTGACTGGAGTGCCTCAAGGACCAGGTTTGGGAACCACTGGCATAGCCGGTTAAGTACGATATTCAGCACTTAACCGTCTATGGGATACCGAATAAAGATAAGACTGACCAGTGGCGTTTCTAGGGGGGCTGACACCCGGGACGGATCGCCGATGCGCCCCACCCCCTGGGTGCAGCGCCCCCCCGCGAAAGGACACCCCCCACCCCGGTGAAAGAACCCCCCCAGGTTCACGCCACGGGGGGGGGGGGGATCTGCGTGCCGGTCAGCTTCGTTCGTTTTCATGCTCCCTCCACCCCGGAACAGGTTACTTCCTGTTCCGGGGCAGAGAGAACATGGAAACGAATGAAGCTGACCGGCGCGCGGCATCCCCCCCCCCCCCAGCGGCGTGCACCCGGGGCGGAACGCCCCCCCTTGGTACGCCACTGGGACTGACCTTTATGCAGGCCTATTTGTGTGGTTAGCCTGGCCAGTTAAGTGCTAATATCAACAATTAACTGGCCAAGTGCAGACTCCACTCCTGGAATGTCCCCAAAATAGTCGTTTTTCAGTTTGGCACTAACCAGTTAAGTGCTGCTGAAAATTAGTGGTTAGTCCCTGGCCAGGAGGCATTTCTGACTGAATATTGACCCCATTATTCCTATAGAGCTATTAGATGTATGCAGCGCTGTACACAAAACACATATGAGACAGTCCCTGGTCGACAGAACCTACAATCTATTGAAGACAGGCAGTCTCGCGGTACTACTGCTAAGGATCAGTCTTCTATTTAGGGACAATTTACTAACAAATCACTGAAATTTATTAAATCCCCCCCCCCCCCCCATTTTTACAAAACTGCGTGGCAATGCCGACACAGACCATCCACTTTGAATGGGCTGTCTCGGCATCACCGCACCGACAGCTGCTATCGTGGTTTTGTAAAAGGGGGAGGGGGTAACATTCTTACCCATCTTTGAATTCTGAGAAAAATGTTTGTCAGGCAGATATAGGGCCAGATTCAGTAAATGAGCCCAAAGTTAGATGCCATCATGATCTGCACTCAGCCCAAATTATATAAGGGCAACATCATGCTGTTATTCACGGTGTCCAGAAAAAACAGGACCCATTACATAGTTTCAAATACTTTGCAAACATTTAGTATGACCTCTGAAAATGCATTATGTAACCTGTGGTTAAATATTATTTTGTTTACCTGAAGGGGGAAGCTCGTTTCTGGCGGGGGGAGGCTTAGGGTAGCCCAGAAATAGTCTACAATGGCACTGAGACCAGTGTATAAGATAAAATGTTTCAAAATGTTGTGATGGTTATGTATGATTATAAGTTATAGAATTCAAGTGCCCAGAGGTCCTAAAGTGGTGCTGTGACCTTTGAGGAATGCTTAAAATTGTGTTTCTCTTTGGGGGTTTAAGAGAGGTTTAAAAATGCAGATCTTCACATAATTCTCCTCAAAGCATAGCTATAAGATGTTGCATGATGTCAAAAGTGAAAATGATAGGTTTCTTTAGGATACTTTTGACTGCTTTAACTGTGTTTGAGCTGTGCAGGGCTTACTTTGCCAAGCCCTCTTCTACAGAAATTTGCATAGCTTGAATCTGATTGGCTGCACAGCTCCATTCTAGGAACCTGTTTCTGGGGGATTTTCTTGAGCCTCAGGGAAGAAGATGGTTGGACTCTGAACGAGGTGGATGTCTGAGAGGTTAAAGTGTGAGTTGAAGAAATAATTTGTGTGAGTAATTCCTGAAGAAGTATGGTGAGTGGAAGTGAGAGCTAAAGAGTGACTGTGTTTTGGATAGACTTTAATCTTTTGTGATCCTTTGGTGATAGGAAGTTGTGCTCTAAAGTAAAGTGTAAAGTAAAAAATTGTTCTGATAATTATCAGAATTACCTAGTAGTGATTTTTCATCTAACTGAAAAGCTGTGAGAACTTAAAGGGAAGGGGAGAGAATTAAAATGCATACAAGTTCTGTGAGCACCCTGCAAAGTGTGTACAGCTTGCAGAGCATTATTTTATGGTATTCTATAGGGAAGACTTATTGAAGTTAATCTAAATTTCACACAGAAATAAATCTGAACTGTGAAAGGGTTGAGATATGTCTCAGCTTCAGGTGTAATTCAGAGTGTGTTTCTGAGAATTCTGAGGTGGGAGAGGGTTTTTTTTTCTTCAGTGGCTTCATTGTCACTGGGGACTTAAAGTGTAGTGTATTTATTTATTTATTTATTTATTTATTTATTTATTGCATTTGTATCCCACATTTTCCCACCTTTTTGCGGGTTCAGTGTGGCTTACAATATGAGTTAAATGTTGGAAATACAATTTGTTACAGATTGGTTATGGATTACATTGTGCAGAGTTATGCGAAACAATTGAGGTGTCGTTAAGGAATGTAACAATGGAGCACACAACAGCTATATTTTTGTTGTTGTAAGACAATAATCTTGTCTTAGTGATTGCTAGTGTGTGTGTGTGTGTGTGTGTGTGTGTGTGTGTGTGTGTGTGTGTGTGTGACGTGAATAGTATTTTTGAAGAGAGTCAACCAAGAAGACAACAGATAGTGTGGTGAAACAAAGTCCGAGATACTCAGAAAGTGTTTAGCATATACCAATAATTATTTTTATTTAAGAGAAGGTTAGTCCAAACCAGTATTCAGATTCTTAAACTAAGAGATCTTTTCTTTTCTTTTAGGAACATATCCTGAGTGACAGGTTGTATACACTTTTGGATACGGAGGTAGTTTGCTCTCCATTTTATTTTGATTTTAGTAGTAAGCAGTAGGTTCCACTGCAGCTGATCATTCATCACCCTATGCAGAAGGAGGACAAAGAAGAAGAAGGGCCCCACTGTTTCCATGCAAGAAGTAGACCCAAGGAAAGCTTGAACCATCAGATAAGTGTTCAGCAATTGCACCTATGACATCCAAGAACTAGATTACATTTTCTATCCTTTTTCATTGCGCTAAAGAGACACTGACACCTAGAGGCAGTGGTGTGCTGGTAAATGTTTAACTACAGGCTCTCTCCCCGGTCCACCTGTGCCCCCCCCTCAAATTGCAGAGCTGGCTATAGCCAGGGAGAGAGCCTGGGGGGGGGGGGGGGGGGGGGGCGGCAATGCATTACTCTCTCCAGGAAAAAAAATGCTCCCAGGTTCCAATCTAATTCATGTTTAATGTGGGATAAAATGCCATAAATAAGTAAATAAATATAAACTTTTAGCGTTGAGAACCTGATTCTCATAACATGATGTCTGTTTTAGAAGCCCTTTACCAGGAAAAAAAATCTCTACAGTATACCCAAAATGACACAAACCAAATTAGCATACAGACCAGGAATTAGGAGAACAGACAGTCTTGCCAACTCTGAAAAACAATGTGTTATCAAAATCTCAGAACGTAACAAACAGATCCCTATTCAGACACTTGGCCTTGCAGTCATACATGCAGAACAGAGATAGCCCCTATTCAAATTCTTCAAAAATTAACCTGAAATCCTAAGAAGTTAGACTCTGCATGCAGTACAATACCAGAAAAATAGAAAGAAACACGTTGCTATACACTGCAAAATATGATAGCAGATGTAAATTGTCAAAGTGGACATATTCCAAACACCAAAATGAAAATAATTTTTTCTACCTTTGTTGTCTGGTGACTTTGTTTTTCTGATCATGCTGGCCCAGTATGTGATTCTGCTGCTCTCTATCTGTTCCCTTGACTCAGTTTCCAGGGCTTCCTTTCCATTTATTTCTTTTCTTTCCTCCTTTCTTCATTTCTAGCCCTCCGCAGACTTGACTGTCCAGTGGATCCAGCTTCTTCCTATTTTCTCCTTCCATGTGCAGTTTATCTCCTCCCTTCCTTTTCCCTCATCTCACCTCCTTCCTCTCTCTTCCCTCCATGTCCAGCATTTCTCCTTTCTCCCCTCCATTCATGTTCATCTCACTTCCTCTCTCTTCCCCCCCCCCTCCATCCATGTCCAGCATTTCTTCTCTCTCTCCCTTCACCTCCAGCCATGTGCATCTCCTGCCTGTCTTCCCTCCTTCCATCCATGTCCAGAATTTTTCCTGCCCTCCCCTCCATCCATGTCCTGAAACTCTCCTCTCTCCCTTGCCCTCCCCTCTATCCATCCATCCATGTCCAGCAACCCTCCTCTGTCCCCTGCCCTCCCCTCCATACACCCCATGTCTAGCAACTGTCCTCTTCCCTGCCCTCCATCCATCCATCCATCTATTCATCCATATCCAGCAATTCTCCTCTCTCCCCTGCCCCCTCCATCCATCCATATCCAGCAGCTGTCCTCTCTCCCCTGCCCTCCCCTCCATGTCCAGCAATTTCTCCTCTTTCCCTAGGCCCTGCCTTCCCATCCGTATCCATCGATGGCTTCGATGCTCCTCTCTCCCCTGTCCTCCCGCTTCCATGCCCACCTGCCCGCCCTCTTCTCCCACCAACATCCCTCTTTTTGCTCCTGCTGCCCTGGGGGGTTTAAATGTTTGATTTACCTCCATCGCGGCAGCCGCAGTGAAAGCCCATTTCTAACCTTTCCTTCATTTCCTGTCAGTGTCCTGCCCTCGCGGAAAGAGGAAATGACGTCAGAAGAAGGCAGGACACTGACGGGAATGAAGGGAATACTAGAGACGGGCTTTCACTGTGGCTGCTGCGACGGAGGTAAATCAAAGATTTAAACCCCCCCAGAGCGGCGGGAGGTAAGGTAAGCATGGCTTGTGGTGCCCTCCTGCCATGCTTACCTCACTTACCGCCGGGTTGCGCCGCCCCTAGGAGCCAGCTCGCCTGTCAGAACAACCGGCTCGCAAGAGCTTTAAAAATTTAACAACTGGCTATTGTGAGCCAGCTCCAGCACACCACTGCCTAGAGGGTATTAGCAGGAGATAAAGACATACTTCCCTGGTTGATTCATGATCTTGAGAGAAAGTGTACCGGTACTAGAGTGGGATACCACATTTTCTGCAGAACCTCTTACCTGATATTATAGTAAGAAAAAGGGGGTTCTGATTTTTGTATACACCAAAGTGTTCTGAGCTGTAAGAGAAGTTTCCACGCAGTTTATTGTTAAGTGGGAGGGAAGAAACATTTGATTTGTAACTTTCCTGTGCATTTTATCCCTGCACTTATACATTGAGGTGTATAATTTTCTTTCTTTCTTTCTTTCTTTCTTTCTTTCTTTCTTTCTTTCTTTCTTTCTTTCTTTCTTTCTTTCTTTCTTTCTTTCTTTCTTTCTTCCTTCCTGTTAACCAAGGTTCTATACAACTTTTATAGTTCAACTAGTCCTTAAGTAAACCACATCTTGTGGAATAAACATATTCTGTTAAACTTTCAGTTGGTCATCTTTTCATTATCCTGTATATAATTACAACATTTTCCTATGGAATGTAACACCTTTTCCCCTTATTTTTCCTCTCAAGGTTTTTGGAACTTGCAGCGAGGTTAGCTTGTTAATGAAGCTTTTCCCTTTGTCTTTACATGAGTACTCTGTCTGAGGTAACATTGCAGGCCACCGGTGATGCACTTAAATCCCATTCAGGTACATGTAGGACAGAGTCAGCTCATGGGACTAGGGGGTTTACAATTAGTATAATTTTTTTTCCTTAGTTCATAATTTGTGTTCAAAGTGTCCCCTTTCAACCTTGATACATTCACAAAGTTTTCGACGCCACTGACTAAACGTCATTTTGCTAAAATGGATCTTAATGATCACTTCCTGTATGATACTTCCTGAATGATGTCATTTTGAAAACAATGATCATCCAGTTTTTACAGCATCTTGCAGTAGCACCTGTCAATTTTTAAATAATAGTACATTTCTTTTTGGGCTAGTTGGAAAAATATTGGGGGTCCCATTTTTTCCAGATACCATGTAGAATTCATCCTGAGTGTGGATTTATGCATCTAAAGTTAGTTGCAAGCATCTATGCCAGCCACAGGCTAGTGTAAATGCTTGCATCTAAGTCCTGGTAGTTAATGTGTGGAAAAACTAGAATTCTATTACACAGCGCCTAACTTTGTCATGCCCCCAACCCACCCATCCCTCTTCTATGGCCACGCCATCTTTGGAGTTCCATGCCAGAGAAGTTAGGTGCGGTGTTTATAGAATATCTTGTAAGAAATTTATGCACATAACTATTAATGGGCTCCAGTTAGCACTTTTTAAGGCCAATTAATAGATCCTTAGTGCCAATTGACCAATGAAGTTACACGCGGAAATAAGGACTGCACACAAAATTCCATGCGCAACTTTAAGCACCATGCATTGAATCTGGGGCATACTGTCTAGTGCTTCCTGAACAGATTTCAGGGGTCCTTTTACCAAGCTGCGATAAAAAGGGCCCTAGACTAGCAGCAGGGACTGCTTTTGCCATGCACTGTAGCCCTTTTTACCGCAGTGGGTAAAAAAGGCTGAAAATAGCCATGGCCATGCAGTAAGATTGTTCTTACCATATGGCTAAGCAAGGGGGAGCACTTACCATCACCCATTGAGGTGGCGGTAAGGGCTCCTGCGCTAACCCAATTTATATAGAGAGGTATTTTACGGACCATCAGAGGTGGTGCTTTACTAGGAGACACTGCTCCACCACTAGATTAGTGGTTTAAAGAAACTCCACAATAGAAGGGAACACATGGACAGATCCTCATACATCTTATACTATTCGTGCGAGGATGAATACCATATGCATTCCAAAAAATGTGATCAATATCATACAATGTCCCTGTGACAAGATATATGTTGGCAGAAGTAGAAGACCTGTAAAGGTTCGTTTGACAGAACATAAATCTAAAACATCTACTCAGGTTGAAGATGCATCATTAGTTAAACATTGGATTATGTCTGGACATTCAGTAGTGGATTTACGATGGAGAGTTATAGACACAGTGGTCAGTGGGTGGCAGGATGGTAATCTCGAAGAAATCCTGACCTATAAGGAACAAAATTGGATCTTTAAACTAGACTCAGTTGAACCTAATGGACTTAATAAAGAAATTGAATGATTATCTTTAGTCTAACAGGGACCTGCTATTGGCTGGTGTTCACCATGTGACCGGGGTTTTTCCAAGTAAACAGAGATGAGTTAAACGCCGCGGCCATGATGGTGGAAGGGATGATGTATTCTAATTTTTTGGAGACTTATTATTTGATTTTTCTTAGGGGCTTGCCTTGAAAAAGCATTGACCAAAACACATGTTGGCACTGTGTCCCCTGAGACTTATTTTTAAGTCCCTTGAAACCATCTATTCAGAAAAGTACTCGTATCTTGTCTATTAAGAATATATAAATATTTCTATACAATTATTAAAAAACAAGCAACAAAGCCCGTTTCATGAAAAATTAAACGAGCCCTAAGAAGGCTCTCCTTTAAGCGTTCTCCTCTCTCCCCTGCCCTCCCCTTCATGTCCAGCGATTCTTCCCTCCGCTCCCATCCCCTCCCTGTCCCGTGATCCTGGCCTCCCCTCCATGTCCAGCGATTCTCCTCTGCCCTGCCTTTCCCTCCATGTCCCTCAATCCTGGCCCCCCTCCATGTCCAGCGATTCTTCTCTGCCCTGCCCTCCCATCCCATCCCATGTCCAGCGATCCTCCCCTCCCCTGCCCTCCCATCCATGGCCAGTGACTCAATGACTACTACTACTACTTAACATTTCTAGAGCGCTACTAGGGTTACGCAGCGCTGTACAAATTAACAAAGAAGGACTGTCCCTGCTCAAAGGAGCTTACAATCTAAAAGAAGAAATGTCAAGTTGGGGTAGTCTAGCTTTCCTGAGTAGAGGTGTAGTGGTTATGTGCCGAAGGCGACATTGAAGAGGTGGGCTTTGAGCAAGGATTTGAAGATGGGCAGGAAGGGGGCCTGGCGTATGGGCTCAGGGAGTTTGTTCCAAGCATAGGGTGAGGCGAGGCAGAAAGGGCGGAGCCTGGAGTTGGCGGTGGTGGTGAAGGATACTGAAAGGAGGGATTTGTCTTGAGAGCGGAGGTTACGGGTAGAAACGTAAGGGGAGATGAGGGTAGAGAGGTAAGGAGGGGCTGTAGATCGAGTGCATTTGTAGGTGAGTAGGAGAAGCTTGAACTGTATGCGGTACCTGATCGGAAGCCAGTGAAGTGACTTGAGGAGAGGGGTGATATGAGTATATTGGTCGAGGCGGAAGATAAGACGAGCAGCAGAGTTCTGTCCTTCCTGCTGCCCCGCCTTTAAGCCGTTCATCTTACCTCAGATCGCAGAGATGGCAGGCTGGGCTTGCGTCGCCTCCAGCCTTCCCTAGCCTTCCCTCTCAGTCTCCTGCCCTCCTCTGATGTCATTTCGTCTTTCCGCGAGGGCGGGGCACTGAGAGGGAAGGGAACGCTGGAGGCGAGCTTACATCAGCATGCTGTTATGAACCCAGCCATCCAGGAAAGCAGAGTTACCAATTATTATATAGATTGGACCGATGAAGAGAAAAGATGGAGTTCCTTTAAACCACAAATCTAGTGGCAGAGCAGTGTCTCCTAGTGAAGTACCCCCCTCTGATGGGCTGTAAAGTACCTCTCTATATAAATATATGTTGAAAGTATTATAGCAGCAGCTGTTGCTTGTGTTTTCTGGAATTAATATCTGCAGCATTATTTATATTTTATTCACTTTATTGTTTACTAGTAAAAAAGGCCCGTTTCTCGCACAAATGAAACGGGCGCTAGCAAGGTTATCATGTAATGGCGATTATGTTTTTAAGGAAACCGTTAGGAGAAATGTTCTGTCATGATAAGTAATAATTGGGAAGGGTATATAATAAGTAATATGCTCCAGGGGTATGAGATACGGATTTTTTTATCTATGTTTTTTTTTTAATCTTTTCCTTTTTGTGATTTTTATTTATAGTATTTTTTAAAAGATAAAGAGTACATAGACTCCATCCATGTCCAGCATTTCTCCTCTCTTCCCTCCCCTCAATCCATGTCCAGCATTTCTCCTCTCTTCCCTCCCTTCCATCCATGTGCATCTCCTTCCTGACTTCCCTCCCTTCCATCCATCCATGTCCAGCAACTCTCCATTCTCCCCTGGCCTCTCCTCCATCCACCCATATCCAGCAAATTTCCTCTCTCCCCTGCCCCCATTCATCCATCCATGTCCAGCAATTCTCCTCTCTCCCCTGCCCTCCCCTCCATCCATCCATGTCCAGCAACTCTCCATTCTCCCCTGCCTTCTTCTCCATCCATCCATATCTAGCAAATTTGCTCTCTCCCCTGCCCATCCATCCATGTCCAGCATTCTCCTCTCTCCCATGGCCTCCCCTCCATCCATCCATGTACAGCAATTCTCCTCTCTCCCCTGTCCTCCCCTTCTGTCCTGTCCAGCGATCTCTTCTCTCCCCCTGCCCTCCCATCCATGTCCAGTGATTCTCTCTGCCCTCCCTCAGCTCCCTGACAGCCCTCCTTTCCGTTCCTCCCCCCTCCCCGCCGCGCATTTAACCGTTTTACTTTTAGGTGCAGTGACGGCAGTGAAGAGGACAACACAGCTTCTCCCTTTCCTAACACAGTGTCCTGTCCTCATGGAAACAGGAAATGCATCATTGCAGAAGGTGGGACTCTGTGTGAGGGAAGGGAGAAGCTGGAGGCCAGCCCACTGTGTTGTCCTCTTCACTGCCGTCGCTGCGCCTGAAAGTAAAAGGGTTAAATACGCGCAGGGGGGGGGAGGAACTGAGAGGAGGGCTGTTGATTGGGGAGCTGAGGGCGGGAAGGAGCAGAGGGACCGTCTGAGAGCTGCATGGCTGCAGCGCTGCTGCGCCAGGCAGCCCTGCGTTTGGGGGGCAGCAGCCAGGGGAAGGTCACGGTTGGGCTGGGGAGGCTTAGCCTCCCCAAGCCTCTTATACAGGGCGCCTATTCTGTCCTCCCAACCCATCCATGTCCATCAATTCTCCTCTGCCCTGCCTTCCCCTTCCCTTCCTCCCTCCCTCCCTTCGATGTCCCGCGATTCGCTCCTCCTGACATCATCTCGCCTCCAGCGTTCCCTTCCCCCTCATTATTCCACCCTCTGACGTGATTATGTTTTGACGCGAGGGTGGGGAAATGAGTGGGAATGGATGTTACGAACCCAGGCATCCAGACATAGAATGTTGGAGGTGCAAATTATTATATAGGATTTGTAAGCCACATTGAACTTGGGTGTATTTTGGGTTATTGTGGGGTATAAATGTCATGAATAAATAAATAAATAAATATTGGCCTTTGTTGGATTGCTGCCTGATTACCACCAGGTTAGTGTCGCACTAAAAATTATAGCCCTATTTTCTCCAGCTTGAGAAATGGCGCACGCTGGGGCTGAAACTACCACTGGCACCTGCATTGGGCCGGTGGTAGCTTCAGATTAGTATGTGGTAAACCCACATTGGGCTTACCACTGCTTTTTAAAAGGGCCCCTCAATCAGTTTCATATCAAACATTTAAGTTGTAAAAATACTGTAAGTGCAATTAAGGGAAGCTGTCCCCAAAACAACGACAACAGCACCTAAGGGCCTTTTTTGGTCTCCTTATATTGGGCAATCAGCACTGATCCCAGTTAGTCCCTGGGACTGGGCTCTGCTGAGGAGGACAGGTCATAGGATATAAACTAAAGGAGTCTGACTATGTGTGAATAAGGATTCAGGCAATCTGAATATTGAATGACCTAGAGACAAGGAGCAGCTATGGGATGGCAGAAAATACAGGAAAAATTGTATATTTGAAAGCCTTTTCGTTTCTGCCACAGAGCACTGAAACAGAAAGGTACAGTGCCAGCAAGCAACAGTACTTTCTGAAATGTTCAGATTAAATGAAGCCTACTGTGACTGTATGTCTAATGGTATTATGAAATATACTATGACATTATGCAAAATGGCACCATGAATCATAATGCAGCACTGTCACATTGTGTTTTCGCTGTATCTGTTTATACTTCCCTCAGGACATTCTGACTTTTAATCTTGCCATACTTTGGTAGATAAACTAAAACTTTTAGAAAGGTAATTTATACAGGTGGGCATTAGAAATGTTCTTAAACGTATCTTGCACACAAGCAGAGCTGAATTAAGACATTGTCAAACTAAGGAAATGCCTAGTGCCCAAATGTTTAAAGGATTCCTGTCAGATGTGCTCAAGACTCAAGAGGGTAGGCTTGCTAACTATCTGTATTTTTCAGGATTCTACAAAACTTTACTTTTATATCTGGAAGCCAGAAGGATTGCTAGACTGTCTGGACATTTTCAGAGTTTTCACTTCCATCTGCAGCTCTACATAGCCTGCCCTGTCTGTTTCCAATGTCACTAGCAGCAGATACTGTGGGTAGTATCCAGCCAATGGTAAGGCACTGGGGGCAGGAGCAGCTGTAGTCAAATTAAAGGAAGAGGTAAACCAGTTCCTGCCCTGTTCAAGACTGAGTTGTACAAGGGGAACTGGACTGACTTTGGATCTGCGCCAGCCCAAGGGTATCTGCCCTAGGCAAACCTTCACTGTGCCAGCCTCCCCTACACTATATGCCCTCCACGGTGCCCCCCTATGATGAAGAACCCCCCACCTGCTGTGTGCCACACCAGTGTCCCTGCCCTTTAATTTTTTAAATCAATATAAAAAAGTCTGCATTTATAAAAAATGTATTGGGTATAACACCTCTCCCCCCTTTTCTTCGCCCAGTCCTGGCTCTCTCACCCCCTCAACTCCCCATCCCCCATTGTCCAGCATCTCTTCCTGTCTCAAATATGTTCTCCTTCTCCTCCCTCCCAACAGTGCTGCTTCTCCCCTTCTCCCCTCCAGGGCTGCCAAGAGACTGGACTGGGCCCGGGGCAAGGCCGCGCCCGCCGTCGCCCCCCGAGGCTGCCGCGCCGCAGTACTCAGTCTCCACCCACCCACTCCCAGCCCCGTCGACAGCCCCCCTCCATCCGCCACTGGGCCCCCTGCATTCAAATCACAGCGCCTCACCATGTGAAAGTGCAGCAGCTGATCGCCTCCCTTCGGGCCTTCCCTTCCTGTGTCCCGCCTTCGCGGAAACAGGACGTTACATCAGACAATGGCGGGACACAGGGAGGGAAGGCCCGAAGGGAGGCGCTGTGATTTGAATGCAGGGGGTGCGGCCCAGTGGCGGACAAAGGGGGGCTGTCGACGGAGCCAAGGGTGGGCAGGTGAGACCGGGGACTGCAGCACGCCCGGGGAATTTTGTCCCTCCTGCTCCCCTCTCCCCATTTCCCCTCCCAACAGTGCAGCATCTCTCTCTCCCTTCCTGCCATGGCCTGCATTTCCCCCTCGCTATCCCCTCCTCACCACGGTCAGCATTTCCTCTTCTACATTCCCTCCTTTCTCCATAGGCAGCATCTCCCCCTCTATCTCCTCTTCCCCTCCTTCCAACCATAGTCAGCATCTTCCCCTCTTTCCTCCATTCCCCTCCTCCTTTCATGGTCAGCATCTTCCCACACTGTTTGGGCAGCGCTGCGTATGCCTTGTAGCGCTATAGAAATGCTAAATAGTAGTAGTAGTAGTAGTTTCCCACTTCAAGTCAGAATGTTCCTGTCTTTTCCTTTCCCTCATTTCCATTTTACCCTCTCCTTCCTGTACAGCATCTCTCCTTCTTCCCTCTCCCCAACCCTGTGGTCCAACATCTCTACCTCTCTCTTCTCTCCCTTCCATTGTCCAACATCTCTCCCTCCCCTTCCCTCCTGCCCGTGGTCTGACATCAAGCCTTCCACTTCTCTCCCTCTTCCCTGCTTAGCGTACCTTCAAGCTTGCATTTACTTCTAAACGTTGCCGACAGTAGCAGGCAGCAATTCACACACACACACACACACACACACACTACATACAGCAACCCCAGATCCTTCCCTCAGATGCAAGTTTCTGTTTCTAGTGGGGCAGGACACATCAGAGGGAACTTTTGAAGGGCAGCCATTGGTAGTGCCTGTGATTCTCTGCCTGCCACTGACGGTGACATTTAGAAGTAAATGCAAATTTAAATGTACGTGGAGGGGGGGACTTATCAGATTGCAGAAGGGGTGTTGAAGGAGAGATGCTGGACTGCAGGTAGAAGGGAGGGAAAAGATGCCAGACCGTGGATGGAAGAGAGAGGGAGAGCTTGGCATCCTTAAAATTGTGCTGCCCTAGGCAGATGACCAGTTTGCTCAGTGCTAGGGCCAACCTTGCCTTGCATAGGGCCAGCAAGTGTTCAGGATGGGGCTAGTAATAGGAGAGGGGGTGGGGGAAATGTAAGAGGGGTTGACACAAGCTGAGGACAAGAGCTGACAGCAATTTCAAGAACTTTATGCTATGATGGGTAGAGCTGGTTGAATATGATGGAGTACTCACATAGGACCTCTTCTGGGCAAGAACATGGATGGATTGAGAAGCTACTCCCAGGACAGGATCACGACCCAGATGTGGAGCTAGAATTAGGAGTGAACAGGAATCACAGATAGAGTGGGACCAACCAAGCTGCAGGAATCAGGCATTAGGAATCAATGGTACTGCAGGAATAAACCGTGAAGAAGTTAGGGAAGAACCTGCCCTGAAATGGAGCAAGGAGCTGGGATAGCAGTAGACACAGGTCAGGCCCACCAAAAATTATTGAACCAGCAAGGGTGTGTCTGACTGGACTTTCTCATATACTGCCATTGATAAGACACACTACTTTCTGGTTCAAAGAGATCCTTGGGGGTGGGAAGGACATCTGTCCTTCATAGTTACATTTCTGGAAGCAGTTTAGAAGCCTCTGTGGCTCAGCCACAAGTGTAATCTTTAGGCCATGGGTTTGATTTCTGGGAAACCTTTACACACATGGCAGCAGATGGCTGCACAATACCAGAAACATGTGAGTAGGGTTACCATTCATATGTCATCTTTTAAGAGGACATGTCCTCTTTTTGGATGTCTTCAGATATATCCTCCAGGATTAGGGAAATGTCCTCTTTTTCTTTTATGTGCCTAGGACCAATACATCTACCCACATAATAAGAGAAACCATCTCTGGCTTATTAGTCAGTCTGGACACGTAGGAGTGCGAAAGAGTGAAAAAGGCATTGCTGATCCCCTCTGTGTTCCCCCGCTGGTTGAATCTATCAAAGGAATTTTGTTCGTGCAGAACAACTTCAAGCATATGTTATGCAAAGACTTTCACACGTATCTCAGAAGCCAGTCAAAGTTGTTGAGGGATATGTACTCTTCTGATAAGCACGCTTGGGCTTAGACTCCGTCAAACTCAAATCCAGAAGTACTTGAAAGGTGTACTGTAAGTAAGTCACTGTTTGATGTGTGTTCATTAACTACAATTAAATATTTCTTTAGTGAAAGTAGCACCATTTAAATTTTTTCTGTCCTTTTTTTTATTTCCGCAAATATGTTAACCCTACATGTGGGTATATATCTGAGAAGAAAGAGTGAGAGTATTTTTCAGTGTCTGTCTCTATGTCTTTCATTTAGAGGACCAGTTCCATAAACAGAGTTTCCCTTTGAAGAATGGGGCAGGAGAAGTCCATCGGTATAAATGTACTTGTGTATACTAAGCAGAGGGAAGTTCTCAGCAGAAGAAAAGCTGTCCTAACACTAGCTTCATTCTCCAGCTTATTTTCGAAAGAGAAAGACGCCCATATTTCGACCCAAATCGGGAGATGGGCGTCTTTCTCCCATGGGCAAACAAATTGGTATAATCGAAAGCTGATATTGGTCGTCTTCAACTGCACTCCGTCGCAGGAATGAACAAAGTGGACGGGGGCTTGCCGGAGGCATGGTGAAGGTGGGACTGGGGCGTGGTTATCGGCCGAGGAGAGATGGGCGTCTTTAGCTGATAATCGAAACAAGAAGGGCGTTTTGGACGAGAATTTGGTCCGCTTTATTTGGACCCTTTTTTTCAGGTCCAAATCCCAAAAAAGTGCCCCAACTGACCAGATGACCACTGGAGGGAATCGGGGATCACCTCCCCTGACTCCCCCAGTGGTCACTAACCCCCTCCCACCAAAAAAAAACCCACTTTACAGACTTTTTTGCCAGCCTGTATACCAGCCTCAAATGCCGTACCCACCTCCATGACAGCAGAATGTGTTCTATCCTCTGACAGCCTTTCCCTGGTTCTGATGTGGCTCTCGGGTGAGTGTGACATCTTTTCTGTTATGCACACTGCAGAGTCACATCAGCAATGCATTGTGGTGGGTGTAGGGTATTGGGCTCCGTGATTCCACTAGCTTGTGTTAAATGCTCACGATGTTGGTAGTTGGTAGGATCTACTCCCATGGTGGTTTTCCCTCTGCTTACTGGGTCAGAGTGTGCCCTGTTTTGTTTCCGGTAGTCCATGAGGTAGTGGCCATTTTTGTAGGCCAGTTTTAGCTCCCTTTCATGTGTTACCCACGTTACTGAAAGTGGGCATTGTACAGCATTCTGCCAGCTCTGACCTACTGCTAATCTCAGTACCAGGGAGACTCTTTGCCAGTGGGGCACAACCTCTGATCTGCAGTTAACTGTGAGTAAACGTGCTTATTCGAATAAAGGACGTTTTCGGAGACATTAGTCTTCAGGTGTCAACTGGTGTGCCAAGGTTCTACAACAGCAACAAGTCCTAGAGGCCTGGAGCACTTTTAGTGGGTACCGCAGTGCACTTCAGGCAGGCAGACCCAGGCCCATCCCCCCTACCTGTAACACTTGTGCTGGTAAATGGGAGGCCTCCAAAACCCACTGTACCCACATGTAGGTGCCCCCTTCACCCCTAAGAGCTATGGTAGTGTTGTACATTTGTGGGTAGTGAGTTTTGGGGGAGGGGGTTAGGGGCTCAGCACCCGTGGTAAGGGAGCTATGCATGTGGGAGCTGTTTCGGAAGTCCACCGCACTGACCTCTAGGGTGCCCAGTTGGTGTCCTGGCATGTCAGGGGGGGCCAGTGTACTACGAATCCTGGCCCCTCCCACAACCAAATGGCTCGGATTAGGACATTTTTGAGCTGGCCGGTTTTAGTTTCCATTATCGCAAAAAAAAAAAAAAAAACCGCCCAGCTCAGAAACGAACAAATCCATGGCATTTGGTCCGTACAAACCGTATTTTCGAAACAAAACAAAGACGTCCATTTTTTTCGAAAATACGGTCTGTCCCTCCTCTTCACGTACCCATGGAGATAGGCGTTCACGTTGATTATGCCCCTCCACATGTCCTTTCAGAGGCACCAAAGAAAGCTAAAGATCATTTTCAGTTGTTTCTTCCATTTCTCAAGTAT
Organism: Microcaecilia unicolor; assembly: GCF_901765095.1. Lineage (NCBI taxonomy): Eukaryota > Metazoa > Chordata > Amphibia > Gymnophiona > Siphonopidae > Microcaecilia > Microcaecilia unicolor. Next base: position 497,357,927 of record NC_044031.1, on the reverse strand, counting down.
CATTTTTTTTTATATTTAAATTTTTTCTAAACTTCTGTTGTGGGGGCAATTCTATAACTGGGTGCCTCCAATTAAGTGCCCAGAGGGGGCATAGTGGGAGCCTCTTTTATAACAGAAAGTAGGCACCTACCTTCCATTACGGAATACTAGTTTAACTGGGTATTAATGTGCCTAACATTTAGGGATTTGCACTTATGACAGCCATAAAGCTGATGTAGATGCATGCACCTACACTGCCTATGTCCTACCTATGCCACTGTGTATGTCCCCTTGCATATATGCGTTATATAAGTTAAGCGGGTATTTACAGAATAACACTTTGGTGCTATGATTTTCTCATGCAAATAATGCTAGTATGCTGAACATTTATGCACAAAACAATCAAATAAATTTGAGTGCCTATCAGGCTCATTTTCGAAAGAGAAGGACGCCCATCTTTCGACACAAATTGGAAGATGGGCATCCTTCTCACAGGGTCGTTCAAATTGGTATAATCGAAAGCCGATTTTGGACATCCCCAACTGCTTTCCGTCGCAGGGTTGGCCAAAGTTCAAGGGGGCGCATCAGAGCCGTAGCAAAGGCGGGACTTGGGAGTGTCTAACACATGGACGTCCTTGACCTATAATGGAAAAAAAGGGCGTCCCTGACGAGCACTTGGACGACTTTACCTGGTCCTGTTTTTCTTACGACCAAGGCACAAAAAGGTGGCCGAAATGACCAGATGACCACCGAAGAGAATCGGGGATGACCTCCTCTTATCTCCTTCAGTGCTCACTAACCCCCTCCCACCCTCCAAAAAACATCTTTAAAAATATTTTTTGCCAGCCTCTATGCCAACCTCAGATGTCATATTCAGCTCCATCGCTGCAGTATGCAGGTCCCTGGAGCAGTTTTAGTGGGTACAGTGCATTTCAGGAAGGTGGACCCAGGCCCATCTCCCTCCCTACCTGTTACTTTTATGAAGGAAACAGCGAACACTCCAAAACCCACTGTACCCACATCAAGGTGTCCCCCCATCACCCGTAAGGGCTATGGTAGTGGTGTACAGTTGTGAGTAGTGGGTTTTAGGGGGGGTGTGGGGGGCTCAGCAGACAAAGGAAGGGAGCTATGTTCCTGGGAGCATTTTATGAAGTCCACTGCAGTGCCCCCTAGGGTGCCTGGTTGGTGTCCTGGTATGTCAGGGGGACCAGTGCACTACAAATGCTGGCTCCTCCCATGACCAAAGGGCTTGCATTTGGTCGTTTCTGAGATGGGCGTCCTTGGTTTCCATTATCGCTGAAAATTAGAAACGACCAAGTCTAGGGACGACCATCTCTAAGGACGACCTAAATTTCAAGATTTGGGCATCCCCGGCTGTATTATCAAAACGAAAGATGGATGTCCATCTTGATTCGATAATATGGGTTTCCCCGCCCCTCCATTGGGACGTTTTGCGAGGACGTCCTCAACAAAACGTGGGCGTCCCTTTCGATTACGCCCCTCCACGTTATAAAACTGCCCTGATTGCCTGTAAATCTCACCCTTCGACCTTTAACCTAACTCTTTGAGTTGATCTATTCTTGGCATCTGTGGTTTGTACCAGAGACAATGGAGGGTAAAAATGATTTGCTCAGTTCCCCTGGTTCTCAGACCACTGCTCTATGTATTTGTTTATTAGTTTTTATGAGGAGATTAATTAAGTGCCAGTGTTGGGTGGGTGAGGGAGGTGCAATAGGGCAACTGTCTTGGGCTCCCATACTACAGAGGGCTACAAATTTCTCTGATGTTAAAGGAGATACAATCTATTGGTAGACTTTTGGACCCTTTCTCAAATTTCTGCTCTGGATACTGAGGTCAAGCTGGTCACATGCTCACTCAAAACCTGCTACTGCAACAACACCTAAAACTAGGCCCTGCAGCTTTCCCTATGCAACTCTGGAAAGATGAAGGGTGGAAATATACATGAATGAAGATCCTGAGGGTGAGGGCAGGGAAAGAGAGAATGTGACCTGAGGAGGGAGGGGGGATAAGTTGAAAAAAGAAGGAGCCCATAAATGTATGTTTGCTTAGGGCTCAATATAGTGTTAATCCAGCTCTTGATGCAAGTGACAGATTTCAATAACTAATGTCTGCCCTTCAGATAAATCTCTTTTATGCATCCAGCTTTGACCTTGTTATCTACTTTTGCTGTTGTTTTACCTGTGCTTGCTAACTTTTGCCTGAACAGCTTGCAGACATCTGCAGTAGGGGATAATTAGAAGATCATCAAGTTCACAATGGAGAAACCAATCTGATTTCCTTTAAATGTGTTGTTGCCTGGCAACTCGGAAGATGTTTAAGCCCACTGTGCCCCTCTGCATGCATTTGTTTTGAAAATTAAATCTTCTTATATGAAAGACGAGGCTTTGCGTAGACTTTGATAACCTCACTGCTCTTTTTGGATTGTGCTAGAGTGATTCCTTCGTTTAAACACTGAAGGATCTGTTCCCTTTATTTGAAAGGCTCATTTTCAAAATAGAAAAATGTCCAAAAAGCAGCATTTTGATGTTTTATTTGCCCAAAATTTCCAAATTGCTATTTTAGAAATACAATTTAAAGATGTTTTTTCTATGCAGTTCGTCTGCAGTGCATCCAGACCACAAGGGGGCATGTTGGGCGTGTTGAGGCGGGATTTGGGCATTCCCAAAGGTTTGACATTTTTCTGCCATAATGGAACAAAAACAAAAATGTCCAGGGCTACAATGTAGAGATTTTGGTCCAGACCTGTTTTAATAACAAATAAGGGAGAAAAAGGTGCCCTAAATGACCACATGACCACTGGAGGGATTAAGGCATGACCCTCATACTCTCCTAGTGATCACTGACCCCTCCCACCCCTCAAATATGTGAAAGAAACAGTACATACAGCCTCTATGACAGCTTCAGATGTTATGGCCAGTCCTATTAGAGCAGCAAGCAGGCCACTGGAGTAGCCAAGTGGTCGGTGCAGTGCACTATAGAGAAGAGAACCCAGGTCCATATCCCACTCTAACTGTTACACTTATGGTGGAAAGTGTGAGCCTTACAATATCCACCACAAAACCCACTGTACCCACATATAGATGACATCTGCAGTCTGTAGTGGTGTACAGTTGGGTACAGTAGGTACTTTGTGGGTTTTGGAGGGCTCACCATACAATATAAGGGGATAATGGTGAGATATGTACCTGGGACTTTTTTTGTGAAGTCCAATGTAGTGCCTCCTAGAGTGCCCCACTGCTCTGCTGGGATGTCTGTCTGGGCAGTCTACTAAGAATGCTGGCTCCTTCTGCATCCCGATGGCTGGATTTTGTGTGTTTTTCACTTAGATGTTTTTTTTTTAACGGTCCTTAAAGATAGATGCACTGAGCACAACAACGTCTAGCAGATGGCCATTTTTGAAACAAAATGTTGGATGTTTTTCTGTTTTGAAAATGGTCATGTTCGCTACTGGACTTTTGGATGTTTTCCGCAAAACGTCCAAAGTCGTATTAAGACATCATATCGAAACTGTTTCTCCACATCACTACAAAGGTAGTGTCTCTAGTGTTTCCAATCTAATATGTCCTCCTGAGATGATTCCAGTTCTGGTTTTCTACCTTTTCTCTTAAGGAACTCTGTAGGATTGGGGTGGGTTCTATGGTCCATGTGAGATATCAATCAGGTTTTCTAGATGTACAGACCTCTAAGCTTCTGCCTTGCTCAGATGCCATAGACTTCTACTGTCTTTACTAGCATACTGTATTGTGACCTATTCATGCCCTTGCAGTTTTCAGAACAAGGGAGGGTTCTCCTGACTGTTGAGGTAATGTGAGGAGGAGACCTTTCTTGGAGGGAAATTGGGGCTGGTATAAAACAGCATTTGTAAAGGTAACTGGGTTTTTGGCTGGCAGACGTGTGCTGGTTTCAATTTTACTGCGTGCCCTTTTCCCATCACATTAAAAAAGACCCCTTTTTTGCAGATCCCGCAAAAACTGGCCCAGTGCGTGCCTAATACACGCGCCTACACTTGACACAGGCCAATTTTTACCGCGGCTTAGTAAAAGGGCCCCTCTGAGTATTTACAAGCATTGCCTCCACATTTCTTGATGATGAAGTATATTATAGAAACACTTTTTATTTCCTAACTTCTTTGTGCTCTCCTTGCCCCTTTTAGTGGATATTTTTAGCATCTGCTTACAGTATCTTTTTTCAATACTGAGTATGTGTCAAGGACCTTTATATATTTTTTATATATTCTTTTATATATATTTTGTTATACCTTGAGTCACTCGACACATCCATGCGTCTATAGGTATTGTTTCTATACTTTTTATATTTAGTTTTTTGTTTCTTGTTTTTTTGTTTTCTCACTGCTGGCTATAGTATTTCTCAACAGTATTTTGTTTTGTCCCAATATAAAAAGTTTTTTAAATTCAAACACCATAGGTACAATCCATCTTAGCCACCACATTCTTCCCAGCAAGGTGCATTGATTTGCATATAGTACCTTTTTTCCTGTTAAGGTAATTCATTCCATGTACACTTTTCGTTATACATATAAATATATACAGTGCACTCCATTTAAGTGCACGTCGGATAAGCACATGCTGTGTTTAACTGCATGCCGTACTTCAGTCCTGTTTTTGGCACCATCAATTTCTATGGGGACAAACTTCAGTTTAGCACACCACTGATAAGTGCAAGATTCGCTTACATGCATGGTGTAAGACTGCTCCTCTGCAGGGAAGACTCCGCATAAGCGCGCACATGAAATATGGAAGCCGATTGACGCTTGACAACCAATGAGATTTCAAATTTACCGCTCCTTTAGCTGCCACAGGCAGAATAACTGAAAGAATATTGTTAAAGTGTACACTGGGGTCGTCATCATCGCAGCGGAACTGTAAGACTTTAACACTGGCTGAACGAATAGAAGTTCTTAAAAAATTAGAAAACAAACAAAGTCAAGCATCTATTGCTAAAGAATATGGTGTCAATCCCAGTTAAATTTCATGTGTCTTGAAGCAGAAAGACCAGCTTCTGGAAGACTGGCAAAACAATACAAATCCACAATGGAAACAAAAACGGGCGGGAAAAGCTGAGGAGGTAGAAGATGCTCTTCTTTGGTGGTTTTCTCGAGTCAGGAGCAGACAGTTTCCTGTCAGTGATCCACTGCTTATGGAGAAAGCTAACCAGCTAGCTGAAAGTCTTGGACTAACTGAATTCAAAGCCACTGTTGGATGGTTGGAAAGATGGAAGGAGAGGAACAACATAACATTCAAGAAACAGCATGATGAGAAACAAGACGCTGATGACTTTGGTGCTGAAAATTGGGTTGTTTCAGTTCTTTCTACCATCTTGAACGAGTTGGCACCTCGTGACATTTTCAATGCTGACGAAAATGGTCTCTACTGGTGAGCGATACCTGATGGAACACTTGCATTCAAACATGCCGAAACTACTGGAGGTAAAATGTCGAAGGACCGACTGACGATCCTCCTTTTCTACAATATGGATGGGAGTGAGAAGTTGGAACCCCTCATCATTGGAAAGAGCAAACAGCCCCATTGCTTCAAGAAAGTTAAGTGACTTCCTGTGTCATACGAGGCTAATGCAAATTCATGGATGACTGTGGAAATTTGGAAGCAGTGGCTAAAGAAGTTAGACACTAGAATGCGGGCACAAAAGCATCAGATTTTGTTGCTTTGTGATAATTGTGCTGCACACAGGGATGATGTCAGACTGTCTAACGTCAAGATGGTCTTCCTACCACCAAACACTACCTCTCTGATCCAACCTATGAATCAGGGCATAATAGCCAATTTCAAACAACATTATCGGGCTCTTGTGCTACGTTGTCTGATGAGCGTTATGGATGACCACACTGGCAAGGATAAATGTGCTGTTGAACTGGCTCGTAATCTATCACTGTTGGATTCCCTACATATGCAGAAAGAAGCCTGGAATCATGTTACACAGGCAACCATTGTGAACTGCTACAAGTGGGCAAGCTTTGTTAAGGATGTGGAGAGGGACGAAACAGATGCAGCTGTTGCAAACGTGTCAGATGAACAAGTTATTGACATCCCAGCTGGTGTTACTGAAGAGGAGTTCCATCACTACGTAGCTGTTGATTACGATCTACAAACAGCTGAAGACAGCACTGATGTCGACATATGCGCCTACACGCAGGCAACAACGGCTGATGATGGAACAGATGATGAAATGAGCAGCGAGGCAGATGCTGATGAAATTCAATAACCTCCTCTTGTCACTTTTGCAAGAGCGCTGGAGAGTCTCAACACCGTGCGGGCCTATCTGGAGGCCACTGGATGTCAGTGCTATGACAGTTTTTACCGTCTGGCAGATGTAGTCTATGGAACTCACAGACCCAATAGTGTACAGAGGACTATAACTGATTACTTCAAGTAGGCTTAACGTCAGTTAACGGAGACTGTGTACTGTATGTATAATAATAAACAGTACTATACATATGTTTATCAGATGTCAAGCTTCTTTGGGTCACAACAGTTAAGTGCACGCTCCAGTTAACTGCATGCATTTCTTTGGTCCCAGACCCTTGCTCTTAAGCGGATTGCACTGTATTCATATTTATTGTCATATTAACAACACAAGTTTCTGTTGCCAATGTATTGAAAATTTTTTATCATGGATATCTTAAAGACCATCTTACCTGATTCATTTTGAAATGCTTCATTACTGAAGAGTTTTTGAAAATTATTTATTCATAAGATTAGAACTCCTTTATGTCCCTTTTATTTTTTAGTATTTTATACATTCTACAAGTAGATTTATCTATTTATACGTCTCATGCATTCCAAAGATTATATTATAAAACTAAAATTGGACCAGGCTACAAGGATACACATAAACTCTTCCAACTCGTAAATAATCTACTAAACACCACGTCGGTTACTACTAACAACATAGATACCCCATCAGCAAACAACCTTGCAAATTACTTCAAAGAGAAAATTATAAAACTACGAACTATGATACCCAGCAACACAATTGATTACGTCAACCTCCTTGAGTGTCTAGATCCAATAAATGGGGAATACCCAGCAGACCGATCATGGACCAACTTTGACTCACTATCGATCGAAAACATCTCTCAATCACTCAAAAGATACGCCAAATTGCAATGCAAACTAGACATCTGTCCTAGTAATCTTATAAGATCTGCCCCTCAACAATTCATAACAGAACTCACGAGTAACCTGAATTACATGCTACAAAACGGTCTCTTCCCAAAGGATAAAGGAAATATTCTATTTACTCCTTTAACTAAAGACACAAAGAAAAGTACAAGTGACTTAACCAATTATCGCCCAGTAGCATCTATCCCGTTGACAACCAAACTTATGGAAGGCGTAGCGATGAAACAACTCATTAGCCACCTAAATAAACACTCAATTCTACACAATTCTCAATCAGGATTTCGATCGGACTACAGCACAGAAACAGTACTAGTAACTTTCATGAATAAATTTAAACAAACTATTGCAACTGGCAATAATATACTTCTCCTACAATTTGACATGTCCAGTGCCTTTGACATGGTCAACCACGGAATATTATTACACATCCTGGAATACTTTGGAGTTGGAGGCAACGTTCTTAAATTATTTATAGGATTCCTTACAGCAAGATCATACCAAGTAACAACTAATGCGGCGACATCAGCACCATGGATACCCGAATGCGGAGTTCCCCAAGGATCCCCCCTCTCACCAACCCTCTTTAACCTAATGATGATACCCCTAGCCAAGCTATTAGACAATCAAAATCTCAACCCATATATATATGTAGACGATGTCACGATCTACATCCCGTTCAAACATGACCTAAAGGAAATCACCAATGAAATCAACCAAAGCTTCCAAATCATGCACTCCTGGGTGGATGCATTTCAGCTAAAACTCAATGCAGAAAAAACACAATGTCTTATACTCACCTCACCTCACAACACAACACAAATAAATTCACCACCTTAACCACTCCAAACCTTTCCCTCCCCGTCTCAAACAATTTGAAAATTCTGGGAGTCACCATCGATCGAAACCTCACACTTGAAAACCACGTGAAGAATACAACTAAGAAAATTTTCCACTCCATGTGGAAGCTCAAAAGAGTAAAACCTTTTTTCCCGAGAGCCATTTTTCGGAACCTGGTACAGTCAATGGTACTAAGCCAACTGGACTATTCCAATGCACTCTACGCTGGCTGTAAAGAACAGACCATCAAGAAACTTCAAACAGCCCAGAATACCGCAGCCAGACTCATATTTGGAAAAGCAAAATATGAAAGTGCAAAACCCCTAAGAAAGAAACTACACTGGCTCCCAATTAAAGAGCGTATCGAGTTCAAGATCTGCACGATTGTTCATAAAATCATTTACAGAGATGCCACGACCTACATGCTAGACCTAGTGGACCTCCCACCCAGAAACCCAAAAGATCTTCTCGCACCTTTCTTAACCTACACTTCCCCAGCTGTAAAGGATTGAAATACAAACTAACACACGCGACCAGCTTTTCCTACATGAGTACGCAGATATGGAATGTACTACCAACTCACTTGAAATCGATCGACGAACTAAGTAACTTCCGCAAATCTCTGAAAACCTATCTCTTCAACAAGGCCTACCACGATAACCCATAACTAACTACAACACACACCTTTATTCAGAATGTCTCTTTCTATAACTGCTTGACCAGATTCTCTTGCTTGCCTTGATCTCTTTGTAACCCCAATTGTACTCTTTACCCTGGTATGGCGATGCCATAACAGGTCGTGTAAGCCACATTGAGCCTGCAAATAGGTGGGAAAATGTGGGATACAAGTGCAATAAATAAAATAATAAATAAAAGTGTTTTGTTTCATCAATGTCTTTATTAATGGATTATTGATGTATTCATTTAAATTCAAAATGATCTTTTGTCAATGTTTCAATTGGATATTTTATGTATTTTACAGGCTGATCAATCTATTTATACGTTCTATGTATTTCAAAAGCGTTTTGTTTCATTGATGTCTTCTAAGTTGTATTGTAGATGTATTAATTTATATTCAAATGTATCTTTTAACTAATTGTTTAGATATGTTCATATTTTTATGTTTTTACGTTCATATTCTTATGCTTTTATACTCATTTTTTATTTTAACCCTATTTTTAATCATTTATTTGTAATATATTTTTATATGAGTTTATTATTCATTATTATTGTTTAGACTCCTGAAGCAGGCCTTTCAGGCTGAAACACAGTGTTGTGTCAAGTCTTTGATCAATAAATTCATTTAAGTATAAGATTGTCCTTCTTATCTCTGGAGTTCTTGGTCCTTTTTCCACTTCCTTCTTCTGTATTTATTTTACAATCATCAACAATTGATACATATACTCCTATATAATTTAATTTGTATCATGAAACAACACTTTCAATTTCTATTCTGTTACTTCTAAAGTTACCATTATTGTTATATTTACATTTCCCCTGTTTACTAAACTGCACTAGAGGCTGCTGTGCACTAATGCTGACACAGCCCATTCATGGCTTAATAAACAGGGGGTTTATTTATTAAAGTTAATTATATTTCATTAGAAGATTGAACAAAAATCTATGGGACTCATTTTCAAAGCAATTAGACTTAAGTGTTTTGAAGTCTAAGTGTTTTGAAAATATGCCTCCTTATATATTAGCCTAAGTGATACATTGAGGCCCCTAATGCTAAGGGATTAGCTTGAAGGTTCTCCACTAGTAACTAGGATCAATGGCCAGGGAGAAGGTAGAAAGCAAAAGACATGTTTTCAATATCAAGTTACGATTTTATAGTCGGGTGTGTTTGTGTGTGTGGGGGGGGGGGGGGGGGAGGAGGCGGGTGTTCCTGCTGCTACCAATTCATCCCACTGATTACAAAAGATACCCCTGTGGAGTGGAATTTTAGAAAGGATGTTTAAGTAAGAAAACCAGGCACCCATGTCAGGACGTCTGAAGTTCCAGTACTGTTTTAGAACAGAATCTGCTGATGTAGAGCCTGTTCTAAAATTCAGTGTGAAATGGATTTCTGTGGACAGCTACATGCAGCATGATCTTCCGTTTTAAGAATAAAAATGTCCAAACTATGGACAGCCAAAATGTAGGCACCTAGATATTTCTTTCATAGAACATGAACATCTATGTTGTGAAATAACATAGATGTTCATAATGCCTCACACTGTCACCCCCCCCCCCCCAACAGTGGTTGATCCCCCTCCTGCCTCTCCCTTTCATTCCTATCGCTCTCCCAAGTTCCAGTCTCCCTCTTACCCCCATTGAATCTTGATCCCTGATCATCAAACCTAGCCCCCCACAAAAAAGCATACCACCCCCAAGTCTCACCCTTACACCCACCCTACCCACTTGGGACCTACCTCAGATGAAGATCAATGGTGCTGATGCCATTTTTTTATGTTGGTGTCTCTGCCTTCCAGCAGTGCTGGAAGGCAGAGGTGCCATCTTTGTTCTTGGCGTCATCCTGGGCAGCAGAACAGAAGGACTGCTGTGGCCTGGGACCACCAGGATGCCTGATCTACATCTGAAGTAGGTTGGATGGGTGGTTGAAGACAAGACTTGGGAGTGGTGCAGTTTTTTTCTGGGACTGGGTTTGATGTTCAGGGATCAGAATTCAATGGGGGGGGGCCAAGAGGGGGATCAGAATCTGAGGGAGGGTTTGGGAAGACAAGAACACAGGAGGGGGAGGGAACACTGTGGGGGGGGGGGGAGCTGGTTTAAGAGGAGGTTAATAACATGAAGGGGGTTGGTATCGGACTTTGGACCTGCCATAGGGGCCAGTCAGAAGCATGCACATGAGTTTTGAGGGTTCACAACCTCACTATGTGTGGAGGAGTAGCCTAGTGGTTAGTGCAATGGACTTTGATCCTGGGGAACTGAGTTTGATTCCCACTGCAGCTCCTTGTGACTCTGGGCAAGTCACTTAACTCTCCATTGCACCTGGTACAAAATAAGTACCTGAATATATGTAAACTGCTTTGAATGTAGTTGCAAAAACCTCAGAAAGGAGGTATATCAAGTCCCATTTTCCTTTATAAGGGCTCAGCATGCCCTATGCAGTACACATAAGGTAGATGCTGGCACACTCCCTGCATGTATCACACAGACTTGGTACGTACTCTGGGCCCCTTTTACCAAGCTGCAGCAAAACGGGGCCGGCGCTGGAGTCTGCATGTGTTTTACACATGTGCCAAGGCCCCCTTTTACCTCAGCTGGTAAAAAAGAAGTCTTGACTTCCTGCAGGAAATTGCTGTGCGACAAGTAAAGCACTTGCCATGCAGACATTCGAAGGGAGCCCTTACTGCCATCCATTGATGTGGCGGTAACGGCTCCTGCGTTAACCTGGAAATTTTGCCTCACCAATCTATTACATTTCTTTGAAGGGGTGAACAAACATGTGGATAAAGGTGAGCTGGTTGATATTGTGTATCTGGATTTTCAGAAGGCGTTTGACAAAGTTCCTCATGAAAGACTCCAGAGGAAATTGGAAAGTCATGGAATAGGAGGTAGTGTCCTATTGTGGATTAAAAACTGGTTAAAAACTAGAAAACAAAGAGTAGGGTTAAATGGTCAGTATTCTCAATGAAAAAGGGTAGTTAGTGGGGTTCCCCAGGGGTCTGTGCTGGGACCGCTGCTTTTCAACATATTTATAAATGACTAGAGATAGGGGTAAATAATGAGATAATTAAATTTGCTGAGGACACAAAGAAGGGCATAATCGAAAGAGACGCCCAAGTTTTGCTAAGGACGTCCTCACAAAATGTCCCGATAGAGGGGCGGGGAAACCCGTATTAACGAAACAAGATGGACGTCCATCTTTCGTTTCGATAATACAGTCGGGGACGCCCAAATCTTGAAATTTAGATCATCCTTAGAGATGGTCGTCCCTAGACTTAGTCGTTTCTGATTTTCGGCGATAATGGAAATGAAGGACGCCCATCTCAGAAATGACCAAATGCAAGCCCTTTGGTGATGGGAGGAGCCAGCATTTGTAGTGCACTGGTCCCCCTGACATGCCAGGACAGCAACCGGGCACCCTAGGGGGCATTGCAGTGGATTTCATAAATTGCTCCCAGGTACATAGCTCCCTTACCTTGTCTGCTGAGCCCCCCAAAACCCACTACCCACAACTGAACACCACTACCATAGCCCTTACGGGTGAAGGGGGCACCTAGATGTGGGTACAGTGAGTTTTGGTGGGTTTTGGAGGGCTCACATTTACCACCACAAGTGTAACAGGTAGGGGGGATGGGGCTGAGTCCGCCTACCTGAATTGCACTGCACCCACTAAAACTGCTCCAGGAACCTGCATACTGCTGTGTTGGACCTGAGTATGACATTTGAGGCTGGTATAGAGGCTGGCAAAAAATATTTTGAAAGATTTTTTTTGAGGGTGGGAGGGGGTTAGTGACCACTGGGGGAGTAAGGGGAGGTCATCCCCCATTCTCTCCGGTGGTCATCTGGTCAGTTCGGGCACCTTTTTGTGCCTTGGTCGTAAGAAAAACACGACCAGGTAACGTCGTCCAAGTGCTCGTCAGGGACGCCCTTTTTTTTCCATTATGGGTAGAGGATGTCCATGTGTTAGGCACGCCCAAGTCCCGCCTTCGTTATACCTCCGACATGCCCCCATGAACTTTGGTCATCCCTGCGACAGAAAGCAGTTGGGGACGTCCAAAATCGGCTTTCGATTATACTGATTTGGACGACCCTGTAAGAAGAATGCCCATCTTCCGATTTGTGTCGAAAGATGGGCGTTTTTCTCTTTCGAAAATGAGCCTGAAAGTTATTCAAAGTAGTTAAATCGCGGGAGGATTGTGAAAAATTATAAGAGGACCTTAAGAGACTGGGAGACTGAGCGTCTAAATGGCAGATGACGTTTAATGTGTGCAAGTGCAAAGTGATGCATATGGGAAAGAGGAACCCGAATTATAGTTATGTCATGCAAGGTTCCACGTGAGGAGTCACCGACCAAGAAAGGGATCTAGTTGTTGTTGTTGATGATATGCTGAAATCTTTTTCTCAGTGTGCTGTGGCGGCTAAGAAAGTGTTATGTCCCTCACCTGGTGCCAGGCCTGTGCGGCCGAGACGCCGGCGAGTCGTGGTCCGGCGAGGATAGCCGGCCATCTTGGTGTTGGTTATGCTTCAGGAAGGAAGGAGGGTGTGCTTCTGTTTCCTATTTCTGGCAACCGTCATCTGGGTTGGATCAATGGCTGCAGCCATCTTGGATAGATCAGGTCCTGGGAAGCCATCTTGGAGTAACGAGGTCAGGAAGGAAGCCCATATTTGGACTTAGGCACCTCTGCTGATGGGGGCAGCCATCTTGAATCAGCTGCACATGCTTGAGCCTAATTCCTCCACTACTTAAGGCCCTGCCTTCAGTCCTTCGTTGCTTTGGCCTCAATTGTCTCAGAGGTCCACGCCGGAGTTCTGTTCACCGGTTTTCCTCAGTTCCTGTATTCCTGTGTACCAGACCTCGGCTTGTTTTCCTGACCACGATTGTTTGCTGCCTGCCTAGACCTTGGAGGTTTGACTATTCTTTGCCCTACGGATTACTTGGCTATTGGACTGTGTCTGCTTGCCCGTCAGCCTGGTCAGCGGCTGTGCAATCCCGCCGGTTCCAGAAGTCCTGGTGGCCACCTGCAGCTGGGAGCTCAACTCTTGGTGAACGGTGGTCGCTTCCCAGGTGAAGCTAGGGGTTGTCTGGCTGCCTGACCGAGTGCGGCGTCACTCCTTCTCTGCCGTGCTTAGTCGGGGCACAGGGGCTCACTACTACCGGGTCATAACAGAAAGCAAATAGAATGTTAGGTATTATTAGGAAAGGAATGGAAAACAAAATTGAGTACGTTATAATGCCTTTGTATCACTCCATGGTGCGACTGCACCTTGAATATTGTGTTCAATTCTGGTCGCCACATCTCAAAAAGGATATAATAGAATTAGAAAAGGTGCAGAGAAGGGCGATGAAAATGATAAAGGGGATGGGATGACTTCCCTATGAGGAAAGGCTAAAGATGCCTGAGGGGAGATATGATAGGGGTCTATAAAATAATGAGTGGAGAGGAACGGGTGGACGCGAAGTGTCTGTTTACACTTTCCAAAAATACTAGGACTAGGGGGCATGTGATGAAGCTACAAAGTAGTAAATTTAAAATGAATCAGAGAAACATTTTCTTCACTCAACGTGTAATTAAACTCTGGAATTCGTTGCCAGAGAATGTGGTAAAGGCGGTTAGCTTAGCAGAGGTTAAAAAAGGTTTGGACAGCTTCCTAAAGGAAAAGACCATAGACCATTATTAAATTGGACTTGGGGAAAACCCCTATTTCTGGGATAAGCTGTATAAAATGTTTTGTACTTTTTGGGGATCTTGCCAGGTATTTGTGTCCTGGATTGGCCACTGTTGGAAACAGGATGCTGGGCTTGATGGACCTTTGGTCTGTCCCAGTATGGCAATACTTATGTACTTATGAACATCCCTCCCTCTCTTACCCAAACAAACTTTATCAATGATAATACATTTCACTTGGTCAAAATGATGTTTGAACTGCTGGCAATGTCTCATAAATTATGCAGTGTCAATGTTCAATTACTTGTGTTTTAAATTTCCTTCTAGTATGTCCTATATATAACAGTTCACAAGGACATTGAAATGCATAAACTACATTTTCAGAATCACAAGAAGTGCTGTGTTTCAGTTTGAGCTTCTTACCATCCTGCCAAGTAAGTGTTATATATAGAACATACAACAATCTTTGGCGTCATTAAGATTTATTTTTGGTTTGTGAATTTGCCTATATTTAAAATTTTGTTTGTGTGTTCATTCACTTTAGTCTATCCGCCTCATAATCGAAAGTTAAAGACGCCCATATTTTGACCCAAATCGGGAGATGGGCATTTTTCTCGCAAAGGTACCCAAAATGGTATAATCGAAAGCCGATTTTGGGCGTTTCCAACTGCACTCCGTCGCGGAAATGAATAAAGTTGATGGGGGTGTGTCGGAGGCGTGGTGGAGGTGGGACTGGGGCGTGGTTATCAGCTGAGGAGAGATGGGCGTCTTTAGCGTTTTGACCGCGATTTTGGGTCACTTTTTTGGACCCTTTTTTCTCAAGAACTAGTCCCAAAAAAGTGCCCCAACTGCCCAGATGACCACTGGAGGGAATCGGGGATGACCTCCTCGGACTCCCCCAGTGGTCACTAACTCCCTCCCACCAAAAAAAAACAACACTTTTTTTCCAGCCTGTATGCCAGCCTCAAATGCCGTACCCACCTCCATGACAGCAGAATGTGTTTGATCCTGTCACAGCCTTTCCCTGGGTCAGATGTGGCTCTTGGGTGCAGTACAGGGTCACATCAGCATTGCATTGTGGTGGGTGTAGGGTATTGGGCTCCGTGATTTCATTAGCTTGTGTTACAGTCTCACGATGTTGGTAGTTGGTAGGGTCCTCTCCCATGGTGCATTTCCCCCTGCCTACTGGGTCAGAGTGTGCCCTGTTGTGTTTCCTGTTGTAGTCCATGCGGTAGTGGCCATTTTTGTAAGCCAGTTTTAGTTCCCTTTCCTGTGTTAGCCACGTTAGAGAACTTAGTTCTTACCTTGAATGTGGCTGAAAGAGGGCAATGTACAGCATTCTGCCAGCTCTGACCTACTGCTAATCTCAGTACCAGGGAGACTCGTTGCCAGTGGGGCACAACCTCTGATCTGCAGTTAACTGTGAGTAAAAGCGGTTATTCCAATAAAGGACGTTTTTGGAGAGATTAGTCTTCAGGTGTCAACTGGTGTGCCAATGTTATACAGCAGCAACACGTCTTAGAGGCCTGCATGTATGCAGGTCCCTGGAGCACTTTTAGTGGGTACCGCAGTGCACTTCAGCCAAATGGCCCCAGGCCCATCCCCCCCACCTGTAACACTTGTGCTGGTAAATGGGAGGCCTCCAAAACCCACTGTACCCACATGTAGGTGCCCCATTCACCCCTAAGAGCTATGGTAGTGTTGTACATTTGCGGGTAGTGGGTTTTGGGGGAGGGGGGTTGGGAACTCAGCACCCGTGGTAAGGGAGCTATGCATGTGGGAGCTTTTTCTGAAGTCCACCGCACTGACCTAGAGTGCCCAGTTGGTGTCCTGGCATATCAGGAGGGCGAGTGTACTACAAATCCTGGCTCCTCCCACGACCAAATGGCTCGGATTAGGACATTTTTGAGCTGGGTGTTTTTAGCTTCCATTATCGCTAAAAAAAACAAACGCCCAGCTCAAAAACGTCCATTTTTTCGAAAATACGGTTCAGCCCGCCCCTTCATGGACCCATTCTCGGAGATAAACACCCATGGAGATAGGCGTTTGCGTTCGATTATGCCCCTCCACGTACCTGAAAGAGTTTTTTTTTTTAATCAGTAGATTTTCTCAAAAATTCTGGAGTTTTTGATGCTGATTCTTTTTTCCTCTTGCTTTCTTTTAAAATTGACCGATGATAATAACTTACTCCCATGTATGAAAGTGGTTTTTGCAATACGTTAGTATATTATTCCCCATCTGAAGATTTGAGGTCTTTGTTTAAAGCTATATTCATTTAGTGCAAATGAATGAGACACAAAGTTCAAACTATTTTTGGTTAGCTTTGTCAATTTATATATAGGTTTTGGTACCGTAGCACTAGGGTAGGTTTATCATGGATCATAGGACATATTTTGTTGACTGATCTGTCATTTACTAGGCCCAATTTCCCAAGTTCTGGTCTCTTAGTTGTGGTTGTGGTTGTAGTTTTAGGGGTTACTTGATTGTGGTAGGCAGATATCCATGTGTGTGTATCTAAATAAGAGTTTTGCCTGTTGAGTTTTTGTCCTTTAGGTGAATGGGGGAGTTGTAGGCTATGTTCTTTAGAAGAGGTACTTAGCTGACAGAACACTACTAAATAGCAATATCCTGGACTCGTGTCTAGGGAAGCGTACCTCTATATCCCAATGACAAGCTAGCTGTGCTGGAAAAAAGAACAATCCCACAGAAGGAATATATATATTATTTATTATGTAAAGAAAAATATAGGTATAAAAATAGTTCTGCAGCAAAATGCCAAGCAAAATACAAGAGCTTGCTATACAAAGAGATTATAACCAAAATACAGGTAATGACATATGATTATCCTAATGGACTAACTAAATGAGTGATTACACCACTAATTACAGTACTGAAATCCTAATGATTAGCATCAGAAGTTATACAACACGTCTTATGCAAAATACCGTAGCAGCTAAAGTTACAGACCACAAGTCATGACATAACCCATTTGTCACAGAATAAAGACAAGGACTAATTATCCCCCTGGCCATAGGAATAAATCCTGATCTCACCCTGCAGTCTGTAGCAGACTTCCAAATGGTTACGAAGCGGATTTCTCCTCTTGGCTCAAGCTGAATTCTCAGTGAGTCTCTCAGTCCAGGAATAAGGTCCGAGATTTGAATTCTGGATGCAAATGGTATAGTCTTAGATAAGGCCTGATATTGTAGCTTAGCAGGCCTTGTCAGTTGCTTACAAGGCACACAGTTCGCTGGTGTTAGGAAAATCAGTCTCTGGCTCTTTCGAGCGTTCTGTTCACCTGCTAATCCTCTGGTCATTTCCCTTTCTTCAGTCCAAACTTTTTGGTATCCAAGGGTCAGATGATACCTGTGGATCAATCACATACGATGACATAATGTCCAGCCAGCTTCATGGTCAAGAAGTGAGCCTTTGTTCAATGGCATGCAAACTCCCTGTCTGCTCAGATACTCCTGGAGCCCTGTGTTTCTCTCCTACAATCTTCCCTGGAGATAGCAGCCAGTTTGCAACACAGAATATGGCCTTGGATGAAGTCATCTTGCAATGCTCAGCATTAATGTTCCTCTGTAACCAAGCTGGTTTTCTGATGGTTACAGATGTATTCAGGTCATTGGCTGAAGAATCCATATTGTAAAAGAATGGTTTAGGCTTGTATAGGCCAAGACCAGCAAAGGTGAGATCTCAGGTAAATACCCCTACAGAGTCTATTATTTCTTCTTCCCCAGATTACTGGGATGTATGAAGATCTTTGGTTTACTAGGCCAAAGCACATTCTTGTTTAAAGTAGATAAGATGACAGAGCTCTCTAGCTATTCAGTATATCAAAAAGCCAGTTTGTCTTGGGCAGTAATTGACAGGGGAGTGTTAATTATGCAGATAGTGCTTGATGAGGGTCTGAGGGCCAGATGCACTAAACAATCGTTAGAGCCCTTCCCTTACCGATTCCCTTAGCAAAGGAAAGGGAGTGCAAATGAGCTGCTCATTATAGCTCACTTGCATTCTCTATTCCATCGTTAAACAGTCGGCCAATCGGCCGGTTGAGCATGCGCAGAGCAGCCAAGCGTTATGCTGGCTGCTCTGCACATGCCAAATACGCCTCTCTGTGCCACCCGAAGATGCCGCGCTGCTGACCCCCTCCGATGTGGCTCGATCCATAGGACAGTGCAGTTGAGGACGCCCATCCAAAAAACGTCCATTTTTGTTATTTCAGGGGGGAGTGACAGCCAAAATGGAGGTTTTGTTTTTGGATGGGCGTCCATTTTGGCCGTCATTCACCCCTGCAATAATAAAAACGTCTTTTTTGGCAGTGCTTCACTCAGCTGAGAGACCTGGAGGTCTCTGAGCCAGTCACAGCACGTTTAGCTCGGCTGAATGCGTTGTGATTGGCTCAGGGACTTCCAGGTCTCAGCTGAGTGAGGCACTGCCAAAAAAGACGTTTTTATTATTGCAGGGGGGGGGGGGGGGGGGGGATGATGGCCAAAATGGCAATAGGCTTGCTGTGTACCAATCCGGAACTACCGCTGGGCTACCACAGGATCCTGGCAGTAGTTCCCACCCCCAGCGTGCGCCATTTCCAGTGCTACAAAAATATTTCTACTTTTGTAGTGCTGGTGCCTACCCATCGGTAATCGGGCAGCGCCATGTGCTACATGGTTACCGCTGGGTTAGTGAGGGAGCCCTTAACCGCCACCTCAATGGGTGACAGTAAGTGCTGCCCCTGAAATGGCCACATGGCAAGTGGTTCACTTATTGCACGGCCATTTCTTTTCCAGAACAACAGACAGTCTTTTACCTGCTTCGGTTAAAGGGGGTCTCAGTGCATGTCAAAAACATGCACTGATACTAGTTCAGGCCCCCTTTTATTGCAGCTTAATAAAACGACCCCCTAATAATTTCTATTTGATTTCTTGTATGGAGGAATGCATTTTACCCACAGCATTTCAATTAGGAAATCTATTTATCCATACTAAATTTCTGCAATATTTTAAACAGTTCATTACCAATAAAAGCCACCATGATAGTTTAATAGGAATTTTGCTCATAAGTTCTTTAAACATTTTTTTTTATAATTTAATAGAGTTGTACCCTGGGGCTAATAAATTTGCTATAAAATCATTTTTATTAAACATAATTATTTCTGTACCTCTTCTTGTCTCTTACATTGAACCAGAAATGTAAATTCATTGTGATAGCCGTCAGGCAGTAAGGCAAGGAGCCCAAAAGAAAAAAAAAAAGAGTTCATTTCAGTTGTATGAGGGGAATGGTACGCCTGTGAATCTTGTTATATTTTCAGACTTTCTCAGGTGCTCAGATAAGAGTAAAATTATCAGAATGAACTCATATTCCTTGTGCTTAATATTGCATTAGATATTTTGTATTAGCATGTAGAAATGTATACTTTTATATTTTATTTCTGGCTTATTTATCTTGTCTATTCATATGGAATTTTATGTATTTAAGGGGCCCTTTTACTAAGCTGTGGTAAAAAGTGGTGTGTGAAATTGGCGTGTGCTGGGCCACTTTTTACTGCGGCAGGAGAAAGGCCTTTTTTAAAATGGGGCAGTAAATGACTGTGCGCTAATATTAAAATTTACTGCCTAAGCCCTTACCGTCACCTATTTAGAAGGTGGTAAAGGCTCACGTGCTACTCATGTGGTAATGAGGCAGCACACAGCAATGTAGCCACGCTGCTGATTACCACCAGGAACGCCCCCCCCCCCCCCCCGCGGTAGAAAATAGAAAATTATTTTCTGCCGCGGGAAACTGCATGTGTCAACTTCAGAACTACCACAGGGTCCCCGCGCTACCCCAGCAGTAGGGTCAATTTGGGGGCACTACCTGCATGGTAGCCCTACCACAGCTTAGTAAAAGGGTCTGTAAGTATCCTGCCTTTAGGGGGAAGGGAAATGGGACTTGATATACCACCTTTCTGTGATTTCTGCAACTACATTCAAAGTGGTTTTCATAGTATACACAGGTACTTATTTGTACCTGGGGCAATGGAGGGTTAAGTGACTTGCCCAGAGTCACAAGGAGCTGCAGTGGGAATCAAACCCAGTTCCTCAGGATCAAAGTCCACTGCACTAACCATTTCTTTTAGGAAAGGCACATAAAGATCTCAATAAATACATTTTACAAAATGTTATATACATACAAAGCAGTTTGAAGTTCTATCAGGTGAGCTGGGATTAAAGGAGTCCTTAATCAGCTATAGCTTGGTAAACTATGATAACTACTTCAACAGAGATATAGTCATGCTGACATGATCATCAGTAAGGATTCTTTTCCTTATGTTCAGCTTTGCTAAAGAAGAAATGAAGGAAGAGGCAAAGCAGTGGTGTATTGTGTTTTGTGTTTCCTCGACATTTTTAGTTCTGCTGCAGAGTTTATTTATAACACAGGGGTCCTTTTACTAAGCCATGCTAAAAAGTGGCCGGTGGTAGTTATAGCATGTGGGTTTCCTATGTGCTATGGCAACTTTTTAGCACAGCTCGAAAATGGTGTAATTTCAAATGTTTTTTCTATTAATGGCCACGCACTCATTTCAAAATTAGTGCCTGAGCCTTATCACTTCCTATTTAGCAGGTGGTAAGGGTTTACGTGAAACCCATGTGGTAATCAGGCAGCATGAGGCAATGTGCCTGTGCTGCCCAGTTACCACTGGGAATGCCTACTCCCCACTCCCCCATACTAGAAAATAAAAATTTGGTACTTTTACCACATTCTCTGGCAATGAATTCCAGAGTTTAATCACATGTTGAGTGAAAAAATATTTTCTCTGGTTTGTTTTAAATTTACTACTTAGTAGCTTCACCGCATGCCTCCAAGTCCTAGTATTTTTGGAAAGAGTAAACAAGCAATTCATGTCTACCCATTCCACTCCACTCAGTATTTTATAGACATCTATCATATCTCCCCTCAGCCATCTCTTCTCCAAACTGAAGAGCCCTAGCCACTGTAGCCTTTGAAAAAGGGCATGTTAATTCTCTCAGGGCTCTCCAAATCCCAAGAGATTATCCTTTTACTCCTTTTCCTCTTGAACACCTCTCAGAGCAGGATTGAACTCAGATGTGGTCACAGATACAGGTTCTTCTGGCTGCTTGGTCCTCCTTGCTCAGATCCAACAGACATTGCTCGTAGTCTAGGTAAAAAGGTTCAAGACTTGCAAGCCCTGATGCTTGAAGAAAACTTAGATATTGTTGCTATTACAGAGACGTGGTTCAATGATTCCCATGAATGGGATGTGACTGTACCAGGCTATAATCTTTTTAGAAAGAATAGAGAGGGCCGAAGGGGTGGAGGAGTGGTGCTGTATGTGAGAGACAATATCAGAGCAGCTGAAATGCAGGGCACCTGGGGAAAGGAAGAAGCTTTATGGATCATCCTGGAAAGAGAAGATGGAACCTGTATCCACACAGGGGTTATCTACAGACCTCCGGCACAAGTGGAGAAGCTAGACAAGGATCTGATAGAGGATATTCAAAAGATTGGTATGAAAGGGGAGGTGCTACTGTTGGGAGATTTCAGCTTTTCTGATATGGATTGGAACATCCCGTCTGTGGAATCGGAAAGAAGTAGGGAGATTGTGGATGCCTGTCAAAGTGCCTTGCTCAGACAAATAGTGACGGAACCCATGAGAGAAGGGTCGATGCTGGATCTAGTGCTCACGAATGGAGGAAGTGTTTCTAATATCCGGTTGGGTGCCCACCTATGTAATAGTGATCATCACACGATATGGTTTGATATAAGGGCGAAGGTGGAGTGTGGACACACAAAACTAAAAGTACTGGATTTCAGACTTACTGATTTTGATAAAATGGGGGAATACCTGAAAAAGGAGCTATTGGAGTGGGAAGGCATAGAAGTGGAACATCAGTGGTCAAAGCTGAAGGCTGCTATAAATATGGTGACTGATCTTTACGCGAGGAAAGTAAAACCAAGAGAAACAGGAAGCGAAAGTAAAACCAAGAGAAACAGGAAGCCTATATGGTTCTCCAACCAAGTAGCTGAAAAAATAAGAGCAAAAGAGGCTTTGTTCAAGAAATACAAAAGAACACAACGAGAAGATCACGGAAAAGATTATTGGATTAAACTCAAAGAAGTGAAGAGGGAAATACGGCTAGCGAAAGCGCGAGCGGAAGAAAAAATGGCTAAAGATGTAAAGAGAGATGGCAAGACCTTTTTCAGATATATTGGAGAAAAGATAGGACTGGAATTGCGAGACTGAAAGATAATGAGAATGGTTATGTGGAAAATGAGGAGGATAAAGCAAATGTGCTAAACAATTACTTTGCTTCAGTGTTCACGGAGGAAACTCCTGGTGAAGGACTGCGGTTGGCTGCTGAAGTAATATCTGGGAATGGAGTGGATACTGCGCCGTTTACGGAAGAAAGAGTTTATAAACAGCTGGAGAATCTGAAGGTGGACAAAACAATGTGGCCAGATGGGATACATCCCAGGATACTGAGGGAGCTCAGAGAGGTCCTGGTGGGATCGCTTAAAGATTTATTCAATAAATCTTTAGAGACAGCAGAGGTTCCATGACATTGGAGATGAGCGGATGTGGTCCCTCTTCACAAGTGGAGACAGGGAAGAAGTGAGAAACTACAGACCGGTAAGTTTCACGTCGGTGGTAGGAAAAATAATGGAGTCGTTGCTGAAAGAAAAGATAATTAACTTTCTAGAAGACAACGGGTTACAGGACCTGAGGCAACATGGCTTTACCAAAGGAAAATCCTGCCAAATGAATCTCATTGACTTCTTTGACTGGGTGACAAAAGAAATAGATGAAGGCCGTGCGCTAGGTGTAATCTACTTGTATTTCAGCAAAGCCTTTGATACAGTCCCCCACAGAAGACTCGTGAATAAGCTGAAAGGGCTGAACTTAGGACCGAAAGTGGTGAACTGGATAGAAAACTGGTTGACCGACAGGTGGCAGAGGGTGGTGGTAAATGGAATCCACTCCGAGGAAAGGATGGTGAGCAGTGGGGTTCCTCAGGGGTCGGTGCTGGGGCCCATTTTGTTTAATATATTTGTGAGAGATATTGCGGGTTGGAAGGAAAGGCTTGCCTTTTTGCGGTTGACACGAAGATAACCAATAGAGTGGATACCCTGGAGGGAGTAGAAACAATGAGAAGGGATCTCCGAAAGTTAGAAGAATGGTTGAGGGTCTGGCAGTTAAAACTGAATAAATTGAAACTCAAAATCACAGCTTCACACTCACTGTGTAACACAATGGACACAAGAAAGAGCTCTGTTTCAGTTCACATTAGTTAGTGTTAATTTAAGTGGAGAAAAAGCTTCAGTATCGCCACCCAGCCAGCCCGAAATTCTCGGACTATAAGGCGTGGGCCCGGCGCAACATCATCTAGCCAAAAAACCTCCACAGTAATAAATATTTTCAAAGTCACGAACAGATTCATGTGTCCATAGATTACAGGATTTCTGTGCATACAATCCTTTACAAACTGGTGATGTGATAATACTGTTAAATAATAGTATGCTTATACCCATACACCTACAAAACTCTGTGGTGCCTACGTACTCACTCACACACACCATGCATCCAAAACCTTTATCCTCATTACATTGCACTGTTGTATCAACTTTTTATACAGATAATATCAGTATAATTAAATCAACTTTAAAGCTCTGTGTCCATTATGCTCCGAAAGAGTCCAGCATAGCCTTGCATCCCAAACTCATAACAATCTTGTAATGTTTCAAAGCAGCCCGAAGCAGTCTCTTACTCCACTACAACCGGTAGAGACTTGTGTTGTCCAATAAGTCAATGGAGCTGATTTACATACAGGACACCCGGCTTCCTCAAGGACCATTCATGGGTTGGTGAAGGCTTTCCATAGGTGCCCACTTTGAACCCCTTCCGGTTTCACTTAAATTCACCCAAGCTCCTCTAGATTGTTATGAGTTTGGGATACAAGGCTATGCTGGACTCTATCGGAGCATAATGGACACAGAGCTTTACAGTTGATTTAATTATGCTGATATTATCTGTATAAAAAGTTGATACAGCTGTGCAATGTAATGAAGGTAAAGGTTTTGGATGCATGGTGTGTGTGAATGAGTACGTAGGCACCACAGAGTTTTATGGGTGTATGGATGTATTTAAATAAAACATACTATTATTTAATAGGAAGTAACAGGGTACTGTGGTTACTGTGTTATCTATAGTGTACTCTGGGTGAAACGATATTCCCCAATATAAGTGAGATGTGATAATACTGCCAGTTTTTGTTTTTTTTTTACCCCGCACTTTCCCACTCATGGCAGGCTCAATGCGGCTTACATGGGGCAATGGAGGGTTAAGTGACTTGCCCAGAGTCACAAGGAGCTGCCTGTGCCTGAAGTGGGAATCGAACTCAGTTCCTCAGGACCAAAGTCCACCACCCTAACCACTAGGCCAAAACTGCTGGTGTTACATTCTCAATCCGTCACATCAATCTAATCCGTCACATAAAAACACACTGCAGGCAAAGAAACTCTGAAAAACTAGGCATGCTTGGAAAGAGTGTTTCAGATTCATCCAAATTGCCTGTTTTTCCCAAAGGGGGTGCTCTCCCTCCTCCATAGAAACTAATTCTCTATATCTAAGAATCTTTCTTTCATTCATTCATTCAGTCTTTCTTTCATTCTTTCTCTCTCTCTGTTCTGTGACCTTTGTATGAGGAACAAACTCTCCTTCCTTCTTTTTCTCTTCTTTATCTAATTAGTCTAATTATTTATAATTACCAGAGGTACTGATGTTAGATTTTGTAAGTTTGTTATAACTTGAAACTGATGTGTGATGCTGTGCTGGTGGGTGAGTAATTAAAGACTTTTAATTCTCTCTAATTCCTGTTGGATGTTTTGCCTGTAATATTTTGTAAGATGTTTAGAGAATAGTAAACCAAATGCGCAGCCTAGTACAAAAATGGTGACCCACAACGTCTACTGGAGTGCTATATATTTTCTTGCTCCCAGTTTTATATTTGGTGTTAATAGTTATTATAATGTAGCCCAGAAATTGTCCTGAATGAGTGGAGATCAGGAATAGTGCTAAAACAGTGTAAGAGAAGAGAAAGCCGTCTGATCAATGGTAGTCAAGCCCATTTTCTCCCACTTTCACCAAAATTCATAAATATATAATTGCTATTCTATTAGGGAAGATATTATTATTTTATTTGAGCTCTGTTTCAAAACTTAGTTCACATTCTGTGAATTTTTTCTTTGTTCCTAATGATGTTTCCTTTTTGTGCTCTGAGTTTTCTGATTACTAAAGCTACAGTCCTTTATAAAAAGAAAAAAAAAAAGGCACAGGATAGCTAGAGAATCCCTTCTTTGTGGCCACAGGAGGCTTTCTTTACATCCTTGTTATTTTTTAAATGTTTGATTTCATGGCTCTAAAACACTGTAACTAGGGATATATTTTACTTAGTTATAGTCAGATACAACTATCTAAATTAGTAAAATGTTTTCCAGCAGTTGAAAAAAAAGCCCCTCTCTTTTAAAACGTTTTTCTTTTCCTTCTTGGAGGGAATATTAAACTGAGAGCATAGATAAGTTCTTTCCTTTGTTTTTGACTGCAAGGCTTGGCCTAAATAAATTGTAGGTGTTTGTTTTCCAGAGGGACAGTGAGCTGTACTTTGTCATATTTACTTAGCAACATTCCTTTGTTTTCAATTCAATGCTAGAAACTTAACTATGTTTGAGAGCACTAAGCTTTTCTTTGAAATGAACTGGATTTTCCTGTACTATCTCTTGCTATCTCCTTCTCTGTGTAAGCTTTGGTATCCTGCATTCCAACAGTACTGATAAGGATTAAATTACCTTTTGTCTGTAGCCCAAAGCAATTAGCTAAACACTTAGCTGACCTGGCACTGCTTTTGCATCATAAAAGGATAAAACCAGTTTGCCAAATTTGTCCTACTCTTTTCAATTTTAATCCTACTTGCTGAAATCTACTATTTATTTGAAACAATTCTGTGTCACTGTTTCCTTTGTGTTTATGATTTCTAGATAACAATTTTGTTTTCCTGACATGCTTGCTAAGAATTCTACAGTTTTGCTTTTAGGATATTTAAAATATTAGGAATATTTGGTCCACATTCCAGTATGAAAATTTATGAAACTATGATGAAACATGTACATGTGTGTCCTAAGATTGGCATAGCCATATTATTTGTAATATACTCCAAGGAGCCTTTTTATTAGCTGCAGAAATAAAGAATCTCCATGGAGCATTTAAACAGTACTGTTGTACATTTTCCTACTTCTGGAGTGGCTGTGCCATGTTATTCATTTGTGCACATAAGAAGTACTTATAGTCCTAGGACACTATTTTGGCAATTTATCATACATACTTGTGTTTAACACCATGTTTATTTAAAGGTTATGCCCAGTATTGAATACCAATAGCATGATCTAATTTACAACCTCTTAATTCTTTGTCTTTTATTTGTTTGTCTATCTTTATGTTGCCCCTTACATACAATCAGTATAAATGATCACTTCTGACTTTTTTCCAATTTTGTGAGTCATACAATCAGTACTTATAAAACGTTTCTCCTGAATACATATTAGTTGTGTATGCAATATAACAAAATATTTATTTTCTGCAATTCCTTGTAGGTATGTTAACTACTTATATTCTGTCTCTTATCAACATTTTTAATGCATTAGTTACTGCTAAAGTGTAATTTTATCACATTCAGTACAGAATTAGGGTCTCTTTTTCTTTAAGATAAACCTTTCCTTAAAGATTACTTTTCCTTGTATGATATCTTTGCCCCATCTTGATTGTAGAGGCATATATGCTATATTTCTTGCTTGATCTATGTGAATCTTGTAAAGGTCGACCAAGGTGCAGCTTTTGTCTGCCTCATTAGGATTTTTTTTTTAAGCTGATTTTCTTACATTGGATTCAAAAGTTGACATCCACTATTTAGATTCTGATTAGTATGTTTTCATACAAGGATAATTTTTACATTTACTGTGAGATTTATTGTAAAGCTCCTGCCTATATTGTTCTATTATGTCTACATGCTACATACTTTTACACTTTAAACTTTGTGATGCAGTCTTATTTTTCCAATGTGGTTGCATTCTATTCCTCGCTAATATCCCTGAGGGATCAGCTGTAGTTTGCAAGTGAGGGTCATCAACAAAGGATTTAACACAGTCCTGCTGAAACTTTTGTTTTGCTAATTTGATTAGTGCTAGGAAACATTTGTCTCCTGATTTACTTAATGTGTTTAGTTATTACATAGCACGATAGAGGTGTGTATATATATATATATATATATATACTAGTAAAAATGGCCCATTTCTGACACAAATGAAACGGGTGCTAGCAAGGTTTCCCTCGGAGTGTGTATGTTTGAGAGAGTGTGTGTGAGAGTGACTGTGTGAGAAAGTGAATGTGCGAGTGTGTGTGTGCGACAGAAAGAGAGTGAGTGTGGGTGTGAGTGTGTCTGTGAGAGTGTGTGTGTGAGACAGGGGCGTATCTGCGTGGGGCCTGGGCCCCTGCAGATTTCGCCCTGGACCCCCCCTGCCACCGTCACCTACCTTTGCTGGCAGGGGAACCCAACCCCCGCCAGCCGAGGTCCGCTTCCTCCTGCTGCTGCCTTTAAAAATATTCCTTCGTACAACGTGCAGCGACGTCAGACTCTGAAAGGAGCAGCTTTGAACAGCATGGACTCTGGAGGACGAAAAAGAACTTTAAAAGACCTCGGCTCGGCTGGCGGGGGCTGGGGTTGGGGTCCCCCCGCCAGCCGAAGGAATATTTTTAAAGGCAGCGGCAGGAGGAAGCGGACCTCGGCTGGTGGGGGTTGGGGTCCCCCGCCAGCAAAGGTAGGCGGGGAGGGCTATAATGTGCCCCCTCACTCTGGCCTTGGCCCCCCTACCACCGCATTTCAGATACGCCTCTGGTGTGAGAATGAGAGTGTGTGCGAGTGCGTATGTGTGTCACAGTGAGTGTGAGAGTGTGTCTCACACAGATACAGTGTGTGTGAGAGAGAGGGAGTGAGTAAGAGACAGAGTGTGAGAGAGTATGTGTGCAATACACAGACTCTCTGTGAGACCAAGAGAGTGTATGAGATCGAGAGAGTGTTTGAGAGTGACTGTGTGACACATAGAGAGTGAATGTGCGAGTGTGTGTGAGACATAGAGTGTGTGAGAGACAGTGTGTGAGAATGAGAGAGAGAAAGACACTGACTGAGTGAGAGAGAGAGAGTGTGTGTGAGAGAGAGAGAGAGAGTGTGTATGTGTGACAGAGATACCTCCCCCCTTTCCCTCTCTGGTCTCATGACCCCCTCCCCCTTTCCCTCTCTGGTCTCAGGACCCCCTCCCCCTCCCTCTCCACCTCCTCCCCTCTTCGGTCTC
Organism: Microcaecilia unicolor; assembly: GCF_901765095.1. Taxonomy (NCBI): domain Eukaryota; kingdom Metazoa; phylum Chordata; class Amphibia; order Gymnophiona; family Siphonopidae; genus Microcaecilia; species Microcaecilia unicolor. Next base: position 497,329,195 of record NC_044031.1, on the reverse strand, counting down.
TGGACCCCCTCCCCTCTGGTCTCAGGACCCCCTCTACCCCCTCCTTTCTGGTCTCAGGACCCCCTCCACCCCCCCTCATGCCCCTTCCTTTTATTCTCCAGTCTTTCTCTACTCCCCTTTTCCATCCAGCAGCTCTCCTCTTTCTCTCCCCATCCTTCCAGTGTCTCCCCTCTTTCTCTCCCCATCCTTCTAATGTCTCCCCTCTTTCTTTCTGCATCCTTCCATCCAGTGTCTCCTCTTTCTCCCTACCCTTCCATCCAGTGTCTTCCCTCTTTCTCTCCCCATCCTTCCACCCATCTACCCTCTCTCCTGATCCTTCCATCTAATGTCTCTCTCCCCCTCCTTCTATCCAGTGTCTCTCTATCTCTCTACCCTTTTCTGTTCAGTGTCCCTTCTCTCTCCACATCCTTCCAATCTCTCCCCTTTCTCTCTGTATCCATTCATCCATCTCCCCCTTTCTCTCCCCATCCTTCCATCTGTTTTCCCTCTTTCTCTCCCCATCCTTCCATCCATCTACCCCCCCTCCCGATTCTTCCATCCAGTGTCTCTCTCTCTCTATCCCCTTCTTTCCATCCAGGCCCACCCACCCAATACAGACCTGCCAAGTCTCCCATGAAACACGCGGCACCAGCTCCCATTTGCAGCCACTGCTGCTTCTCCTGTTGAGCAGCAGTGGCCGCTACAAAAACAAAAAGAGCTAATTAAACCCCCAGGTCGCTGCCACCGCTCACCGCTCACCCCTCCCCCCCCCGAGGTTGCCACAGCCACTGCTACCCTCTCCACCCCCCTCCGTCCGCCACTGGGTCGAGCAGGGCATAGCCACGGGTGGGCCTAGATGGGTCCAGGCCCAGCCACTTTCCCTCCAGGCCCACCCACCCAATACAGACCTGCCAAGTCTCCCGCGAAACATGCGGCGCCAACTCCCATTTCCGGCCACTGCTGCTTCTCCTGTTGAGCAGCAGTGGCCGCTACAAAAAACAAAAAGAGCTAATTAAACCACCAAAAATGTTTTTAAAAAGCAAGCGCGGCACCGCAGGCAGCCATCAGGCATTGGCTGTCAGCCCTGCAGCCGCTCCTCTCGCCTCTCACGTCACTGCGCTCCTCCGGGGTTCTGCTCCAGGGGCAGTGACCTGGGGGGGGGGGGGCGTGGTGACGAGGGCAGCAGGGGCGGGGCCCCGGTCCCGGCCCAGTCTCTTGGCAGCCCTGGGTGGAGATGGTGGTGTGTGTGGAAGAAGGGCTGAAGCTGCTCCTGCAATGTTCCAATATCTCTTGACGTCAGGCAAGCAGGCTTCTACTGTGGGAGAGTGACGTCAGGAGATGGTTACGAACGCAGCCAGAGACATTGGAACGTTGCAAGAGCAAATTATTATATTAGATATGTACCCCAGGAAAAGTGAATCTAGATGAATGTTTAGATAAAGAAGAAGTTAAGATATTTTATGTGCCTTGAATGAAAATGTTTTGTACTGCCCCAGAACAAGGACAGTGCCTTTCTAGGCAACTGCCTAGTTTGCCCCAATTTGTTTAAATTGCCTTCTCTTCCACCATATTATGTCAGCAACAAGAGGGATGCTTCATAATAACATATATACAATCTAGATGTTAATTGTAAATAGCTGGCATGTTAAACTATTTCCGCTTTTTTCTGTATCCTTTCTGACCTTTGTTTAGTATAAATGGAGAAACTGTGCTCCTGACTGATTACTTGATGCCCTAATCTTCTTTGTTATGCAATCTATGAATTAGTTTTCTTAGGACAAATATAAAACTTTATTTTTCCTAATTTCCTCTGTTAAAATTGGATGCTGATGTAATTTTTATTTTTACCTAATTTGTTTTTCCATAAATGAAATGTGCCTATCTAATACTTTTAAGAGGCTTGTTGGTAACAGCCCTAGTTACCCAGCACACCCCAATGATACAGATTTAATATAATGTCTTGAATTATATGGAATACAATTATGAAGAAATTGGAAGCATTCTCCCATTCAATTTTGGAACATTTTATGTAGAAAGTTACTGAAATGTTTAAACAAATGAGAAGGTCTATTTTGCAAGTGAAAATATGCATGTATAAACTAAATCTATGTAGAAATGTTTGTACAAAGATATGTATATGACTTATGACATCCGCTTTTTGGTCAGACCAGCATGGCCATTGATTTTTATTGTATCCTACATATAACTTTAAGTGTGTAAAGCATGAAATCTGAGAACACCCTTGAGTTAATGGCATGTTGTTAAGGAATTGAGCAACTATTATGTGGATTGTTTAGATTACTGGAAACCATGAGACCATCTAAGTGGAAACCTTCCAGATGCAACATGATGCCTTCCATGTGAACCCCTGCCTGCCTGCGTGAACCTTGCAACTCTGCACAGACTGCTGCTTCATAATACCAGAACCTACACTGATTTTTATCAATTTCTCTGATGCCAGAATTGTCTACCTATCAAATCAACAAAGTTTTAAGTGACTTTGAATACCCTGCTTTCTAGCTGCTTACAGTTTAAAACCACACATTATGGACTTTTCCAAATTGTTCTTACTGCATTATCTCCTTACATCACAAGCTGTTTTATGTACTGTTGATGTTAATTGCTTATACATTGTTCACCATGCTATGGAAGAGCCTTGTTACTCTTGCTACACTACATGTTCATAATTTTATACCTATTCTTTCTATTGCTGCCTCTTCCTAGTGCTCTTTTATCACTTCCTGTTTTTCTAATTTTCTTCCCTTTCTTCAAGGTTTCCTCCTTGAACTCCTTGGTTTTCTAGCTTTTCTCCTTATTCACTTTTGCTCTCTCCCCTGTTCTCTCTCTATGTGTAAGAAATTGTTCTCTACACCTTTAACTACCAAAATTATGCTTAATGAATTTTCTGCCCTGATTTATTCTACCTCTCCACTTACTACTCCCTCTCACCACTCCCACACCCTAACACACTTTCTTGCTGAAGAACTTGCCACTACCTCAACTCTACTTTTGCCTCCCTATTCCATTTAACTGGGAGCCAAAAAGAGAGAATATGTCTATAATTTTTAGCTATAAGCTATAAAGTTCTACTTCAGGTATGTTGCACTATTTCCCATCCCCCTCATCTCTCTTTTCCTATCAGCCACATGAAGGAATTTCTGGATGGTCACATTCTCTGATGGGGCCTCATATTGCTAAGGCAACTGGCAACTCAGCTACCTGGTATATCTTGTTACAAAAGTAATTTACTGAGAAGAGGTATGGCAAGGACACCAATTGCAAGCCTCCAGCACATATGAAAGTCCCAATTACAAGTCTCCAGCATATATGCAGTACCTATGATTAGTCCAGGGTAGAGGAGAGGTGGATGCTCACCACAGCCTGTTATGATTCTGTTTAACTCTGCTAGTCAGACAGGGGAATGCCTGGAACCGTTCCTGATTGGCTCATCTGGGCTGAGCTGACGTCAGTCTGATCTACTTAAGCTTGCTGTAGCCCTCTGTTGCTCTGTCTTAGGGCTAGATGCACTAAATTCCTCAGAAGAGCCGTTCCCTTACCGATTCCATAGCGAATCGGTAGGGAACGGCCATGCATCAAGGAAATGGAATGCAAATGAGCTGCTCGTTGTAGCTCATTTGCATTCTCTATTTCCTTGGAAAACAGTCGGCCGATCGAGCATGCGCAGAGCAGCCAAGCGTTATGCTAGCTGCTCTGCGCATGCCAAAGACGTCCGAAAAGGACGTCCCTGATGAGCACTTGTTAGAGCCGCGGGCCGGGGCGCAAGCTGCAGCCACCGGTACAGCTGATGATCCCTGCCGCCCCACTCTCGGAAGAAGGGGGTGGATTGTGGCTGACCGTGCAGACCCTCCTCCCCGGGAACGCGTGGCTCTGGGGGCGATGGGGGGGGGGTGAGAGTTGCACCAAAATACCACCGCTGGCAAGACACTGCCCAATTACCAGAGCTACAAAAATAAAGATTTTTTGTAGCGCCAGAAATGGCGTGCGCTGGGTTGGGAACTACCGCCGGGCTGCTGTGGTAGCCTGGCAGTACTTTCCTTTTAGCGAGCAGTAAGCCTGCGTTGGGCTTACTGTCGCTTTGTAAAATGGTTCCTTACTGTCTTCAACATCTGTTTCTTTAATTTGACAGAAATACAAACCAAAAAAGCGAGGACAAGTGGAGTAGGAAATCAAAAAAATGACTTTATTGGTAATATAATGACGATCCAAAAAAAGTCCTAGTGATTGTAACAAAATTTTGAATAATGTGGGTGACAGAGGAGAGCCCTGTGGAACACCAATAATGTGATGTTCGCTCATTCCACTTTACTGAATAGGACCTATAGGTAAAAAAAAACCCTTGAAACTACTTTATAACAGATCCAGAGATTCCAAAAATTACTCATCATAAACAACAAGATCTCATGATCAACTAGATTGAAAGCACATGAAAGATCAAACTGGACCAAGGTAGCACTTTTTACCTTGTCTCAACAAGGTTTTACCCAAAGCAACTATCGAGCTTACCACAATCTCCGTACTATATCACCTTCAAAATCTGGACTGAGAATGATGCAGTATATCATATTTATCCAACTATGTCTGAAGTTGCTTAATAGCAAGACCCTCCATTAACTAAGGGATCCTTTTACCAAGCTATGGGAAAAAGGGCCCTGCGGTAGTGGTGGGGGCCATTTTTACTATAGCGGATAAAAAGTCCCCAAAACAAAATGGCCATGCGGTAAAACAAAACTCTCTTATCACATGACCATGTGGTAGGGAGCCCTTATCGCCTCCCACTGAGGTGGCGTAAGGGCTTCTGCAGTAATCCAACAGTAACCAGGCAGCGCAAGGTGATGCCCAATTACCGCCGGGTTACCGGTGCGCTAATCATTTCCGGTGGCTGTGTTGGGCAGGCAGTAGCCCTGGAATATTGTTGGGCTTACTGCTGCTCTGTAAAAGGCCTCTTACTACCAATGGTATAGATGCAATTGGTCTACAATTATTAGCTTCTATTAAATTGCCATTTGGATTTTTAGGAATAGAGGAGCGAACAATACTACCTTCATCAAATGGAAACATACCCTCCTGAAACTGAATGCTAATCCATTTAGTTAATAGATGTAAATATAAAGGAGAGGCATGCTTCATTAAATATACAAGACAGACATTCAAACTACATGAAGGCTTGGCATATTTCAGTAAAGCTTTCTTAATATCATCAATGGTAACGTCATCAAATTTCAACCACACTCTATCTGCCAAGATACCAGCATTAGCTGAAATTTTATCCATACTAAAATCATTATATATTGGCAATGGCACCCTTATATTCTCAAATGTACTTTTAAAATATTGTGCTAACTTGTTGACAGTAAATACTTGCTGTCCACTAGGCTGAACCAAATCCTCAGGTTTGATAAAGGAATCAACCAAATTGAACAACTGCTTGATATCAACCTTATCTTTGCCCACTAGCTTTAAATAAAACTCTTTGTAATGAGGTATTGTAATGAGATTATAAACATAAACTGAAGCCCGCCAAATATATTTCTTAACCTCTGTAGAAAATTTGTGCCATAACCTTTCTTTTTGCCTACAATCCCTTTTTCAGAGAAGCAGTTTCTGATCAAACCATTTTTGGATTTTTTAATTAATTTAACTTTTGTTGTCACAGGGCCAGTATCTAGTATAACCTTACTTATAGCATCCCAATTAAAAATCAAAACCTCAGTGGGCTAGAATGTTGGATTAAAACATCATCCACTCTTTGCCAACTTCAGTTTACAACCATCATTGCAATATTGCTGTTCTTATCACATCATTGTATTTCTCAGCCTTTTAACAGAATGAAATATAAAATAATGCAACAAGAGTAATAATACACGAATAAGAAAAGATAGTTAAATATTGTGCTTTCCAATATTGTGTGTCCTTAGTTGTAACAGATAAGAAATAATCTAGGGAGTAATTGGTATGTGCATAGTTTTCGTTGTGTGGGTTTCACTGACTTTTCAAAGCAAAGAAATAATTTTCTACTTAGAAAATTATCTCATGGAGTTTATGCACATGTATTTATACTTTTTATTGACTTCGGTTAATTTATATGTGTATGGGTTAATTTTTACAAGTATGTACATACACGCAAACCCCTCCTCGATCCTGCCCTGAAGTATGTCTCTGCTCTGTTTGGGTAAACTTACATGCACGCAAAAGTTTACCTGCCTATCAGAAGGCAATTTTATATAGAAGCAGTGATTTTACCTGCAGGAATGGGAATACTTTTGAAAATGGCCCTTTTAAATGTTACTAGTGATTGAATGCCTTGTTTTTGTTTTTGGCCCAGCAGTTTTAATCCAGCTTCTTTGGCCTTCAAGATTAACTGGAATTGGCCATGTCTAGGTGTGAAATACATGTCAAGAAGGAACAACTAGGCTTCACAACAGAAGGGATCATAGTACGTAAAGTAAGGTAAAAAAAAATGGGCATGTATATACACAATATACACCATGGCATGCACAATTATGTGTAAGGACAAAACAGGCCCTGCATATGGCACTATGTAGCACTATGAACCTGACTGTTGTAACAGGCTTAGGCCAGTGTCAGTTCCTATGCAGAAGTTGTTCGCAGAGCTCAGGCACATTGTTGACACATCAAGGCCTGAGCAAGGCAAAGTAGCTTTCAAGGGCAACCCTGTTTACAGAGCTAGGGGACTTCATGGTCAGAAGAAATCAGTTGTTTGATCTCCCAACACCACAACACTGGAAAACATCAGACTTTGTTATTCTTGTCAGCACAGCACCAAACCAAAGGAAAGGGTACAAGAACCTCTTCCATCAGCATGATGCTAGCTGGCTGTTATCCTGGGCAGTTCACGCAGGAGCTACTATCAGCAGGCCCAAGCCAGCCACATGATAAAGGCTCATTAATCTGTGGCATCAACTGCTTGCATGCTCTTACCCAGCTGGGAACAGCTTACCTGATGACCGACTGGGACCAGCTGCTGCTGACTGACCATCCAGAGAAAGAGAGCATTTGCCATCCCAGCTTTGCTGCCTGGTTCCTTCATCAACTCTCTGGTTTCAGTTCCAAAGTTCATGAGTGTGGGGGAGCCTTTTCCATTGGTCAGGATGCACTTCCCTCTTTTATTTTATAGTACCTAGGATGTTAGGAGTCCTAATAATTTAGGACTAGGTGAAAGTGTGTGATATCTTTACTCCACCTTGGCAGGTACTTAAAACTCGGTACTTTACCATCATTTTAGGTAGTTCTGTATAAGTGCATTGTCTCTGACACTGTTGCTGCTACAAAATAATAAGCTTCCTGATGCCAATATTTCCAATAAACCAGCTTTTCTATTTTTCTTATAATATCTGAGCCTTGTGTCCTATTCTTTCAGTGTTATCTAGGACTAAGAATTTGGATCTATAAGAGGGAGGTTGTGACCCGTCCATTCCAGGGTGCTAAATTCCTACTGTTTGTCTTTTTTTTTTTTTTTACCTTCCTTCATTGCCCACTCTGGGGCTGGGTAATTGTGATTAGTCCTCACATATGCACCATCAGAAGAGGCATATTTAGGGCTTACAACCTACTAACCTACAAATGCACTCAATCTGCAGCCCCTCCTTACCTCTCTACCCTCATCTCCCCTTACGCTCCTACCCGTAACCTCCGCTCTCAAGACAAATCCCTTCTCTCAGTACCCTTCTCCACCACCGTCAACTCCAGGCTCCGCCCTTTCTGCCTCGCCTCACCCCATGCTTGGAATAAACTCCCTGAGCCCATACGCCAGGCCCCCTCCCTGCCCATCTTCAAATCCTTGCTCAAAGCCCACCTCTTCAATGTCGCCTTCGGCACCTAACCACTACACCTCTATTCAGGAAATCTAGACTGCCCCAACTTAACATTTCGTCCTTTAGATTGTAAGCTCCTTTGAGCAGGGACTGTCCTTCTTTGTTAAACTGTACAGCGCTGCGTAACCCTAGTAGTGCTCTAGAAATGTTAAGTAGTAGTAGGGCAGAGAATGGGCATGTGCTGGGCGGGACTAGGAAATTCATGTATATGATGTATTCCATAAGCTTCAGACATACATACATCACCAAAAGTACCCACCTGCTATATATACACTGACTAGAATGGAAAGAAGATGCCTCTTTTGGCCTGGATCACTGGTTCATGTGTTGTGCTGCTGTTTGGCGTTTCAGTGTCTGTGGTCAGTCTTCACTCTTCCTCAAAATATCAACTCCTCTTCCCATATGAAACTCTCTACTACCCCATTTCCACCCATTCTGTGCTCCCTTTTTGCTTTCTCTCCCTAATACCTTCTCCATCACTAAAACCACCTGCCCTCTCGGCCCCCTTTTCACAGTCTTCATCTCTGCCTTTTCCTCCCTGACGCCAGATCAATCCCTCTAATTCCCTGTAGTAGCATGAGTAGGCACAGCCCTGGAGCCTTGAATAATACAGCCATAGAGAGGTTTAAAATTAAAATAAACCAATTTACTCAAGAATAGAAAAATGGATAAACTGTTTCTCTCACGGTGCTGGAAGAAAAAACACACCAAAAAAGTAGTTCCTTTTTCAAAAAGTCCTCTGCTGTGGCCAGCTCCTGCAGGACCATGAGTCTTTGAAAAGGCAGCAGAAACAGCTTGTTTCTGGCCTGGACTCCCAGAGCTTCAGTTCTGTCTTTTCAAAAGGCAGCACAATTGGACAGGCTTGACCCTTAGTTTAAAAGTTACAAGTTTAGCAGCTTTCCAAGCTAAATTTGGCCTACTGAGTAGAGCTTCTATAGCTTATACTTCTGCGCTGGAGGCATAAGGTGGGGGACTTCTCTCATCTGGGCCTCACTGACTGATCTATGCTGATAGTTTCTATCTTGCCATGACCACACCCTTCCTGCTCTGTTTCTGATGAATCATCTCTTCCTTGCTCTATGGTCTGCTTTTTAAGGTGGCGCTGTGACTGTGAGGGAGTGCTATTAAAGGGGAAGGGTAATTTCCTATAGACTCCCTCACATAACCTCCCCTTCAACTCAAACCTACCCGGTTGAGCATCTGCAACATCAGGTTCCAACTATAGGAGCAGAAGGCACTATATGCAGCACTACATGACATTATACAACACAATTATAAAGTATAATATATGGCAACTTCCAGCATTACCAACCTGATATTAAAATACAGACTTTGGCAAACTTTATCTTTCACTGCTATGGCCTGTTGATTCATAGGCCTTAGCTTGCTTTAATCTCTTTCTTAAATTTTTGAAAACATTCTGTGGAGAAGGGAACAACACTGGATCTACAAGTTAGATACAGTTGAACCTAATGGCCTGAATAAAGGCATTGAGTGGAACGCTTATTATTAAAGGTAGGCAGTTCCCCCATAGGCCAGCGTCATTTTACAAGATGCAGATTTGGAGCCTTTTCATTGGATAAGGGTTTTGACACTGGGGATTCTTATAGTTAGCATGATTGACTCCCTCTGCGCCATCTTTGGATCATTAATGATCGGGACTTTGGTATTCAAGTCTGTTGGAGTCTTTGAGTTTATGATGTGCAGTGCTCTTCCTGACGCAGCTTTTTTGGAGGCGAAACAAGGCGCACTTGTTGAAGAGTTGGTGTACTCTGCTTGAATGTTGGGGTGAAAGACGGCAACTTCTCCCCTTGGATACTATTAGGAGCCCCTGTTGGGATCTGGACTGAGCTAAGTACCCAAATACCCAAGCTGTTAAAAATTTTGTTTTTCTTGGGGGGTTTAAGAGATCTAGAAGATGGATGCTGTTTTCTTGGGGGCTCTCAGTTCAGAAGGGTGGTGAACAATTGATACTATTGTCTTAGGACATGTTTGTTTAGTTTGGTGATTGGCGTATTCCACATTAGGCGTTAGTAAGGAACAGGAGGAGGTTTTTTAAGTCGCCCGTTTTTCTCACTTAGAGTGAGTTTTTTTGAGCGATTGGTTTTCCTCCTCTTCTGTCCCTTACGGAACCTATGATAGTAAACGGACCCCTATGTTGGTAGTGCTAGTTCTGCATTGAAATTTTCGCTACCGGGGGATTTGAGGTTACATTTGTTTAATTATTTAATTGTCATTATAAGGTGGAAAGCGCCCGCAAACTAATTGTGCAAACAATCTGGCATTTATTGATTTACAAAAGTTTGCACTCCCTGTATTATTTTTTGTTTTTATTTGTAGTTATATTAAAAGCAAGAAGCCATTAGACTGATAGATGATCGAGGGGTAAAAGGGGCACACAGAGAAGACAAGGCCATGGCGGAGAGATTAAATGAATTCTTTGCATCGACCTTCACTGAGGATGATGTGAACATGTAGGAGAGATACCAATGCCAGAAATGGTATTCAGAGCTGATGAGTCAGAGAAACTGAATTAAATCTCTGTAAACCTGGAAGATGTAATGGGGTAATTTGGCAAATTGAAGATTTGCAAATCACCAGGACCAGATAGTATACATTCCAAAGTATTGATAGAATTGAAAAATTAACTTGCAGAACTATTGTTAGTAATATGTAATTTATCTTTAAAATCAAGCATGATAGCGGAAGATTGGAGGGTGGCCAATGTAATGCCGATTTTTAAAAAGGGTTCCAGAGGTGACCCAGGAAATTACAGACTGGTGAGCCTGACGTCAGTGCCGGGCAAAATGGTAGAGACTATTATAAAGAACAAAATTGCAGAGCATATTCAAAAGCATGGATTAATGAGACAAAGCCAACATGGATTTAGTGAAGGGAAATCTTGCCTAACCAATCTATTACATTTCTTTGAGGACTGAGTAAACATGTGAATAAAGGTGAGCTGGTCGATATTGTGTATGTGGATTTTCAAAAGGCATTTAACAAAGTACCTCATGAAAGACTCCAGAGGAAATTGGAAAGTCATGGAGGTAGTATTGTGGTTTAAAAACTGGTAGGATGGAAAACAGAGAGTAGGGTTAAATGGTCAGTATTCTCAAAGGAGAAGGGTAGATAGTGGTGTTCCGCAGGGGTTTGTGATGGGACCGCTGCTTTTTAACATATTTATAAATGATCTAGATATGGGAATAACTAGTGAGGTAATTAAATTTGCCGATGACACAAAGATATTCAAAGTTGTTAAATCGCAAAAGGATTGTGAAAACTTGCAAGACGACCTCATGAGACTGGGAGACTGGGCATCCAAATGGCACATGATGTTTAATGTGAGCAAGTGCAAAGTGATGCATGTGGGAAAGAGGAACCCGAACTATAGCTACGTAATGCAAGGTTCTGAAGAGTCACTGACCAGGAAAAGGATCTAGGAGTCATCGTTGACAATACTTTGAAACCCTCTGCTCAGTGTGCTGCGGTGGCAAAGAAAGCAAATAGAATGCTAGTTATTATTAGGAAAGAAATGGAAAATAAAAAGGAGGATGTTATAATACCTTTATATCGCTCCATGCTGCGACCACACCTTGAATACTATGTGCAATTCTGGTCATTGCATCTCAAAAAAGATATAGTGGAATTAGAAAAGGTACAGAGAAGGGCAATGAAAATGATAAAGGGGATGAGATGACTTCCCTATGAGGAAAGGCTAAAGTGGCTAGGGCTCTTCAGCTTGTAGAAAAGACAGCTGAGGGGAGATATGATAGAAGTCTATAAAATAATGAGTGGAGTGGAACGGGTAGACGTTGATCGCTTGTTTACTCTTTCCAAAAATACTAGGACTATGGGGGCACACAATGAAGCTACAAAATAGTAAATTTAAAACGAACCAGACAAAATATTTCTTCACTCAACGTGTAATTAAATTTTGGAATTTGTTGCCAGAGTGTGGTAAAAGCGGTTAGCTTAGTGGTTTAAAAAAGGTTTGGATAGCTTCCTAAAAGAAAAGTCCATAAGCCATTATTAAAATGGACTTGGGGAAAATCCACTGCTTATTTCTAGGATAAGCAGCATAAAATGTATTGTACTGTTCTGGGATCTTGCCAGGTACTTGTGATCTGGATTGACTACTGTTGGAAATACTATGCTGGGCTTGATGGACCTTCGGTCTGTCCCAGAATGGGTGTGTATCCATGCCACTGCTTGTCTGTAGTTATTCATAATTGTCTGTATCTTGGAGTAGCTTGCGTTCTCTCTCTCTCTTTCTCAAAGCTGGCAGAGGGTGCTGGCTTTTGGTGGTGGAGGTAATAAGTAGTGAGCCAGGTAGATGGAAAACATGAGAACAGTTTCCTGGGTACCTGGCTTCCTCTTTCACTAACAGATACACTTGCTGTCAGACCTATGTACATATTTGTTACCACTGCATGAGGAGGCTAATGTGTTTTGCAATGTAATGTGGGTAGCGCCTTTGTGAGTTCAGCTGAGTCACTTGTAATTTGTCATACAGTCTCTGGTTATCTTCCTTTCACCAGCCCCAATGAGATTCTCTTCAGTAAGTATTGTTGATTTGTTTACCATCCACCTGCCTTTCACTTGCTTGTGGTCCTTTTGATAGCAAAAGACACTGTCAGATAAATCTGACTGTTTTCCATGCAACTCTGGCCTTATTTACCCTTCCCGGTTCTGCTCCCTGTTGGTACTTACCTCTGTGGTATAGGATGCTGCCTTGTTGTAGAAGCTGGAATGCCTTTCCCAGGCTCTCCCCATCCTGTTAGATCCATCCTCTGGCAGGCATTGGGCAGACCGTTCCCATTTCAGGAAAAGCCTGGCCAGGATGAGGGTTCAGCTTTCTGCCTCTGGCAACCACTTTGGGAACATACAACTACATGTAGATTCAGATATCTACATGCCATATCTCAGTGCGGCACACTTTTGCTCCCTCATATGCATTATTGACTATTCTATAAGGTGCGTGTTCTCCTATGCACATTTTTAAAAATACAAGTGGACATCTGGATGGGGCATTTTACATCCATTTATTTAGGTGCCCTTTTTAGAATTGCCATATATGACCTTCCTGCATGAAATAGTTTATCTCACCATTCTATAGCACCCACTTCCATTAAGCACAACCATCTGGCACAGGCCTACATGCTGCCCCTCCTTCCATAACTCAGTCTGTGTGCATCCTGAGTTTAACTCATGTTGTAAGATGGCTGAAACTTTCCTCTCCCTCCCCAGTCTGTGTACTATCTCCTCAGCATACCCGACTTCAAGTTGTCCAAGGAGCACAAGCCAGGATTCAGGAATTGAACCCAGGTCTCTTGCATGATAGTGCAGAGCACCGTTGCTTAGTGATGGTGGCAAGGTACAGCCTTATTTATTATGGGAGTAGGGACAGAATGTGGATGGAGCTTGGGTGGAGTCATGATTTGTACATGTTCATAAAATATACTTTATACATAGATATTTAAACCTACTTTTGAGCAGGCATAACTGCATTGGACAAATCTCTTTATAAAGGTTGTTAATCAATCAATCAATCAATCAATCAATCAATCAATCAACAAATGAATAAAAATCCATCCATCAATGGCTTCAAGCTAATTGTGATTTTTGTAGCTAGTGCCAGATATAAAACTGAACAAAAAAAGCACAGTTGCTTCCATATGTTAAATGAATCTCCCTGTCTTTTAATGCTCTTCAGTGTTCTTCTATATTTTCCTTCCACAATTATAAGTAAATTATTCATGCAGTTAATCTACTGCATCTGTCCCTTCTGTACTCTACTACTCACACTGTTTTTCTGTGGGTGAACCATATTGTCTGCATAAATTAATATGATTCATAGTTCTAGCATACCTCAACATTCTGAATTACAGCTTTTGTAGCTCCATGCACTGTACTGATTTACTTAAATTAAGTTGTATTTACAGTACTTGCAAATGACACAACTTATAGGATGTTTATTTACTACAATTAGCCACGTGGGTTGTCACTCATCATGACTCTACTCTGCATTTTATCTCCATTGTCTTGCAGATTGTGCCTGCTTCTCATTCCTCTCTGACCGCCATCACCTGCCACACATACTTCATTCACTTCTTAGGAGGATGGAGAATGAGTAACACTGGAAATAAGTAGGGGTAATTGACAGTCTGGTGAAACACTATCTAAATAAGGCAACCTATTTCTTCAGGAATCTCAAAGGCAGGTCCATGAAATGATTACCATATCCTTCCTAAAAACATGTGGTGGGGCATTTTCGAAAAGAAGCGCAAGTCAGAATAATGATGTCTATCACGGAATGCCTAGCACCCACCTGGTGTAACCCTATGGCCAATTAGAAGGTCTGCCTTCAGCACTGCTCAGGTCTGAATTGATTGTGAAAATCATGATGTAAGCACATTTTTGTGATGTGAGAACAAGTACTGGGACTACTGAAAGGAATGTTAGTTTAGGTGTAAAGTCCCTAGTAAGAGAGTTTCACGCAGTACTGCCTCCATTTTGGTAACTTTTTTGGGAGTTATTTATATAAGTATTATCTTTGCTGCAGGGGTGGCTCAAGGCAAGATGCCGCCTGAGGCAGGGCTGAGATGCCGCCCCCCACCCCCACCCGGCCATGTTCTGGCATCTGCCCCTTTCCTTCCTCCACCTGTTCCCCAAGTTTGCCTTCTTTCTTAGATTGTAAGCTCTTTGAGCAGGGACTGTCTTTCTTCTATGTTTGTGCAGCGCTGCATATGCCTTGTAGCGCTATAGAAATGCTAAATAGTAGTAGTAGTAGTAATGTTACAAAAGCGGACATGATTCCCATACGCTGCCCTGCCATCGGTATCCGCCTCTTGCCTTTACTGTGGGTAAACTCGGGGAATGAGGTGGAGAAAGGAAAGGGGCAGATGCCAGAATATGACCGGGTTGGGGGGGCGGCATCTCAGCCCTGCCTCAGGCGGCATCTTGCCTTGAGCCACCCCTGCAGCAAAGATAATACTTATATAAATAACAGTAAATATATTTAGAAATGTTCTTGAAGCTTTTATCCTAGGCAGGAAATGCTGACAGGATAGCTGACATCTTAGAGTTTTTATCAAAATTCTGCAAAACCTCCACGAGCAGGAAAAGTGGATAATGGTTTGAAGAGAAGTCTTGGAACCTGAGTTGACCAGGTTAGAAAAGGAGTTTTAAAAGACTCGTCTCTTAGGATTTTGTGTGAACAAGAGAGCAGCTCTGTCGAGCAGGGACTGTCTTCATGTTCAAGTGTACAGCGCTGCGTACGTCTAGTAGCGCTACAGAAATGATAAGTAGTAGTAGGAGTGAAGCAGCTCTTTGTTACCTCATGCTGGCAGTTTAGTTACTCTGGAGATAAAACTTTGTTGTTTGTAGCTTGACTGCAGGGTGCAGGAAAGGATTTTCTTGTAGGTGAGAATTCTGTGGAAATTTAGCCATTGCAGAACTCACTCCTGGGGCTCAGAAGCTATAAGAATTCACCAGCAGTGCTCTGTTCTCTTTCTTCCAGCCATTTTCAGAGATCTAACAAACAAGCAGCAGCTGTTCCTCCAACTGGAGGAAAAGCTGCTTCTTTTTTGGATCCCAGAGGCGGTGTAGAGGAGTGGAGGAGTAGGCTGATGGTTAGCACAGGAACCTGAAAACCTGAGGAACTGGGTTCAGTTTCCACTGCAGCTCCTTGTGACTCTGGGTAAGTCACAACCCTCCAGTGCCCCTGGTACAAAATGAGTATCTGTATATAATATGTAAACTGCTTTGATTATAATCACAGAAAGGTAGTATATCAAATTCCACCCCCTTTCCAACTGGCTTTTTTCTCTTGTGTTATTCCTTGAAGTTAAAAATGTACCAATTAAAACTGGCAATTGTCATCCATTTGGGAAGGGCTGAATCAGTGCTGTCCATCTTGTATTTCCTGCTGTAGGTTTCACTATCTACAGTCCTTCTGTATGATCAAGAAAAGGAAATTTGATACTTGGTAAGCCAGCAACACATTGTTTACATTCTCAAGCCAATTGAAAATGATGATGAGGACCTCCTGTTAGTGAGATTCTTTCACAGAGTTTCACAATTTTATATAAGGCATTTTCTGCAATAAAAAAGGCTTTACTTGCACAGAAAGCGTTACAAAATATACCATTCCCCCTCATTCTATAACTAACTCCTAATTGTAGGCACCATTTGTGTGATAAAATTATGGAATAGTAGCATTTATATGGGTAAGTTCCAGTTGGGCACCAAACAGAATTACATAATTTTAGCGCTCAACTTGCTTAGCATGTAAATGCAAGGGGGTGTTCACAGGGGAGGAGTATGGGCAGGGCCAATATTTATGTGCATGACTTACAGAATACTACCAAACGTACCCAATGCCAAACAACCATTTAACCAAAAGCACTGACAGACTTGTCTCTCACTCATGGCTCACCTAGCCTCTTCATTGGGTCAACAACGTGCTTTGGCTTGCTCTTATAAAAACATTTTATAGAAAAATAAGTCACAAGGACCTTCATATATATCAGGGGTGTAGGCAGACATCGATGGGAGGGGGGCCAGAGCACAAGGTGGGGGCACATTTTGGCCTGCCTCCCCGCTGCCACCCTCCCACCGCCACCTCTGCCCCCTCACCGCCTCTCCCCCCCCCACCCGCCGCTGCTGCCGCTCCCCCCACAACCACCACTGGAAGGTACCTTGGCTGGCGGGGATCCCCAATCCTCACCAGCTAAAGTGTTTGTTCCGCACTGGTCTCATATTGCCTGGCACCCTGTCCTGTTTTCAGCGCCGTGCATGCTCGTTTTAATGAAACTGAGCATGCGCGAGTCATTGATGTATATATAATAATAACCAAGAGCGCTTATCTCAAATTGCAGACCAACTGACACGGGCCATGTTTCACAAATGAATCAGGGACGGTCCTGCAACAAACCACAATATAATGTCATGAAATCAAAATAATGAAATACATCTTTAACACAAGATACAATTCAACGCCACTTACAAAACGTTTGTGCTCACATCACCTAGTACCTTCATAAAGTGTAGAGCACAGCGTGTGATGTAAATTTAAAAAAAAAGAAACCAGAGACCCACCCGTCCAATCAGAACAGCCCTTCACAACAGCGAGCTCCAATCTAACTCTAGATTCAAGCCCACTTGAGACATTGTATTTAAAGCAAAAATCCACCAGTATTACAGAATAAGGTGCACCTAACTGTAGACATGTAGATGCCGACTTACATATTTCATAATGTAATCTTGGCACCGAGATGCCATTATAGAATTAGTGCTCGCCACACTGCATCTTGATACCTAACTTATAGCACTCAGTTATAGAATTGCCCCCTTGTATCTTTGGGGCAAAAGCTTCATACCATGGGTCTTTACTCCTATTGTACATAGTATGCAAGGGTGCACTGATACGGTGTTGAAATATTCCTAGTAGAAGGGTAAATTGACATCTGTGGATTTTTTTCCCCCCACTTTTGCACATGGTCACTTCCTTTTTTGTGTTGGGTGGATATTTTTTAGAACGCTAGGCGAAAGCAATATTAAATATTGCTGCAGTTTGCTCATTTTATAAAATCACAGGGTAGATCTTTGCAAGGGATAATCGGTATAATCAGGCAATAACAGTGCTTTGGAGACCAAATGGCTTCAGAATATATGAGTGATGGCTGATGCTTAAGCAATGGAAATTCTGAGAGTTACATTTAAAAAATCCTATTGAACTATATTCTTGGTGCTTATCTTTGTTTAAACATACAAATAGCAGTGTAGAACAAGCAAACTTTCTCTGTTGTCTAGATAACCTTTTAACAAGTAGAGGAAAAGACTTCAGAAACTCCACAACAGCTGGTCCAAATTATAACAAATGATTGAGTTAGCTGGTGGCTTGTGGAAGGTGCTGAGAAAAGATGTAAGGTCCGGCCCCTTAGAAGCGTAGAGCGAAACAGGGGCTCGCTGTTGGGTGCGGACATTTGCTACTATTCCAGCACAGCCACAGCTAAGTATTCTTTTTATTTGTATACTGCACAGCATGTATAAAAAAATTGAAAAAAAATGTAAAAAAAATATTACTGCTAGTGCTAGTGTGTTAGAGGATTTGGACTGATGAGGATTCCCGCCAGTGTGAGCTGAATAATTGGCCACGCAGAGCAGAGCAATCAGTGGTCCTGTTATAATTTGGACCAGCTGTTGTGGAGTTTCTGAAGTCTTTTCCTCTACTTGTTAAAATGTTATCTAGACAACAGAGAAAGTTTGCTTGTTCTACACTGCTATTAAAAAAATCCTGCAAACTGGAGGTGAAATGTAGGCTAGAACATTTGTCATCTTGCTTTTCATGTGATGATGGGGCACTTCACATGAGATACATATGTGGAGTGGAGGAGTGGCCAAGTGGTTAGAGCACCGATCTTGCAATTCAGGTGGCCGGTTCAAATCCCACTGCTGCTCCTTGTGATCTTGGGCAAGTCACTTAACCCTCCATTGCCCCAGGTATAAACTTATATTGTGAGCCTTCCTGGGACAGAGAAATATGCAGTGTACCTGACTGTAACTCACCTTGAGCTACTACTGAAAAAGGTGTGAGCAAAATCTAAATTAATAATAATATGTGTTAGTCATAAGAACATCAGCATTGCCATAGTGGAGCAGACCAAAGGTCCATCAAGCCCAGTATCCAACAATGGCCAATCCAGGTCACAAGTATCTGGGAAGATCCCAAAAGAGCAAAACAGATTTTAGGCTGCTTATCTAAGAAATATTCAAAAATAGAAAGTAGAAAAGTTAGTGCCACCAAGTACTGTTCTGGTTGAATCTCAGGGACGTCTCATATGGTCACATTTGACTGTGTGTGCGAGAGAATACTCATGTCTACCAGGCATTTGGAGAGTATTCATTAATCAATTTTTTACCTTTTACTCTGTATTGGTGGCCTTGTAGGATTATCCCTTGACAAAGCAACCCAGCGAAACAGGTCCTGTCGGGATAATAAAGGTTCCTGGATGCTCCTCAATACACATACAGATAAGTGATTAAGTCTCACGTGGTTACTGAATGTCAGAGTTTTTACATGAGACAGCGCAAACAGTGGTGGTATAAACCAATGCCTTCCTACTGCTTTTAAGTGTGTGCCCCAAGCACTTTTCACATTAATATTTTTTGCATATAAAACACTTATAAAAATTGGATGATGGGGGTTGTCAATGATTAAAGACTGTCATGGCTGGTAGACATGAGTATTCTCTCGCACACACAGCCAAATGTGACCATATGAGACATCCCTGAGATTCAACCAGAACAGTACTTGGTGGCACTAACTTTTCTACTTTTTATTTTTGAATATTATAGCTGTGTTCTTTTGGACATAATAAATAGAACTCCTTAGTATTTTGACAGTATATCTAAGAAATAAGCAGTGGATTTTCCCAAGTACATCTTAATAATGGGTTATGGACTTTTCTTTTAGGAACTTGTTCAGACCTTTTTTAAACCCTGCTAAGCTTGCTGATTTTACTATATTCTCTGGCAAACAAATTCCAGAGTTTAATTACACTTTGAGTAAAGAAATATATTTTTTCTTTTCTTTTCTTTTATTTATTTATAGAATTTTAACTTATAATCAAGTATAACACTTGTACATAAAAGTTATCTGGTTTTCATTATATAATATATGAAATCTTATATTAGAGAAAAAAAAGGACAATATCTCACCATAATATACTCCTTTGCTGTTCCAGGAGTAACTAATAATACTCTTCCAATCTGGTTGTCCATGTCTCCTCCGGACTGAGTTCCGTCGGTTGATGCCATCACCTCCCATCTCTCTCTTCTCCCGTTCCGATTGTAGTCATCGGGATAGAGGATGCCAACAGAGGAGTACTGCTCCCAGAAGGTTGAGGGGGAGGAGCTCTTTCATTGGGGCTGAGCAAAAGCTCTAGCCCTGGGAATGCTGAGGGGTCTCCATCCACCCCAGAACGGGCCAACAGGCTGTTCCCCGACGCCTCTGGCACTGTGTTTCTCTGAAAGAAAGTCTGTATTGTAACCAGGTTAGAGGAAAGGTTCTGCCGCTGGGGGAAGGTCGGCCCCTTCTCTTCGGCATCGCCAAAACTTGAGAGATTCAGAGAAGCAACAGGTACGTCAGACTCCAGCAGTGGCCATATTGAATCTCTAAAGAAATATTTTTAACTTGACTGCTCAGAATAGTTTCTGGGAAGCTCCTGATTTGAATTCTGCTGTTTTAGCTAAGATTGCTCTGAATTCTGCTGACTCATTTAAGATAAATGTTAATCTTCCAGTGTATCTATATTTTTCAGTTTGTACAAGGCTGTATTCTGCAGATCACGTCAATGGTACGATTTATTCAAGCAGGCAAGGGAGAATAAGATAAAAAGAATCAATTCTTTCCAGGGGAAGCAAGTAGCTGGTAATATTTTTTAAGTGCATCACCAACTTGAAAGGATTCCCCTTTTACAACATCAGTAGAGCAACATTAAGCAGGCATATGTGCCAAAAACCTTTAATGTATTTGTAGTGCTATTGATCAAGTTGGTAATGCTCATGCATTTCTTATACATCCAAGAATAACAAGGTCAGCCATATATGGTTCATCTTGAAAAAGATTTTTAAAATATGGGGCTCTTTTACTATGCTGCTTAAGCGTCTTTGCGCACCCAACACGCGCCAAAATGGACTTATCGCCCGGTTATCCTGTGGCTCTTGCGGTAATTTCATTTTTTGCGCATGTCCGATATGTGTGTCCCCAAATATTTTTTTCGAACACGTGCCAAGTGGCATTTGATGTGCATAGGTCATTACCGCCCGGTTACTGCGTGAGACTTTACCACTAGGTCAATGGCTGGCGGTAAGGTCTGAGACCCAAAATGAACGCGCGGCAGTTTTCATTTTGCTGCATGCCCATTTTCGTCAAAAATTTTAAAAAGGCATTTTTTACAGGCGCACTGAAAAATGATACTGTGCGCTCCCAAAACACGCATCTACACTACCACAGGTCATTTTTCAACGCACCTTTGTAAAAAGGCCCCTATATATCTATACACACATATTCATATGATTTTTCTGGGGAAAGCACGTATGCATCTACCCTTCCTTCATTAAAAATTGTAAAAATATTCATAATATTAAATCATCTTTTTTTCTTTTCAAGCAGCCCATCTTAGTAAAGATGTTCAGACTTTGCTACTTATTTCAAGGGCCCCGTTTACAAAGGTGTGCTAGCATTTTTAGCATGCACTAAAAGTTAGTTCACGCTAACCATGTAGATGCCTATGGGAATATTATGCTCATCTACATGGTCAGCGCATGCTAAGTTTTAGCATGCACTAAAAACGTTAGCGCCTCTTTGTAAACAGGGCCCTAAGTTATTTTCAATTTTGGAAAGATATAAAAACGTATCTGTTTTGGAAATTTGTTTTGCAATCTAACAAGTAACATAGCATAGTAATTTTATAAATGAGTATGCACTTTTTTTATTGACCTTAATTTGTAATTTCTTGGATATGTCCAGCTTCTTGTGTACTGGGATCTGCTTTGAACTGGCGGTACAAGCAGAATACAAGTTACATTGTTAATGTCAATGTTAATGTTCTTTATAGAATACTAGTGCAACAGTATTCTATATGCTAGATTTATACCATCCATAGAGCTGGTATAAATGCTCACACCTAGGGCCATGTTTGCTAAGCTGCGCTAGAGGCGCGCTAGTGTTTTTTGCAGGGGCTAAACATTAGAGTATGGTAACCATGTAGATGCCCACAATATTCCTATAGGTGTCTACATGGCTAGCGCACGCTAAATTTTTAGCACACACTAAAAACGCTAGCGCACCTTAGTAATCAGGGCCCTTAAATTCTTAAAGAGCGCACATAGATTCTAAGATTTAATTTGATTTAATTAATTAATTTTGCTTGTTATACCACAAAAGGCCTAAAAAAGGCATCTATGCAGTTTACAATCTAAAATATAAAAGAGAGGAGGGAATAGATTGGGGAAGTGAGTGGGAGGGTTTTCAGACATCAGAAGAGCCAAATGCCTCAAAGAACAGATGAGTTTTGAGTAATTTCTTGAATAAATGGAGGGTTGCTTTTTGTTGTGCAATGGGGATGAATTTCAGAGCTTGGGACCTATGTAGCTGAATGCAGTTTCACGTGAGTTGGATAGCTGCGGGGCAGAAAGGGATGGGAAGGTGAGAATGTTGTTGGCTGCATAAATAGAGCAGGAAGGGATATATAGGATTAGAAGATTGTTTGTGCAGGAAGGAGAAAAGGGAAGATGGTCTTTACAAACCAGAAGGAAAATTTTGAATTTAATATGAGAGAGGGCTGGTAACCAATGTTTGCATCAAAGCAGAGGTGTGACTTGATCAAAGTGATGAGAATTGTGGAGAAGTTTATTGGTGGTTGATTGGATAAGGTGTAAATGTTTGAAAGAGAACAGAGGAAGGCCAGCATAGAGAGAATTGCAGCAGTCAATATGAGACTTAACCAACGCTAGAATGAGGGTATGGAGAAGGGGAAGTAGATAGAAGAAAGCAAGCAGAGAGAATACAGTGCATGATGAAAAATGAAGAGCGAACAACACAATTTGGGGTTTGAAAGTTGGTCACTAGTACGAGAACAGTTGAGTCTGATTTCACAGTATTCTACTTCTTTCTTCCAAATGTTGTTGTTGGGGGACATATATTAACATTTAGAAGATAAGTTAGATCACGTGGTGGTAAATTTTCTAGGTTTTTTTAGAAACTTTGCAATATCAGTTGGAGGTGAATGTTCCCATCCATGAATTAGGTCTAAAATAGATTGGTTACCAGTATTATGGTCAGATCATTATCTAGAAGAACTTCTAAATCTGTATAAATTGCGAGCTATTAGAGTATTAATTAACATACACGCAATCAGCATACATATACTCTATATAAATTCTACTGCTGTTGTAAATAAAAGGAGGAAAAAGCCTCAATACCAGACAGGAACTCCTTTTGTTGGGAACCAACTTAATGGGAGTCCTGTCTACTCATCACAGGCTCAAAAAACCTCCTTAATTTTATTTGTTTATTAACTTGAGACCTGACACTCTAATCGTAAATGTGTCGGAATCACTTATCTTCCAGCTGTCTTATTGATCCCTACTTGCCCACGGCCTGACTCCGGCCGAGTTTCGAATCCTGCTTCAGGGCACCGTGGATTCTTGCGACTGATATCTACAGGGAAAGGGAACAGCATAAAATGTGAAGTGTGAGAAATCTACTGCATAGTAACATAGTGCAGAGTCTTTATTCAAGGCTTTTAAACCTGCACTAAAGGCTGGCTTTTTGCACAAGCTTTTGAAACCACCTAAATGTGTCCTTTCTGAGATATGATACTGTAGTAATTTAATATGTTATAGACCTTAGCGTTTTGTTTTTTTCATGTGCTTGCCTCTATTTCCTCCTACTCTATACTTAAATAGTGAATTGCCTCTTGCTAAGATGTGTTTTTCCTTTCTGTTTCAAACTTTTTTTATATTTTTTATTGTAAACCTCTGAGACCTGCAAGTTAGCTTTGGTGATATAGCAAATTTTTATAAACCATAAACCACAACAGAAAACAAAATCAAGGAGTTATGAATCTAAATCCTAGAAGGAGAATTGCAATATCTCTTATAAATTGTACTTGGTGATTCGATCATTAGGCATATAGATAGCTGGGTGGCTGGTGGACGTGAGGATCGCCTGGTGACTTGCCTGCCTGGTGCGAAGGTGGCGGACCTCACGCGTCACCTAGATAGGATTTTATATAGTGCTGGGGAGGAGACGGCTGTCTTGGTACATGTGGGTACTAATGACATAGGAAAATGTGGGAGAGAGGTTCTGGAAGCAAAATTTAGGCTCTTAGGTAGAAAGCTGAAATCCAGATCCTCCAGGGTAGCATTTTCTGAAATGCTACCTGTGCCACGCGCAGGGCCCAAGAGACAGGCAGAGCTCCAGAGTCTCAATGCGTGGATGAGACGATGGTGCAGGGAGGAGGGCTTTAGATTTGTTAGGAACTGGGCAACATTCTGGGGAAGGGGGAGCCTATTCCGAAAGGATGGGCTCCATCTTAACCAGAGTGGGACCAGGCTGCTGGCATCGGCGTTTAAGAAGGAGATAGAGCAGCTTTTAAACTAGAAATGGGGGGAAGGCCGACAGTCGCTCAAAAGAGCATGGTTCGGGATAAGGTATCTTTCAAAGATATCACCATAACAGGGAAGATAGAGTATCCTGATAGTGAGGTTGCAAAAGAGATTGTAGTAGATCGGGTATCTTTAAATAACAATAAAAATCAGACAAAAGATTGCCAATTAATACTGTCAAGTACTAAGCATGATGTACTTAGGAACAACAAACATAGTTTGAAATGTCTATATGCGAATGCCAGGAGCCTAAGAAATAAGATGGGGGAGTTGGAATATATTGCACTAAATGAAAAATTAGATATAATAGGCATCTCTGAGACCTGGTGGAAGGAGGATAACCAGTGGGACACTGTCATACCGGGGTACAAATTATATCGTAGTGATAGGGTGAATCGGATTGGTGGAGGGGTAGCATTGTATATTAACGAGAGCCTGGAATCAAATAGATTGAAAATTCTGCAGGAAACAAAACACTCCTTGGAATCACTGTGGATTGAAATTCCATGTGCAAAGGGGAAAAGGATAGTGATAGGAGTGTACTACCGTCCGCCTGGCCAGGACGAACAGACGGATGCGGAAATGTTAAAGGAAATCAGGGACGCAAACAAACTGGGCAACACAATAATAATGGGGGATTTCAATTACCCGCATATAGACTGGGTTAATGTAACATCTGTACACGCAAGGGACATAAGATTTCTTGATGAAATCAAGGACAGCTTCATGGAACAGCTAGTTCAGGAGCCGACAAGAGAAGGAAAAATACTAGACTTAGTCCTTAGTGGTGCTCATGATCTAGTGCAGGGGGTAACGATACGAGGGCCGCTTGATAACAGTGATCATAATATGATCGGTTTTGATATTGGCATTGAAGGAAGTGAAACTAGGAAATCAAGTACACTAGCGTTTAACTATAGAAAAGGTGATTACGACAAAATGAGAAAAATGGTGAAAAAAAGACTGAAAGGAGCAGCTCGCAGAGTAAAAAACTTGCATCAGGCGTGGATGCTGTTTAAAAACACCATCCTGGAGGTTCAGGACAAATATATTCCATGTATTAGAAAAAAGGGAAAAAAGACTAAACGTCAGCCGGCGTGGCTAAACAGTAAGATAAAGGAAATCATTAGAGCCAAAAAACAATCCTTCAGAAAGTGGAGAAGAGAACCAACTGAAAGTAACAGGATAGATCATAAGGAATGCCAAGCCAAATGCAAAGCGGAGATAAGGAGGGCAAAAAAGGACTTTGAGAAGAAATTAGCGTTGGAAGCAAAAATACATAGTAAAAATTTTTTTAGATACATTAAAAGCAGGAAACCGGCCAAAGAGTTGGTTGGGCCGCTGGACGAAAATGGTGTTAAAGGGGCGATCAAGGAGGACAAAGCCGTAGCGGAGAAATTAAATGAATTCTTTGCTTCGGTCTTCACCGAGGAGGATTTGGGGGGGACACCGGTGCCGGAAAGAATATTTGAAGCGGGGGAGTCGGAGAAACTAAACAAATTCTCTGTAACCTTGGAGGATGTAATGGGTCAGTTCAGCAAGCTGAAGAGTAGTAAATCACCGGGACCTGATGGTATTCATCCCAGAGTATTAATAGAACTAAAAAATGAACTTGCGGAGCTACTGTTAGAAATATGCAATCTGTCCCTAAAATCGAGTGTAGTACCGGAAGACTGGAGGGTAGCCAATGTTACTCCGATTTTTAAGAAGGGTTCCAGAGGAGATCCGGGAAATTATAGACCGGTGAGTCTGACGTCGGTGCCGGGCAAGATGGTGGAGGCTATTATTAAGAATAAAATTGCAGAGCATATACAAAAACATGGACTGATGAGACAAAGTCAGCACGGATTTAGTGAAGGGAAGTCTTGCCTCACCAATCTAATGCATTTTTTTGAGGGGGTAAGCAAACATGTGGACAATGGGGAGCCGGTTGATATTGTATATCTGGATTTTCAGAAGGCGTTTGACAAAGTGCCGCACGAAAGACTCCTGAAGAAATTGCAGAGTCATGGAATCGGAGGTAGGGTATTATTATGGATTAAGAACTGGTTGAAAGATAGGAAGCAGAGAGTAGGATTGCGTGGCCAGTATTCTCAGTGGAGGAGGGTAGTTAGTGGGGTCCCGCAGGGGTCTGTGCTCGGTCCGTTGCTTTTTAATGTATTTATAAATGACCTAGAGATGGGAATAACTAGTGAGGTAATTAAATTCGCCGATGACACAAAATTATTCAGGGTCGTCAAGTCGCAGGAGGAATGTGAACGATTACAGGAGGACCTTGCGAGACTGGGAGAATGGGCGTGCAAGTGGCAGATGAAGTTCAATGTTGACAAGTGCAAAGTGATGCATGTGGGTAAGAGGAACCCGAATTATAGCTACGTCTTGCAAGGTTCCGCGTTAGGAGTTACGGATCAAGAAAGGGATCTGGGTGTCGTCGTCGATGATACGCTGAAACCTTCTGCTCAGTGTGCTGCTGCGGCTAGGAAAGCGAATAGAATGTTGGGTGTTATTAGGAAGGGTATGGAGTCCAGGTGTGCGGATGTTATAATGCCGTTGTATCGCTCCATGGTGCGACCGCACCTGGAGTATTGTGTTCAGTACTGGTCTCCGTATCTCAAAAAAGATATAGTAGAATTGGAAAAGGTACAGCGAAGGGCGACGAAAATGATAGTGGGGATGGGACGACTTTCCTATGAAGAGAGGCTGAGAAGACTAGGGCTTTTCAGCTTGGAGAAGAGACGGCTGAGGGGAGATATGATAGAAGTGTATAAAATAATGAGTGGAATGGATCGGGTGGATGTGAAGCGACTGTTCACGCTATCCAAAATACTAGGACTAGAGGGCATGAGTTGAAGCTACAGTGTGGTAAATTTAAAACGAATCGGAGAAAATTTTTCTTCACCCAACGTGTAATTAGACTCTGGAATTCGTTGCCGGAGAACGTGGTACGGGCGGTTAGCTTGACGGAGTTTAAAAAGGGGTTAGATAGATTCCTAAAGGACAAGTCCATAGACCGCTATTAAATGGACTTGGAAAAATTCCGCATTTTTAGGTATAACTTGTCTGGAATGTTTTTACGTTTGGGGAGCGTGCCAGGTGCCCTTGACCTGGATTGGCCACTGTCGGTGACAGGATGCTGGGCTAGATGGACCTTTGGTCTTTCCCAGTATGGCACTACTTATGTACTTATGTACTTAATTGAGATTGATAAATTCTGTTAGGGATAATTTGGAATCTGGTGCAGAGACAACAGAAACTATGCTTAATGCATCGAATAAAATAACTAGAGATGCACTGAACCAATTTGCAGTGGAAAGTACTAAAACATAAAAAAGAGTATTGAGGTCACCTTGGTATACATATTCACTAAGAGAATTGAAAAGATCTTGTTGTAAACTAGATAGGGCTTGGAGGAAATCTCAAGATTCACAAATTAAAAAGTCTTAGTGGAAAATGATTAAGTCTTATAAATTGGCAATATTATAAAAGAGTATTACAAAATGTTAATTGGGAAGGGAAGTTTTAAATATTTAAATCATTTGACTAACTCTTTGATTGTTACTGAAGTTCCGGAATCACAGCATCCTTCTGCTAAAGAGCTGGTGTGTTATTTTATAGAAAAAGTAGAGAAATCGTCTTTACTGAGTTGTGGGTTAGGAATCTCTAATATAGCTATAGATGCTGAAATGAACCATGAAGAACAAATACCTGGAGACCATATATGGGCTAAATTTTAAAAAGTACAGAAAGATGAGGTTTTTATAAAAGTAAACATTTTAGCAAAAAAATCTTGTTTATTGGATAGATATCTATCCTATTTGTTGAAAGACGCTCATATTGAATTACTTGGTTGGATCACCAAGTTTGTGAAAATTAGAGGAGGGGAATTTTCCTTGGAATTTGGGTGATATAAGTTTAACACCTATACCCAAATCTGAGGATGCAGGTTTGTTACAGGTTTCAAATTTCTGTCCAGTAGCCAGTTTTCCTTGGTGACAAAACTTATTGAATCTTTAGTTGCAGCCCAAACTATGAATATTTGGAATCTGTTCAATGTTTACATAGTTCCCAACATGGCTATAGATCAATGCACAGCATGGAGACCCTTTTAATAGCATTGGTTTCTAAAATAAAAGGGTCATCCGTGCTTTTGCAGTTTGATGCATCAAGAGCTTTTGATACAGTAGATCATATTTTATTGCTTGGAGTAACGGGAGTTATCTTACAATAATTTAGAGGTTTTTTTTTAAATCAAATAGGAGATATAGCATAAAGAAGAATGGAGTTTTTTCTAACTATTGGGCATCAAATTATTGTGTCCTACAGGGGTCACCATTGTCGCTGAGTTTATTTAATGTTTTTATGAGTACATTAGGTACTTTTTTAAAATCCACATTGTATTATGTGTTAACTTATACAGATGATATTTTTATACTGGTACCTTTGGAGCTAGGTTATGAGAAAGACTCAAAGCTGGGCAACTTATAACCCATTGTTGCCCAGGAATAGTTCCAAAACTAAATTGTTATATTTTAGTCCCACAATGTTGGATGTTCCTGGAACTATGATGTTAAGAACAGGAAAACATTTGAACTTTGACACCTCTGGCCGAGTGTTAGGAGTTTTATTGGACTCTCATTTGACTATGAAAAATGAAATCCATAGTTTGAGTAAGAAAATGTATTTCAAGATGTGCCAACTGAGACCTCCCTTTTCTTCCCAGAAAATCTTAAGGCTCTGGTTCAGATGATAGTCTTGCCCCACATCGATTATTGTAGTGCCTTATACATATGGATACATATTCGCTTGCAGCAGAGATTACAGTTGATACGAAACACAGCAGTTAATTAATAGAGCAAATAAATTTGACTGAGCAATATTTTTGCTGAGAGGTTGGCAGTGGCTGCCTGTAGGCATCAGATTTGAAGTTAAAGTGGCATGTTTTATTTTTAAAGATTTACGTGGTCTCTGTCCATTTTCTATAGTTCAGCTTTTATTGATTCCTTTATTTAGATTGTCTTCCCATTTCTGCTCAACTTTGAATTTAGGTTTTCCAACATTTAAATGTGTTTTGCTGAAATGATTTAATGAGAACTCACTCTGTTATCAATTGAGCAAGATCTGAAATTTGTTACTTTTGTTTGTTCAAAAAGAGTCTAATTATGTGTTTTTTAGGAAATTATTGAAGACCTTTTTCTTTGATAAATACTATGGTAAAGAAAACTAGTTCATTGTTTTCTTTGTATTATAATCCTTGCTTGATATTGTGACCTGTTTTGATTCCTATGGATATAGGCAGGATATGATTGCTGGAATGGAATGGAGTCAAAGCTGACACCCGATATTTTAATGGAATCCTTGAAGGATAGGGGTCTGTTTTCCAAGAGGGGCAGGTAGGTAAGGAGTCATATGACTTGGGGAAAAGAATTGATTCCCATTTGGACATATTGAGAAAAAGAAGGTTGTCTTTTAACCATTTAGAGACCTGACTGAAGAAGTCATTCAAGGAGGTTGATGAGGAAGAGGGATCAGAAATACAACAAAGAAATACTACTACTACTACTATTTAGCATTTCTATAGCGCTACAAGGCGTAAATCGGATATTGTCGTTGTAGCAGTAGGGTGTGCAATTATGTTCATGAATAATAGAAGCTGCGAGAGAAAGACATTGAAAAGGGTGGGTGCAAGAACAGAGCCCCGGGGAATGCTGGTTTGGAGGCTGAAAGTGGGAGAAGTTGTTTGGCCTTTTATAAATTGATAAGTGCGGTCGATGAAATAACTGGAAAACTAGGAGAGAACACAACCAGAAAAGCCCAATTGTGTGTAGGCAATTGAGAAGGACCAAGTGATTGACTAGGTCAAAAGCAGATGAGAGATCCAAGGATGCCAGAATGTGCCCCATCCATGCTCTGCCCAAACTCTGCCTGTGTAAATGTCTACCTGCAAAGTATATGCCATCACATCTAGGCACATATGTTTAGATTAGTACTTAGCGGCTTAGTTATTAACATTGGCTACTGTTAAGATGTGTTCTTTTACCATTAACTCATGCTATTTTAGCAGAGGTCCCATTTTATACAATAAAACCTAGTTACTAATAACTGGGATTAATAGTTCAATAACATATCTTAATGATACCCCACATTTATAACTTTCCTCTTTAACTGGAAAACCTTTGCACATATTCATATGCATGCATAAATGACTAGAATACTGGCATTTATATGTGTTCTCGCTGCCTTAATCTGAGTGGCTTCTTATGGAATTATCCACAGGGGGAAGGGGGAAATTCTATAAATGGTGCTTAAAATTCGGTGCTGGAAATAATTGGTGCTAAGTGCAATTCTATAAAGGGTGCGTGTTGAGAAATCCAATAGTACTAACACCGAGGTAAATTCTTGGTCTCGGTTTCTGTAAAGATCATCTAATTTGGATATGAAGACTGTTTCTGTTCCATAACCAGGTCTGAATCCAGATTGAAATGGATCTTGCAAGTTTCTTTCTTCTTGTCAAGTTGAGTTCAACACAGACTGTTTCTTTTTGTTTTTTTTAATTGCATTTTTGAAATAATATATATTTCTCATAATACCAGAGAAAACAAAGAAAAATACATCATTTCTCTCCATATAGAGATATAACAAAAGTACATATATCAGAAAAATATCAATATAACACCCCCATCAAGAGAAAGGATGAGATAGTTTTCCTTTGGAATCTATAACAGAAAATTTTAAGAACAAATCTTTAAGAATTAATGAGACCAAATAAATTTCCATAGAACCCAATTACGCCAACCTGCCAAGCACGACTTACTGATTACTATGCTCCTGCAAAACTTTCTCTAGATATGAAGAGTCATAAAATATATATTGAGTTCCCTGAAGTGTAACATTGCACTTTCAGGGAAATCGGAGGAAAAAAGAAACACCTATATCTAATACCTGACTGTTTAAAGCTAAAAAGGCTTTCCTTAATAACTGAGTGTTCCGGGACACATCTGGAAAAATCTGTATGTTTTCCTTCAAAAGAACATAGTTTTCTTTTTAAAGAACACCACTGATTTATCCCCTTCATGTAGAAATGTTATCAGGAGAGTAGCCCTGGTGGAGATGAAATCTGTAGAGTCCTCTAGAAATCCAGTCATATCTGCACTATCTCCGGAACCAAGACCACCTGATCATTCTCCTGGTTCAACTCAACGATTGGCTAAAAATGGGGTGTTAGATATTGGATGGTAACTTTCAAGCTTGTCCTGGTCAAGGTTTTTCTTGCTCAGCAAATGAAACAACACTGCCCTTTTTAATGCTGTTGGTAGATACCGATTAGAAAGAGAGGATGATTTTTGTTTCCCCTTCTATGAGGCCCCTGCCTGCCTGCTGCACTATCTTTGATGAATTTAAATAGTCTGAAATTATGCAGCGGGGGCAGGCAATCCAAGAACTAATAAAGCCCAGCACTTTGAAAATGAGAAATAGGATGAATAAGATCTGAGGAAATTGAGGACCAGACCTTGAAACAGGCTCCCGAAACATGGACCATGTTGTGGGCCCATTTATGATTAACTAAAACTGCCATTTATTTATTTATTTAGATTTTGCTCACACCTTTTTCAGTAGTAGCTCAAGGTGAGTAACATTTGGGTACACTGGATATTTCTCTGTCCCAGGAGGGCTCACAGTCTAAGTTTGTACCTGAGGCAATGGAGGGTTAAGTGACTTGCCCAAGGAGAAGCAGTGGAATTTGAACCGGCCACCTCTGGATTGCAAGACCAGTGTTCTAACCACTAGGCCACTCCTCCAACATTAAAACTAAGTAGCTTTTATTTATATATGCATACAAAAACTTTTTTCAAAAAAGTTCTAAAAAGTTTCTACGAATTTATCAAAGTTGGAAGACCGATGACAACTATAGTGAGGCACTAGACAGTGTCTCAGTGTGAAATGAGTCACTGCTGGGGTCTGTTGGATGTTCTCCACAACTTTAATATTTTTGATGTAATTAAACAGGTTAGTGCTGGGCTTTATTAGTTCTTGCACTATCTTTGATGGGCAGGGGCCGAGGGGAGCAGGTAGCTGGTCAAAGGCATCTTAGGATTTTGTCAAGGCCCTCTTCTGTTATTGGGGGAGATGCATCAACCAAACGTTAAAAAATCTAAATCGTAAAAGTCCTTAACGAATTTGAAACAACAAAGAATGCACAAAAAAAACAGCTCAGAAATGTTCGGTACGGTATTGAAAAGTACAATGTATCATACGTTCGTAATCCCCGTCGGTAATTGGCCCCTTAAGCATGCACAGAGCAGCCAAGCGTTATGCTGGCTGCTCTGCGCATGCCACAAACAGTCAAAACAAAAAAAACACATGGCTCCCAAAATAAAAACAAAAATCAAAAAAGGATCGGGAGGGGGCAAATGCGCTCATCAGGAGCGTCCTGTATGGACGGCCTTGCCCCCCTCACCCCACCCGAGGTCGCCGCTGCTCCCCGCTTCCCCCTGCATTATAAATTAAAAAGCAAAACAAAAATCAGCAGCCCCGGCCGGCCCCCCCCCCTCCCTTCCTCTCTACTCTTTCGCCCCACAGCTCCGCCTCCCGACATACTCCGCCCTGTGCCCCGCCCCCTCTGCCCCCTCCTGGGGCGGAGGGGGCGGGGCACAGGGCGGAGTATGCGCCGCCATTCCCCCCTCCACCGGGCCCCCCTCCCTCTTACCGGCCCGTGCAGCGCTGTGTGAAGGCGCTGCACGGGCAAGAAGAACAGCTGATGCCTCTGTCTGTGCCCAGTCTTCCTTCGCGTCTCTCTCCTCTTGGGCCCGCCCCCGTCTGATGTAAGTAACCAACATAGGTTACTTACGTCAGACAAGGGCGGGCCCAAGAGGAAAGCCTTGTCTAACGTAAGTAACCTATGTTGCTAAAGAAATTCTTAATTGTAGTATTAAAAGTGACTGACTTACAGTAGAGCAGTAGACAATAATTTACTTTTCAGAAACTTCCGGATTTGAGTTTAACTGAGTCTGAGCCCAAGCGTACTTATCAGAAGAGCGGATATCCGTCAACAACTTTGACTAGCTTCTGAGATATGTGTGAAAGGTTTTGCATGACATATGCTTAAAGTTGTGTTGCACAAACAAAATTCCTTTGACAGATTAGTCAGCAGGGAAACAGAGAGGAGTTCAGCAATGCTTTTCTCTCTCTTTCGCACCCCCATTTGTTCAGACTGACTAATAGGCCAGAGATGATTTGTCTCATTATGCGAGCAGGTATGTTGGTCATAGGCACATAAAAGAAAAAGAAGATATTTTCCTAAAAATTAAAAAGCCCCAGAAGACACCATGAAAAAAAAAAAGAGGACGTATGGTAACCATACCCACCTCTGGCTGCTGATTCAATCATTCTGTGGGCCACAACTATTCAAAGGCAAGATGTGGGGAATTCATAGCTGTTGCAAGCAGAGAGATTTCTCTAGCTACTTGTCTTTAGTATCAGTATTGAATGGTTTGGCTCCTGTTCCCGCCTGCCAATTTGGGTTTTGGAAAGACTCCCCAAGCCTCTTTTGTGGGTACCTATGGTTGATGGTTATTATATTGTGTATGTCATATTAGGGGTAACTCTATAAAGCAAATGCCAACATTTAGGTACCAAATATGTGGCTAAATAATCAGCATACTGGCATATATTTATTTATTTTATTTTTGCTACATTTGTACCCCGCGCTTTCCCACTCATGGCAGGCTCAATATATGTGCTTATGTGTGCATAAATGCCAATAATCTGGCTACCCATTATGCTGTAACTAAGCACCTATCTTGCGTGCTGTTTGCAAGTGGGTAATAGTCACATAGATGGAGTCTGGGCAGAGCTCACACTTAAGCACGCAACTTATAAAATACTGTAAGTTACACATATCTCTGGAATCTAGCTGCAAACATTTATTCCAGTTCTTCGGCTGGAATAAGAGCTTGTGCCTACCCACACATGAATATCAATCTCCACTTCCCTAAATGCAAAGGCATAAAATACAAAGTACTACACGCATCAACCTTCTCATATATGAGTACGCAATTCTGGAATACACTACCACGCAACCTGAAAATGATCTACGAACTAACCGACTTCCGCAAACGATTGAAGACTCATCTCTTTGAGAAAATTTATTGCAAGGATCAAAACACATGAAGTCCATACACACTAATAGAAATGCATTAATACACTCTCTTATGAATGTCTCTTACCCGTATTTCCACCACACTTAATATGCTATACCCTATGCTCTCTTGCTATTGTTCTATCGCCTTATCTTTTCCCCATTGTAACACCCCATGGTTTCTACGCCCCAACAAATTTTGACTTGACTTTGTCTCTCCATTACTCCTCACAATGTAACCCATAATCGTACTGTAACACATTGTATTTCCATCATTCACAATGTATTGTAAGCCACACTGAGCCCGCAAATAGGTGGGAAAATGTGGGATACAAATGCAATAAAATAAATAAATAAAAATATATATGCACGTTCAGGGTTGGAATTAGACATTTGGGGGCCCAGGGTGGAAACTTAGGAGAGGGCCCCATTTCTGGCCGTCAGCCTAGGCCTTCTTCAGCATGAGGAAAGCTTGAGGCTCTCTGTGGTATATGAGCCCAGGGCACCTTGTAACACTGTCTCTATGCACAGTTATGCCAGTATTTTTCCTCTTTATGTTATTTCTTTTCCTTTTGCAGATCACTTGGAGGCAGCGGCGTACCAAGGGCAGGGCGGTGGGGGCGGTCCGCCCCGGGTGCACGCTGCTGGAGGGGTGCAGAGAGCTGTCGGCTCCGCTGGTCCCCTGCTCCCTCTGTTCTGGGGCAGAGGGAGCAGGGAGCCAGCGGAGCTGAGAGCCGAGCGGCTGCTCCCAGCAGCTAAGAATGCACCTGGGGGGGGGGGGGGGGTTGATGCACCGGGGGGATGTCATTGCGCCGGGGGGGGGGGGGGGTGTCATGCTGCACTCGGGGAGAGGGGGGTTGTGCATCGGCGATCCTCCCAGGCTGGCAGCCGTCCTAGGATCGTCACTGCTTGGAGCAAAGAACAAACAATTCAGAAATGCATGTAAATAAATGAATAAATAGAAGTTATCCAGCTAGCTCTTTCCACTCCACAAAGTCAGCTGGCATAGCTGCTCAATGCTAACCTCTTGCTGTCTGGCTTGGTGGATGACCTTCTGTATAGGTCCTCTAACAATTGTGTGGTTGCAGAGAGAAATAATGCATAAAATGGCTCTTAACCCCTGAGTAGCCTCTTATACTACACTAGTCATCCTTAATGGTGACAAAAGGAGTAACTGAGAAAGGAGACAGCAAAGTTTCACGAAGGATAACAGAAGGCAGCCCTTAACGTACATAATATGGCACTGATACCTGATCATAATTTGGGGTGACTGAAGCCCAAAATGAATTATTAGGGAATAGATGCATATTACCTCTCCTATGTCAGAACTGCAGTGGTAGCATTACAAACAACTGACTTGGACAGCAGAAATACCAGACCATTGCTGCTGGGCACATTCTAGGCAAAATCAGATTCAGTAATGGTCATGACTATGGTAAAGAAAGACAATTTTTGCATGAAGCAGTCCATATCTCTGTAACATTGCCAAGAAATGCAAGCAATACAGAAAGGTGTTATCACACTTAAAGACGATTTTATTAAAACAAAAAGTATATGTTTTTATCTTATATCCAGCCAAATTAAGAGCTATTCTAAATTATGACTATCTCGTTGTCTTTGCCTACGGTAAAGCCCAAGTGTTATTACATAAAGATCTTTAAAAATGGCACCTTATATTTCAGCTGTAATAACCTGCTCTCTGGTAGGCAGATTACTAACCATAATTATAGGGAAACTGTGTCTCTGTGGTAGAGAAACCATCATTTATTTTGTAGCTTCAAACCCCTTCCAGGCCCCTTGGATCACTCAAACTGACAATGACAAATAGCATGCACGGTTCAGTTTGTATTTCCAGTTCCTGATCACTAATGAAATATCAAGAGAGTAAGTATTTCATTTCAGTTATCCTGCTTTCTCTCTTCTCTAGCACAATTTCTGTAGGTAAGATCCAGATTAAGGCTTATGATAATGTGAGTTGTATGGGAGCTGACAGAGACAGCCAGGTAGGAAATGCAAAAGGACTACAAATCTACAAAACCTAAAGAAAAGTACAAACATATATATATATAGTATATATATACAAACATAAACATAGTTTTTTGCTTTCCTATGGCCTCCCCCCCCCCCCCGTCCACCAACCCTGCTCTCTCCCCTGCCCTCCCCCCTGCGTCTGTTTCCCTCAGTTCCGCCTCCTCCTTCCCTTCCTGCTCCCTCCTCCGATTTCCATGCCCATGTCCAAGCCCTCCTCCCTATTGGGCTGTACTGCTGGTGGAGGCGGGGCTTGGACTTCTACACTCTCAGCGTTTGCGCATTTGCAGGTGAGTCGGTTACTTGCCGTTTATATGTTTGATATATATATATATATAGGTTAGTGATTGTGGAAGTCTTATAGTTCAGTCTTTGGGCAGCTTTAGTTTCCTCTGTTCCAGTTATAAGAAGCTGAAAATTGATTGTCACAAACAGGATAACTACATTGGACGTTTTCTCAGAAAAAGAATATTTTGAAACCAACCACAACAGGAAAGAAGGAATCTTTACTGTGCGTAATAAATACAGCACCATGACCTGGCCCAAAAAAAAAAGAAATCCTCTTTTTGCTTATCACAGCATTTTGCAGAGAAGTCTGGGGTCATCTTTAACTAGGTAGATGTCTTTGGAATTGGCTCAAAGGCCACAACTGAAGAACAAGATCCTCTTACAACAAAAGATGCAATGCAGAAGCCATCTACCAACTTTGGGACTGTTTCTGTCGCTTGTGCTGATATGTTTAGTCTATATTTCTACACTTAAATTAGTAGTTGGTAGATGGAATCTGCATTGCATAGAGCACTATATTTATAAAAAGAGGTAAGGTTTTTTTTTAATGCCTGTGAGGTTTCAACCTTTACATCTTGATGGCTGGAAACATCCGGTGGAGGTATGGTTCTGAGGCTTTTTCCTTTCTCTCAATGAAGTTGGTTGCTCAAACTATGCAGTAGCATTATATATTGTTTTGTTTTAAATTAATTTTTGAATGCACGTTACCTGTTTGTGCAACGTTTGAAAGAGTGTTAGAGTGACACATTTTGGGTTCTCTTTCATTCTCTTTTATTGTTTTGTACCTATTAGTCATTCACTTAATACCCATTTGGGCATGACAAGCTGAAATTTGACTGGTTCTTTCTTAAGTACCACTGCAAGAGATGAAATAGTCATTTGTGGGAAAGAATTGAAAGCAAAGGGGCTTGCCACTGTTCAATTCCATCTCCTTTCGGTGCTTGTCATGGTTGGTGTATGAGATATTACAGGAGGAACAAGAATTTGGACGGTCAAGCATATCCTAAAGGCTTTTGTACAGGATCACAAAACCTTACATGAATCCCTTTTCTAGCAAGGGAGCTATGTTCTCATCTGATTAAGTACTAAGCCACAGTTGGAAGATCTGAAATATGGGAGGTGCACTGGACCCAGTGGTGTGCTGGTAAATTTTTAACAACAGGCTCTCTCCCCGGTCCACCTCGGTGCCCCCCTCCCGTCCACCTCTGCGCCCCCCCCCCATCCACCTCTGTGCCCCCCCAAAATTGCAGAGCTGGCTATAGCCAGTGGGTGGGTGGGGGGGGGGGGCAATGCATTACTCTCTCCAGGAAAAAAAAATTAAATGATC
Organism: Microcaecilia unicolor; assembly: GCF_901765095.1. NCBI lineage: Eukaryota > Metazoa > Chordata > Amphibia > Gymnophiona > Siphonopidae > Microcaecilia > Microcaecilia unicolor. Next base: position 497,291,406 of record NC_044031.1, on the reverse strand, counting down.
CCAGGTTCCAATCTAATTCATGTTTAATGTGGGATAAAATGCCATAAATAAGTAAAAATAAACTTTTAATGTTGAGCACCTGATTCTCAAAGGGAACATATTCCAAACACTATAATAAAAATAAAATGATTTTTTCTACCTTTGTTGTCTGGTGACTGTTTTTCTGATCATGTTGGCCCAGTATCCGATTCTGCTGCTATCTGTCCTCTTAACTCCGTTTCCAGGGCTTCCTTTCCATTTATTTCTTTCCTTTCCTCTTCATTTCTGGTCCTCAGTTTCTGCCTATTTTCTTCATCCATGTGCAGTTTTTCTCCTCTCTTCCTTTTCCCTTATCTTATCTCCTTCCTCACTCTTCCCTCCCATCCATCCATGTCCAGCATTTATTCTCTCTCCCCTCCTCTCCCCCTGCCCTCCATCCACCCATGGCCAGCAGTGACCCTCCTCTCCCCCTGCCCTCCATCCACCCATGGCCAGTGACCCTTCTCTCCCCTGCCCTCCATCCACCCATGTCCAGCAGTGACCCTCCTCTCCCCTGCCCTCCATCCACACATGCCCAGCAGTGACCCTCCTCTCCCCTGTCCTCCATCCACCCATGGCCAGCAGTGACCCTCCTCTCCCCTGCCCTCCATCCACCCATGGCCAGCGACCCTTCTCTCCCCTGCCCTCCATCCACCCATGGCCAGCGACCATTCTCTCCCCTGCCCTCCATCCACCCATGCCCAGCAGTGACCCTCCTGTCCCCTGTCCTCCATCCACCCATGCCCAGCAGTGACCCTCCTCTCCCCTGCCCTCCATCCACCCATGGCCAGCGACCCTTCTCTCCCCTGCCCTCCATCCACCAATGCCCAGCAGTGACCCTCCTCTCCCCTGCCCTGCATCTACCCATGCCCAGCAGTGACCCTCCTTCCCCTGTCCTCCATCCACCCATGCCCAGCAGTGACCCTTCTTTCCCCTGCCCTCCATCCACCCATGTCCAGCAGCTCCCTTTTCTCCCCTGCCACCCCCTCCCGACTTGTTTCACAAATTCTCCTGCTTCCTCCCTCCCTCCCAATTCGGTCCCTCACCGACCCTACCTTGGCCATCAAATTCTTCGGGGTAGGCAGTGTTGCCTGCCCACTGCCATTGCTGACTTTCCTCCGCCGCCCGATCGCGCTTCAAAATGGCCGCCGAGACTTACAGAAGTCTCGCGAGGCCATTTTTAAAGCGCAAACAGGCGGCGGAGGAAAGTCAGTGATAGCAGCGGGCAGGCAACACTGCCTGCCCCGAAGAATTCGATAGTCAAGGTAAGATCTGTGAGGGACCGGATCCGGAGGGCAGAGAGAGGGAGAGCCGGCTCGCCCTTTCCAACAACCGGCTCACAAGTCCGGCCAAAATTTAACAACCGGATCTTGCGAGTCGGAGCGAGCCGGCTCCAGCACACCACTGACTGGACCACTACTTGGATCAAGTGGCGGTTTTTTTTTTTTGGAGCATGTGGTGAAACTGTGCTGTTCTAGGATAACTGAGGTGACAAAGTTTCACCAGCCAGCTAAGTCATTCCCAAGTAAAAACTACCAGTAGACTCAATTCTTAATCAAACTCTTCTTTAATGTAACAATCATAGCAAATAAACAAAAAACAACAACAACAACAAAAACATACAGTTCAGTTGCTTGGACAGAATTGTTGCCTTCTGCACAGAGTTCATATCTAATCACTTCAGAGGCAAGGGGATGGCCAGAACCTCAGACCAGTTCAGAGGTAAAGCTGTAATGCACAAAAGGAAAGTGTGGGAATCAATTGTTAGGAATGCCTTGGGAAAAATACCATGGGAAGTACTTTGAGAAAAATGCCTTGGAAAATGAAGAATTTTGATGAAATCACAGTAGATTAAGGAGGAATCAGCCCCTAGAACAGCTGCTGATCACAAAGGCATGCTAGGAAGACCGGTACACTCTCATACAGGGACAGAGAGGGAGAGCTGGCCCTAGCTCAGAGCTAACAGCCAATAGGGAAAGCTCACAAGGAGACAATCACAGGATACTGCAAACTATAGGGGGAGGGGGGGGGGTGAAGCCCCAGTACACAGTGTTATCTATTACACAGACAATGCAATCAAATACAAGTAATACTTATATGAAATATACATAACACAGGGTCTATAAGTTCCAAGAATTCTCCATATCTGGAGATGTGTGGTTAGATTTTAGAAGAAAATCTGGTCCTGATAATCACATTGTCTCCATTAGATGAGATGCTGGCACAGCTCTGGTGGCACAATCTATGGATTTTGGTCAGTTGGCATGTAATTCCACTGTTTTGGTTGTGTTGACTTTTGTATACACTCAACTCTGTTGCTGACATACACTTAAAATATCCTGGTTTCTTTAAATATAGACATGAAGTTTTTCTGAATTGCAAAGTCAAAGTATTTCCTGATATTGCTAGACAAACTCAGAAAAGACGTCAGTTTTTTTTGAAACTTCGTGATCGTGTATTGTCACAGGGGGGAATTTTCTGGCTTAATTTTCCTTGCAAATGTGTTGTTAAATTTCAATCAATTAAATATGTTTTCTTTGAGAGTGATCAGTTAGCAAAATTCCTGGACTCCAGACAAGAACCAGCCGTAAACTCTCTTGTGCTTCCTCCATTAGTATCTACTCCGTGATAGGATAAGTGGGAACATGTTCTACTCATTTTTTCCTATGTTAACCAATTTTTGAATTGTGCCTTGCCTATAATTGTGGACTTTAGCAGTAATTATCATTTAATAGATTTTCTTTATAAAATATTTTCTTGTATGGTATGGTAATACTCCTTTTCTGTACAAGTGTTTCTTGTAAAATTCATTAAAATTACAAATAAATTAAAAAAAAAAAAATCTCCTGGTTTGGTTGTAGATATAGCCCAGGAAAACTTTATCAATGTAAAATTTTTAAATCTCCTGGTTTGGTTGTAGATGTAGCTCAGGACAACTTTGTCAGTGTAAAATTTGATTGTGTCTATTTGAATATCCATCTCACTAAGTATCATTTCTGCTGTCTCTATTGCCAGCACTGCTTCACACAGTTCTAAGCATGGAATGGTATGATTGGATTGTGGTGCTAACTTGGCTTTGCCGAAGACAAATCCCACATGAGACAGACTATCTGCATCTGCACCAGGCAATAACGGTTTGAAGCAGACATCAATACAGCAGAAATGAAACTGGAAGCCTTCTGGATCTATGAATGAGAGTATAAAGAAAGTGCTGTAAATTTAAACGAGCAACAGGAATAGGTATACATATAGTACTGTACTGTGCTGTATAAACTCATTGTGGATAAGATTTTTTACCATGTTTTGCTTGCTGTGAAAGCACAGTATCAGATCAAAAGTGGTTCCCTGACAGGAAAAGCAGGTTCTCGGGTCACATAGTGCAGCGTGTCAGGTCCAAACATTTCTGCAAAGCATGGTCTCAGATCAAAAATGGTTCCATGGCAGGAAAAGCAGGAATAGCAAGGTCTCAGCTCAAAAACATCTTTTATGTTTACTTTATTTAGCACTTCCTTTCTACAAAAGCTTCAGCTTTATAGACAAAACAACTTTTTTCCTTTTTTGATTGGCCAAAAATTGCTTCCATGCTGTAAAAGCAGCTTAAAACTTCTTCAACGGAAGAGAAACTGCACACTTCTTAATGGTGATGATGGGAACATGGAAGAGTATCCACTGAAAAGCATGGTTCTCTTGCAGAGAAGCACGATCTCAGATCAAAAACATGGCTTCCTTTCAGCATGTGAAGCCGGAAAACAGGAAGAGAAGTTGTATGCTTCTTAACGGCAATGCGATGACATCACCTGAAGGGGGTCTTTTGGATATGCTGGATGGTTGGATTAGCGAAGGATGGATAATCGAGACTGTACTCTACTTCTTTTCTCAAAATGCGTCCAAACACTGCACTACTAATACTTATCATTTCTACAGCGCTACTAGATGTACGTAGCGCTGTACATTTCACTCACTCATATGAACATTGTTTCTTAATTAAAGTCAAGCAATTTCTCTTATTTATGCAAACTTTTACAACTCATAGGTGCTCTCTGACAGAAACACCTCCTGCCTCTTCAGTTCCTTAGCTCTTTCTCCCCCACAACACCTTGTTAATTTGCTAGAAATAGGAGACCAGTGCAGCCAATCAACATTCAGCTCTCATGACTTTCAGCAGCCAATCAGCATCCAGTTTTCATAGCCCTCAGGCACAGCTACACTTACATAGTAACATAGTAAATGACGGCAGATAAAGACCTGTACAGTCCATCTAGTCTGCCCGACAAGATAAACTTATTTTTCCTAATTTTATCAATACAGGTTTAAAATAATACTTTAAAATGCTGTTTTGGCATTAAACTTCAGTCATACATGTTAGTAGACACTAAACTTTACTTGTATGAAAAAATTCCCACAATGTAAGCTCTTTAGAATTATTTAATTGAACTATTTTAATTAAATGCGAGCTCTAGCAGTGCTCCTGCCTATGTGTAAGCATAGCACTGCTCAGGAGCCCCAGATATTGCACTGTATTGTACTGCATTGTAATATACTACTTACTTTTAACCGCAAAGAGGATCACAACTTCACACAGGTGTTGTCTACAGACCTCCGACACAATCGGAGTAACTAGATAAAGATCTGATTACAGATATTCAAAAGTTGGGAAAGAAAAGAGAGCTGCTGTTGCTGGGTGATTTCAATCTGCCAGATGTAGATTGGAAAGTTCCATCTGCATAATCGTAAAGAAGCAGAGAGATCGTGGATGCTTTTCAAAGTGCTCTGCTCAGACAAATAGTGACAGAACTCACGAGGAGGGAGCAACGCTGGATCTGGTACTCACAAATGGGGATAGTGTGTCAAATGTCCGAGTGGGTGCCCACCTGGGCAGCAGTGACCATCAAACAGTTTGGTTTGATATAACAGCTGAAGTGGAGGGCAGCCACTCAAAACTTAAAGTCCTGTAATTGTGAGACTGAAAGCTGTGAACTGCTATGTGGATAATGATGAAGAAAAAGCAAATTTGCTAAACAAATACTTTTGTTCTGTTTTCACTAAAGGAAATCCTGGAGAAGGACCACGATTGACTGGCAAAAGTACATATGAGAATGGAGTGGATATAGCACCGTTCACAGAAGAGAGAGTATATGAACAACTTGAAAATCTAAAGGTGAACAAAGCCATGGGACCAGACGGGATCCACCCCAGGATATTGAGGGAGCTCAGAGAGGTTCTGGCGGGTCCTCTTAAATATTTGTTTAATAAATCCTTGCAGACGGGAGAGGTTCCGTGGGATTGGAGAAGAGCGGATGTGGTCCCTCTTCACAAAAGTGGAGATAGGGAAGAAGCTGGAAACTACAGGCCGGTAAGCCTCACTTCGATTATTGGAAAAGTAATGGAAGTGATGCTGAAGGAAAGGATAGTGAATTTCATGGAAGCCAATAAGTTGCAAGATCTGAGACAACATGATTTTACCAAAGGTAAATTGTGCCACACGAATCTCATTAAATTCTTTGACTGGGTGACCGTAGAATTGAATCAAGGATGTGCTATAGTTGTAATCTATTTAGACTTCAGCAAAGCTTTCGACACGGTTCCCCACAGGAGGCTCTTGAATAAACTTGACAGGCTGACGATAGGACCCGACGTGATGAACTGGATTAGGAACTGGTTGACGGACAGACGCCAGAGGGTGGTGGTTAATGGAATTCACTCGGTTGAGGAAAAGGTGAGTAGTGGAGTGCCTCAGGGATCGGTGCTGGGGCCGATTCTGTTCAATATATTTGTGAGTGACATTGCCTAAGTATTAGAAGGTAAAGTTTGCCTTTTTGCGGATGATACCAAGATTTGTAACAGAGTGGACACCCCGGAGGTACTGGAAAACATGAAAAAGGATCTGCAGAAGCTAGAAGAATGGTCTAATGTTTGGCAATTAAAATTCAATGCGAAAAAATGCAAAGTGATGCACTTAGGGAGTAGAAATCCACGGGAGACGTATGTGTTAGGTGGTGAGAGTCTGATATGTACAGGCAGGGAGAGGGATCTTGGGGTGATAGTATCTGAGGATTTGAAGACGACGAAACAGTATGACAAGGTGGTGGCCGTAGCCAGAAGGTTGCTAGGCTGTATAGAGAGAGGTGTGACCAGCAGAAGAAAGGAGGTGTTGATGCTCCTGTACAAGTCATTGATGAGGCCCCACCTGGAGTATTGGGTTCAGTTTTGGAGGCCGTATCTTGCTAAGGATGTAAAAAGAATTGAAGCGGTGCAAAGAAAAGCTACACAAATGGTATGGGATTTGCGTTACAAGATGTATGAGGAGAGACTTGCTGACCTGAACATGTATACCCTGAAGGAAAGGAGAAACAGAGGTGTAATGATACAGGCGTTGAAATATTTGAAAGGTATTAATCCGCAAATGAACCTTTTCTGGAGACGGGAAGGCGGTAGAACTAGAGGACATGAAATGAGGTTGAAGGGGGGCAGACTCAAGAAAAATGTCAGGGAAGTATTTTTTCACGGAGGGAGTGGTGGATACTTGGAATGCCGTCCCAAGGGAGGTGGTGGAGATGAAAATGGTAACAGAATTTTAAAAAGCGTGGGATAAACATAAAGGAATCCTGTTCAGAAGAAATGGATCCTCAGAAGCTTAGCAGAGATTGGGTGGGAGCACCAGTGGTTAGGAGGCGGGGCTAGTGGTTGGGAGGCGGAGTTAGTGCTGGGCAGAGTTCTATGGTCTATGCCCTGAAAATGGCAGATACAAATCAAGGTCAGGTATTCATATAAAGTAGCACATATGGGCAGACTGGATGGACCACACAGGTCTTTCTCTGCCATCACCTACTATGTTACTATGTTACATATGAAAATTAAACTTCTGGTTACATTTCACTTCACAGTGTAGGTTTTTGCTACTACTAATCCATGTGTCTCCCTCCCCCCCCCCCCCCCCCCCCCACACCAATACCACCAGCACAAATCATTCAAAGGACATAGAGACAAGGAGTTACAGTGGGTTGCTGGATTATGCAGAACACTTGGGAGGGTGTGGATGGATATAGACTGACTGGCAAGGCCAATGAGGGTTAGGAGTGGGGAGGGAGTATTGGGAAGTTGGCAGGGGATTGGGTTTGGGATGTGAAGTGGTGGGGTTTGGGTTGCAGAGTGAGGTCACAGACAGGGACACACACAATAACAGCAATCACTGGGAACAAACTCTTTGCTCTTCTCTCTCCTTCAGTCGCCTCCAACACAGGCAGTCCCTAAAGACAACTGGTAGTGGCATTTAAGCAGTTAAATAGCAGGTCTAAATCTCAACCTCCATTGGCAGGTATGAACATCCCACTTTTATCCATCATCGCATATGGATATCCATCAGCTGACACCTCCCCAGATATGCCCCTGGACCGCCAATGCCACGCCTCCTCTATGAATGTTCATTTGTTGGTGTCCCGGGAAGATGGAAGTCCATATTTCCACTTTGCAAAATGGCACCTTGTACATTCTACAGTGCTGGACATCCATCTTGTGGAATACTTAGTGTACTTGAATGTAACTCACCTTGAGATACTACTGAAAAAGGTGTGAACAAAATCTAAATAAACAAACAAATAATTAAAAATACAGATGTCTTGTTTGTGAATAAGGTTTCTAAAATAAGCTCCAAAGTATTCTTTCTCCTTTTGTTAGATATTCCTCCTTTCAAAATTATAACCCTTATTTTAGAAGCTGTATTCATGTTTTAAACATCTGAAAATCAGCATTGACATCCATATAGCATGGATGTCCAAATCCTGATTTTATAAAAGCAGAATGTGGTCTTCTAAAACTGCTGTACTTCCATATGGCAAGCGGGAGGGAAAGGGACATTCAAGTTAAAAATGATAGATGTTCATATTTAGACTTGGTACTTGGCACATCTAGGTGACACAATGGTGCTCCGATTAAGAAGTATTTCACTGGATGGGGTAAAGAAAGTCACAGTATGTATTTTTCTGTCTCTGGATGGCTCACAATTAAAAACAAACCAAAAAAAACTTTCAACAATTAAGAAACAGTGTACTGCCCTCATATTCATGGAGGCAGGTTGCTTGTGTCTAAATATGTTTTGTGCTCTTTAAATAGGATAGGACTACAAAGTGATGTAATTGTAGTTCTCTTGTGACAGGCTCTTCCTGAGCTCCTGTCCCTGTTCCCTTTGTTTTGTGGAACTTTTCCTATTGGCTGGCCCTTGTCCCTGTGTATGTGGACTGCAGCCTGCCCCTTCTCTTTCCATTGTGGGGTTGTGTGTCTGCAGAATGGTTTTAAGAACTGTAAGCTAACTTTGCTATACCTGTTGTATACTTCTCTTTCAAGCTACTGTAAATAGCCAGGTTTTTACTAGTTTAAAAGTATTCACAGCATTTACTCTGGGATCCCCTTGTATACAGGGTGAGCTGGAACAGACTTCCAGTTCTGCAAGGCAGAGATTCTTGTCCAGCACATTTAACTGTGTTATTTCCCTTTGTTGGAATTAAAGAAGATTTTGGTTCAAGAATTCTGAGTTTTCACAGTGATGTTCTATACTCTGGTGGTTATCTGCATGCTAATCTCCTGAGTAGAGAGAGAGAGAGAGAGAGAGAGAGAGAGCAGAAATCACAGTGGGATTTGAACCTGCAACCTGTGGATTTTTACTTGTGTGCAAAGCTGACTAACCATTATGCTACTTCTCTACATGAATATCTGTTTGGCCATTTTATAATAGGAATGTCCCTCTGCTGCTACAAAACTCTCCATGTCCTTTGTTTCCCCCCCTTCATAGTTTAGACATTTCAGTTTGTAAAATAGACTTTCATGCTGGACATAACCAGCAATTGGACTTTCATTTCTCATGTATTTTAGAACATGCTGTATGTAAGGAGATCCTGTTATAAAGTACAGGCAGTGGCGTAGGAAGGGGGGGGGGCGGTGGGGCGGTCCGCCCCGGATGCATGCCGCTGGGGAGGTGTCGGCTCCACTGGTTCCCTGCTCTCTCTGCCCCAGAACAGGTTACTTCCTGTTCCAGGGCAGAGAGAGCAGGGAACCAGCGGAGCCGACGCAGCTCCCAGCGACATGCACTCAGGGCGGAGCGGCCCTCCCACCCGTCCTGTTTCCTACGCCAGTGGTAAGAATGTGCTCCGGGGGGGGGGGGTGCGCGCGCCGAAGGGGGGGTGCGCCGTGCTGCACCCGGGGGGGGGGGGGTGCGCATGGCAACCTGCCCCGGGTGTCAGCCGCCCTCGTTACGGCACTGAGTACAGGAGAATTGGACGTCCGTATATGATGTACTGAGTAATTTGGAGAGAAAAGGGAGGAGGGAGATGGGTCTGTAATTAGAGGGACAAGTAGGGTCGAGTGAAGGCTTCTTAAGGAGAGGTGTGACCACAGCATGTTTAAACGCAGTAGGGGCAGTTGTAGTGGAAAGTGAGAGGTTGAGAATGTGACAGATAAAAGGAATAAAAGCAGGTGAGATGGCATTAAGAAGGTGGGTGGGAATGGGATCAGAGGAACAGGTGGTACATTTTGAGGAAGAAAGGAGAAGTGTAGTTTCCTCAATAGTAACTTCAGGAAAGGAGGAAAAGAAATGAGGGGAAGGAGAGAGAGGGGAACGGACTAGTGGAGGGAGAGGTGGTGAGGTAGAGAATTCAAGGTTTATCTTTTGAACCTTGTCGTGAAAGAATTCAGCAAGGGTCTGAGGAGATAATGAAGAGGGAGTTGGGGGAGGGGGCACCTTGAGGAGAGAGTTCAATGTGGTGAAGAGAAGTCGAGGGTTAGAGCCATGAGAGTTGATCAGTTGGATATAATAATCCTGTTTGGCGCGTAAAAGAGCAGATTGGAAGGAGGTCAGCATGAACTTAAAGTGTAAGAAATCAGCAAGGGCCCGAGATTTCTGCCAGAGGCGTTCGCTGGAGCAGGTACAGGAATGTAGGTAGCGGGTATTAGAAGTCAGCCAAGGTTGGGGTTTTGTACGCCTTATAGGGCGGGTCATCAAAGGTGCAAGTGTGTCTAAGACAGAGGATAGAGTATTGTTGTAGGAAGAAACAGCCTCGTTGACAGACGTGGATGGTGCCACAGTAGAGAGGAGGTTTGAAACATGGGAGGATAGAGATGAAGGGTCAATATCGTGAAGATTCCTAGATAAATTAGATAAGATAGGATGGGACTGGGAGGGAGAAGATTTAAGTGTGAAAGTTATAAGATGGTGATCAGAGAGGGGAAGATTAGAGGCAAGGAAACTAGAGGGTGAGCAGTTGGAGGAGAAGATGAGATCAAGACAGTGACCATTTTGATGAGTGGGGGAGGTGGAGCATAGTTGGAGATTGAAGGAGGATGTTAAAGCGAGTAACTTGGAAATATAAGAGTTGGAAGGATCATTAGCAGGAATATTAAAGTCACCAAGGATGAGCGAGGGGGGAGGAAGGATCATGGAAGAAGGCAAGCCAGGCATCAAAGTCACTGAGAAAGGATGAAAGGGACTTATCAGGGGGACGATAAATGACCGCTATTCGAAGAGGCAGAGGAGAGAAAAGGCGGATAGAGTGGACTTCAAAGGAGGAAAAACAGTGAGATTGAGGTGGAAGAAGGGGTTGAAATCTGGAGGAGGGAGAGAGAATTAGTCCAACACCGCCCCCGCGACCAGCAGGGCGAGGAGTATGTGAAAAAAGATAACCGCCATGGCAAAGAGCTGCGAGTGAAGCAGAGTCATCAGGGCAGAGCCAGGTTTCTGTTATGGCGAGCAGATGGAGGTGACGCGAGATAAAGAGGTCCTGGATATAGGGGAGTTTGTTATAGATAGAGCAGGCATTCCATAGGGCGCAAGAGAAGGGCAGAGAAGAGGAGGGGAGTAGAGGAATAGAGATGAGGTTAGAGAGGTCGCGGTGAGATCTGTAGAGTTGGGATAATAGTTGGTGAGGAGGGCCAGGATTGGGATTGATGTCGCCGGCTGAAAGTAAGAGAAGGAGTAAAAGAGAGCAGAGGAGAGTAGGAGAGGTGTGGCCACGAAGGCGTCGAAGGCAAGAGGTATTTAGGTGGAATGGGGAAGGCAAAATGGAGGGAAGAAAGAGATGGAGATTAAAAGCCAGGAGGGAGGAAGAGGGTAGGAGAGAAGGTGAGGTGATGAAGTCGATGGATGGGCAGTGAGATCCTGTAGCAGAGAGAGGTAGGGGGTGAGGGAAAAGATTAGGAGGGGACAGGGCTAGGAAGAGAATGTGAATAGGGGCCATAAATGACTGAGGTACTTTAGCAACTGGGAAGAAGATTGGATGTAAAGAGAAAAATGCCACTAAGTGGATCGGAGTGGACCTGGGTGTCACCCCGGAGAAGGCTGTAAGGATATGCAGATGAGCTGCAAGTCCTCCACAGCACCTGAAAGGCAGCCGGTGGTAGAGCTGGGCACCTCTCAGCTGAGGAAAGGCTTACGAGGGGTTAGGCCGAAGCCAGCATTCCTCCCCCTGAGGGTCGCCTGATCCTCAGAGGGAGCAGGGAGGACTCCCTGCTCCCTCTGCCCCGGAACAGGAAGTAACCTGTTCTGGGGCAGAGGGAGCAGGGAACCAGCGGAGCCGACAGGCGCACGGCTGCTCTCTGCATCTTCCAGCAGCGTGCACCCGGGGCGGACAGCCCCCTCCGCCCTGCCCTTGCTACACCGCTGGGCAGGGAGGCAAACCATAGACAAGAATTTGAAATTTGCACAGGGTTATATACTCCTGAGCAGTTCCCTCCAACACTGATTTCCTCCCCCGATTAGAATACTGGACACAGGGGACACTCCTAACTTCTAAATCTGTTCAGAACTGAAAAGGTCAAAAGTGTAATGCTACTTCCTAGCAACTGGTGATGGCATTGAAAAATCCAAATTATGCTGCTTTTTGGTAAGGCCTAATGGAATTCTCTGCTGACCCCCCCCCCCCCCCCTACTGGGGGATTACCAAGATCTCTACATCAAAATATAATCAGCAGTTAGAACTTGTTCAATTCAACCTTGAATTCTATCTGGTGTAATCAAAATATATATTCAGTTAAGGACACTTGTCATCTTTAATATTTTAGTCCTTCATCTATAGATACAGAATGGTAACATCTTTTCTCTGAAACCAATATCTAATTTAGAATTCATTGCCCTCCTATTTCCTTTGAGGGCTCAGTGATTCCCAAACCTGTCCTGGGGAAACCCTAGCCGGTCAGGTTTAAAGGATATCCACAATGAATATGCAAGAAATAGATTAGTGAGAAAACCTGCCTGAGGTAAATTCACCATCATGACTCATAAAGGTAAGAGTAGGGCAGATGGTCAGCTCTTGGGGATCAGGTCCCATTTTCTGTACCCCCCACTTCCTGTGTTTTTGTCCACTATCCTCTATCTAGAGAATTGTATATGGTACCTAGCATTATGCTGCAATTTCCTCACTGATTTTTTTTAATACGGAAAAGTGTTATAATGGAAGCAAGGTGCTGAAATGGCCCAAAAAAACAGCAGATCCACGTGGAACTACACTTACATGCCCTGTTATAGAATAGCACCTAAGTTTTTCCGTGCAAATCTGAAAAGGGGGCGTAATGTTGGGAAGGACATGGTGGGTTAGGGTGTGCCCTTAAAATGCACGCAGTGTTATATAATTCGGGGATCTGTGTCCAACTTGCATGCTGGGATTTACACCTGGTTTCAGTTGGTGCCCATCCCGGAGCGCCCTTTAGAAAATACCGTTCAGCACTGATTTTTTTTTTTTTTAGGCACCAAATTTTGAGCACCATTTACTGAATATAGCCCTATATGTCTCTCTCTCTCTCTCTCTCTCTCTCTCTCTCTCTCTCTCTCTACTTTTCTCTATTCCCCTTCCTTTTTCTATTTTCTTTTTCTCTTTTGCTGTCTCTTCAAGATAGGCTGACATTCTGGATCTAGAAGTAGGACTGAGGGGAGGGAAGAGATTTAGCATATATACTGTGGCCTCTCCCTTTCAGTTGTTTTTCTAGCCTGACTCCTGGCTCCAGAAAAGCAGGATCTTCCATGAAGCTCCTTCTGTGGCTGAAAAACATTGATTGAGCTGACCCAATTCAATAATTATTCCTCATTCTCCATAACAAGGGGAGCTACGTTCTCCCTCAGCTCTGGTGGTCCTCCTAATGTCAGTGTATTAAGAACAGTTGTAATATGATCTAAATATCTGCTTACTTACAGCTCACTTTCATATGACTTATTGTGGCTGTATTACTGTGGTTTATCTCCAGGCCTCAGTTTGGGGGATTAGGCATACCAATTATTTACAGTTGTGCCTAAATATACCCCTACTCATCACTGGCCCGCTAACATTACTCCTAAGTTCAAAAAATGTTTTTGTGCTTTCACATTTTCTATGCTTAGTTTGCTTTGCTTACCATGCTTATCCCGTTAGGGTACTAGTGTTTTGCTTAGCTTTTTCAGCATAAAGGATGTCGGCCTCAGAGAGATATTGCTCTGACACGAGTCATGTTTCACCGTCGAAAACATTTTTTTTAAGGATACCCCCTGGATGTGAACATAATACATTTCTCTCACTCACAGGGCACATAACGTTTGCTATATGGCAATTTATGGTAGGTGCAAGAACAATTTTTAAAAGCTCATCTTACCTCTTACTGCTGCTGTGCTAACATACCAACTGATCGAGGATTCTAAATCCACTAAGATGGCGACTGAACGTCCTAACCCACAATTTAAAGGGCTAGACTTAACTGACATGAACCAATCAGGAAGCTAGGACTGAAATTGAATGTCAAAATTTAGATAAGTGTAGACCACTCTAATTCCGCATTTAACCCTTTAGGATTGATTGTGTGGATTGTATAAATCCAAAATTGTTCAAGGTGGTTTAACAGTTTGTCTGTTTGGCCGCCCTCCCACCCTATCTTAACCGTAGCAATGATTCGCCATCTAATATCTTGCCAATTGTGAGAATGTTGTTGCCAGTGTGTGACCAATGGGGCTTGTACATTTTTTGTATTGATCCTGGATTTATGTTCGTTTAATCTCAACTTTATTGGGCGGCCACTTCTCCCGATGTATATTAAATTGCATGGACATGTTATTACATATATAACATTGCTACTATCACAGTTGACCTGGCTTTTCACTTTAAGTTTATATGAACTACCTGGAACTGTCCAATCTCGACTGAGTGCTAAAGAGCACCATTGACAGTGCCCACAAATGTCTTCAGATCCTGTAACTGAAGGATAATATCTCTGTGGAGTCAATGATTGTTTTGCCCCTTTTGTAAGCTATCATCGGAAACTCCTTAAGCCCTGGATATAATTTAAAGAATGGGGCTACCCAAATAAATCTTTAAGACAAGCTTATTTATGAGCACGTTTTGCCCAAAGATCACTATTGTTACAAGATTCAAAGTTGATATGTTAGCACAGCAGCAGAAAGAGGTAAGATGAGCTTTTAATAATTGTTCTTGCTCCTACCATAAATTGCCATATAGCAAAAGTTATGTACACTGTGAGTGAGTAAGAGAAATGTATTATGCTCACATCCAGGGGGTATCCTTGAAAAAAATGTTTTCGACGGTGAAACATGACTCATGTCGGAGCAATATCCCTCTGAGGCCGACATCCTTTGTGCTGATAACGGGATAAGCATGATAAGCAAAGCAAACTAAGCATAGAAAATGTGAGAGCACAAAAACATTCTTTGAACTTAGGAGTAATGTTAGCGGGCCAGTGACGAGTAGGGGTATATTTAGGCACAACCGTAAATAATTGGTATGCCTAATCCCCCAAACTGAGGCCTGGTGATAAACCACAGTAATACAGCCACAATAAGTCATATGAAAGTGAGCTGTAAGTAAGCAGATATTTAGGTCATATTATTACAACTGATTTGGAAGAGACATTTGCTTACAAAAAACAGGGATCTGACTTTGGATTGAGAGTGTATTAAGAACAACATTAGATGATATTTGTTTTCACATTAGAAGCGACATTGGTTCCCCAATAGTATTTATTTAAATCCCAGTCAAGATGGTGTCCATAATAACATAAAACAAATAATCACAGATAAAAGAGCATTCTCAGATAATCATAGAAACGTTTTCAGTATACAGCCCATTCAAACAGAAGAGAAAAGATACTACTTTAATCCTTTTCTAAACATCAATAAAGGTAATTGCTTTTATATTTTGTTGGGGAGATTAGGTTAGGGCATATTTTGTATGATAAATGTAAGGATTGAGGGGTGAAAATATATATTATTGTTTTATGATGTATTGATTGTTTTGTTTTATGTGTTGTAAATCACATTGGGGAGTATTTATACTGGTGGCGAAGTATATACATAATAAATAAGGCAGTGCTTATACCATCCTAACAGAGTGATTGAGTGAATGGAAGACTGAGTGTGAAGGAGGGGACATCCTAGAAGACACGGAGAGAAAGAATCTGACTCAGAATACAGATCATGAGGAGAAAGGAGAACTGTGAAGATTAGTCCTCGTGTATGAAGTTTTAGCATGCGTATTTTTTTCCTTTGATGTTTGTCTCCCAGTTGGTTATCTTTGAAGCAACAGATGAGTTAATTTGTACTCATCTCATAAGTTATCAGGTCAAAATTCAGCAGCAGTGATTACATTTTTTTAAATGTCAACTGTGGCAATTAAAAACATAAGCATGTTTAGCATCACTATCTAGATAGGTGGCGATGTTAAATATATATATATATATATATATATATATATATATATATATATATATATATATATATATGGTGGTATTCATCTTCTCTAAGTATAGCTAAGCAGTTTAATTTAGCCTTTCCTTCTGGTCTAAATCAAACCACTTAGCTGTATAGATACTGTGGCTGAATAACACTCTTATATGCTATAACTGGGCACTCCATCCTTGCTCTCTTTGCCTCAGTACTATCCATTTAGCAGCACCGCAGTTAGAAAGATTTTCAGCAACACTATCCTGATAGGGGCTCATATGTTTAACCGTAGCTGGGCCCCCTCCCTACCCATCTTCAAATCATTGCTCAAAGCCCACCTCTTCAATGTTGCCTTCGGCACCTAATCACTTCATCTCTTCTCAGGAAATCTCATGTACCCCAACTTGACATTTCGTCTTTTAGAATGTAAGCTCTTCTGAGCAGGGACCGTCCTTATTCATTAATTTGTACAGCGCTGCGTAACCCTTGTAGCGCTCTAGAAATGTTAAGTAGTAGTAGCTGCTGAAAGTATAAGTCCCTTTGAATATTGACCCATATATTTTTAACCAGAGCTGCACTGGTTATGACCATTAGTGGAGGTGAGAGGTAAGACTGAAGATATTGAAGACACTAGGACCTTGAGGAGAAAATCTTCTCCCCACTTGTTATGGCCCATAAAAGTTAAATGCACGTGTAGCCCTCGGATCCACTCCAAGCCATGGCTCACTGGAAGGCTGGCTACACAAAATCATGCATGAATGTAGACTTGAAGGATTATCAGAAGGAAAAGGAGGGCCTTTTTCTACTAGCCCAGTGAAGCAGAATGAAGTTTGGAGGGTTTTGGAGTAAAATTCAGAAGAAGAGAAGAATGCCAGACACTGCACTTTCAAATTTGGTGAGAATACTCTGAATGCTGTGTCAGTTCTACTATGTAATTTTCATGATTTCTATGAGGTAGATATAATATTTGGTCCTAAAGTTGTATCTTTTTTTTTTTTTCGATGACACTGCAGTGCTGAAGGGAAAAAAGCTATTCTCAGAACTTCCAAGCATAGTACCTATGTGGCTTTTCTGAGGATGCCATGGGCATATTGGTTCTGTGCTGCCTTTTGCTGCAGTTTCTCAAAGTACATGGTGATTGTGGTGGAATCTCCTAAAACAACTTTGATCTGGTTTGAGTCTTTGGCTTCTAATTGAAGTAGCTAATTAATTTTCACATTGTGGCAGCATAAGTCTTGATTGCCATGTTTGTTGAAGTATGGATGTCACTATGGATATTAGCGGTTGCTAGGGAACTAAAAAAAACCCCTTTAAATTCAAGGCTTTTCATTATTCAGTTGGAGCTGCAATTACTGTGAATGTTCTGAACTGATTTACTACTATGTTTGTGTCTTAACTTTTGTGAAAGAACTACTGTACTTCCAGCTATTGCAATATTCGAAATCCCTTTCTTAGATATGTTGATCAGCTAAATGAAAATAGGATAGCACAGCTGAAAAACAAAGAACAAGCCTCATTCATACTACATCAACTGAATTTGAAGTAAACATCCCTTTCAAGAGCACATTTTGTCTAAATGGTTATGGATCATAATTCAAGAGATATATTAAGGACCCCTACTCCTCCAGCCCCTGAAGCAAACAGAAGTACTCTGATTCAACTAATCAGTCTAATAGGACACTAAGAGACAGCTGAAAGGCTCCCCTTTCCCACTGCCTTCCTTTTTACAGCTAAGCTCATGTTGAAGTTGCTTGGATCAAGTGAGTTCAAGAGGATATAGTCTAAAGTATCCAACTAGCAAAGATAGTCTGATGCACTGATGAACCCACATCCATCCAATCCCATGCAGTGCTTGCAGGAAGCTATTATCATCACTACTTCCCCACAGTGACTTTGCTTCTTCATTTATGGATGTGCCGATAACTAGATGAGCTCGGTACAATATGACTGTGACAAATGAGTAAGTTGTTTTTTCCCTTTCTGCTGTTGAGGCATGCACAGTCCTCAAAATAGGCAAAAGGCTATAAGGCTTGATAGGTTACAGCACCAGCTACAAGTTCAGCTAGTCAGGGCCGCTGAGAGGGGGGGGGGGGCAGGGGGGGACAAAATTCCCCGGGCCTGGGCCTCCAAAGGGGGCCCGCCACCGCAGTCCCACCCACTCTCTGTCATCGACCGTCTGCCACCGGGCCGGGTCCCCTGCATTGAAATCACAGCACCTCTCACCTCCATGTGAAAGCGCTGCAGGCAGCAACAGATCGCCTCCCTTCGGACCTCCTTCCCTCCCTGTGTCCCGCCCTCGTCTCCACGAGGGCGGGACACAGGGAAGGAAGGAGGCCTGAAGGAAGGTGATCTGCTGCTGCCTGCAGTGCTTTCATACGGAGGTGAGAGGCGCTGTGATTTCAATGCAGGGGGCCCGACCCAGTGGTGGATGGAGGGGGCAAGTGGAGGGGGAAGCGGCGACCTGGGGTAGGGGCGGGGCCCCGGGCCTGGCCCAGTCTCTCGGCGGCCCTTCAGCTAGTGCATCGTTTTAAAAAAGAGGGGGCTATGTGTTGATACTGCTAAGCATTTTTCCTATTCTAGAAATAGAATAGTACAATTGATATTGCCAATCTAAAGTGAATTTCAAGCTAATGACTAGTGCAGATCAAAAATGTAATTCATAACATATTCAGCTTGCATCTATGCATAAACACTGCCAGAATGTAGCACAAAAGCAATATAACATCTACAGGCAAGTAATAACAGACACCAGGAATTACTGAAGATTACAGAAATGCACGAAGTGTAATTTTAGCAATTGAGCATATAATCTAACATGCTGCAATCTAAAATGAAATACATTAGCATCCATGATCTGTGCATAACAATCTCAAAGCAAAAATATTGTTACAATTAGTACTGCGGTTTGCATTGCATAATGGAGCTATAAAGAACATTCATTGTAAACTCATCAGTGCATTCAAGATCTTTTGGAAAGACAAGCGAGGTTTCTACATGAAAAGTTGCCATCTGTGAATAATCTTGTAACTCTGTGGCTACTGGTCATATGCACAGTACAAAGTATTCCCCGTAGATTCCTGATCAACAGGGAGCTCTCCAGTCTCAGCAATGAAAAATATTTAAATGAATTCATAGAATTTTGTCTTGTAGAAAATATATAAGGCACAATTTATTCGATTATGTCAGATTCTTGAATAAAGAAAATCTAGAAAAGAAGATATCCAAATATATGAAGATGACACTGAAGATTAGACGCAAAATTTCAGCAGCACACCAAGCTAAAATCATGGCCTATGTGACACACTTTCTGATGCCCTTGCCCTGCCCACTGTGCCTTGACCAAGAAGAGGAAATAATGCTCATGGAGCATTTTGGCATCCCAATCTTTCTTCACCCTATGCAACCACACTACTCTCATAGACCTCAGTATGGCCCTGCAAAACATTGTCAAAAACACTTATGGAAACAGAGAACATAGTCATTAGTTCATGAAAGGGGCACTGCAAAGGCAGTACACAATACATTAGCACCAAATTTAGTAATTTGACCTATAGTACGGAGAAAAAATTTAAAAAGGCACTATTAAAATGTATTGAAATTGCTTTCAGATTTGGGAACCTGATATATTTCAGATCAAAACACCAGTGAGGAGGCATTCTTGATTGCAACTAGATGTATGGAAGAGAAAGGAAAGTATTGACTTCATGAAAAATTCTTGATGTGTAGCTTGTTTTCAGCTGTAATGCTCAAAATTTTGAATAATTGCCATTTTCAATAACTGAAAACACACACACACACACACACACACACACACACACACACACACACACACACACAGTGTAGAGACACCTAAGGTTCCGCCTTGATTAGATGACAAAGACCTCCAGTGGCTCTATGAGAATATTGTATTGTGAACTTTTTGTGCAACTTTAGGTTTTCCAGAACAAGGAAGAATTCTCTATACCAGTGAGAATGATGGAAGGAGACCTCACTGGAGGAAAATTTGAGTGAACATGAATACCCTAGCCCAAAGGCAGTCCTTTGACTGGCAAAAGCAGTCATTGTATGACAAGGGAAAAGTAAGAGTTCTATCACAGGCCACTATACTGTATAATTGGTTAGGAGAACTTACATAGGAATATAAGAATAGCCATACTGGGTCAGACCAATGGTCCATCTAGCCCAGTATCCTGCTTCCAACAGTGGTCAATCCAAGTCAGAAATCCAATTAGTAGCAGCATTCCATGCTACCAATCCTGGGGCAAGCAGTGGCTTTCCCCATATCCATTTCAATAACAGACTATGGACTTTTACTCCAGGAACTTGTCTAATCCTTTTTTAAACCCAGATATGCTAACCACTGTTACCACATCCTCCAGCAATGAGTTCCAGAGCTTAACCATTCTTTGAGTGAAAAATTATTTCCACCTATTTGTTTTAAAAGTAACTCCACATAATTTCATTGACTGTTCCCTGTTTCTCTTTTTGAAAGAGTAAAGCAGTCAATAGAAATAGAATAAAATAAAATAACACATAGAAATGAAAATAAGATGATACCTTTTTCATTGGACTAACAATGCATTTTTTGATTAGCTTTCGAAGGTAGCCCTTCTTCGTCAGATCAGAAATAAGCAAATTTTGATAAGTAACAGCATATATAAGTGAAACATCAAAGTATTTCAGTGACAATCTGAAAGGATGAGGGAGGGGTGGGCTAGGTGAGAAACAGAGAAGACCGAGAGGATGGGGGACGGGGAGATATGCATGGTGATCAGAGGGTGACAAAGCAGTGAAATTTCATGGTTTATAATAGGCTAGAAAACCCAGATCTTTGATAAGTCTTGTCTGGTGGGTGTCAAAATATTTAATCATTTTGACTTCAAAGGTCTTGCGTTCCTGTATTGTTTTAAAGTTTCCTTTAAGTATACTCACCATAAAATCATTAGTACAGTGTTCTGGTTTTCTAAAGTGCTGTCCCACAGAGGTAACATCCTGGTTGGCACTGGCATTTTTCATATGATGTCCATGTAAATTAAATCTCTTCTTCAGTATCTGGCTTGTTTCTCTAATATAGCACCCTTCGTCACAAGATGGAGTTGTGGAGGTAGCTGCATTTGTCTGTGGGTTTCCTATATATGGATGTTTGTATGTAGCCATTGCTGATTGAAATTGTGGTGTCCAAAAAATTTGAATTTTTCTGGGGAGTAGTCAATTTTGAATCTGATTGTAGGATGGTATGTATTGAAAGAACTGTAAAATTGTTTTAGAGTTTCTTCCTCCTCAGTCCAAATCATAAAAATGTCATCAATATACAAGTAGTATTTTAGGGGTGTGGTCTGAAAGAGGAAAATAATTGATTCACTTCTACCTGTTCTACACCACTCAAGATTTTATAGACCTCAATCATATTCCCCCTCAGCTGTCTTTTTTCCAAGCTGAAAAGCCCTAAACTCTTTAGCCTTCCCTCAAGTGGGAGGAGTTCCATCCACTTTATCATTCTGGTCGCTCTTCTTTGAACCTTTTCTAATTCCGCTATATCTTTTTCGAGATATGGTCACCAGAACTGAACACAATTCTCAAGGTGAGGTCACACAATGGAATGATATAGAGGCATTATAATATTCTTGGTCTTATTTTTATCCTGTTCCTAATAATTCCTATCATCCTATTTGCTTTTTTTGGCCACCACCATACACTGGGCAGAAGATTTCAGCGTATTGTCTACAATGACACCTATTTCTTTTTCTTGAGTGCTGACTCCTAAGGTGAACCCTAGCATGAGATAACTATGATTCAGAATATTCTTCCCAGTGTGCATCACTTTGCATTTGTCCTCATTAAATTTCATCTGCCATTTGTATGTTCAGTTTTTCACAGTCCGCATGTGGTTTTGACAACTTTGAATAGTTTTGTGTCATCAACAAATTTAATCACCTCACTCATCATTCTGTTTTCCAGATCATTTATAAATATGTTAAATAGAACTGGTTCTAGTACAGATTCCTGCAGTACTCCACTATTTACCCTCTTCCATTGAGAAAACCCTTTGTTTTCTGTCCAGTAACCAATTCTTAATCCATAGAAGTACAAAGACAGTGGGAGAGCGAGCAAGGATACCAAAGACAGGAAGATGTTCCTTAATAAAAGAGTTTATTTGGAGTATGAAGACTCGACACGACATCGTGTTTCGGCTGTTAGGCCTGCATCAGGAGTCTCTTGCGCAAAATGTTGCTGGTCAGTGTTGAAGACAATCTTCAAAATAGTACATCAGTCTCTTGCATGAGCTGTGACTTGGAAGAATGATGAAGAAAAATCATCAAAAGTAACACAATAGTCTTTAAAAAGACTGTTGAAGGCATAGGCACATGGATCGCAATGACCTTCTGCATGCGCTGCAAAATATCCAGTGAAAATGAAAGAGTGTGTGATGAATGTTTCTATATTATAAAGCTTTATACATTCTTTAAAGACTATTGCGTTACTTTTGATGATTTTTCTTCATCATTCTTCCAAGAAACAGCTCATGCAAGAGACTGATGTACTATTTTGAAGATTGTCTTCAACATTGACCATCAACATTTTGCGCAAGAGACTCCTGATGCAGGCCTAACGGCCGAAACACGACGTTGTGTCGAGTCTTCATACTCCAAATAAACTCTTTTATTAAGGAACATCTTCCTGTCTTTGGTATCCTTGGTCGCTTTCCCACTGTCTTTGTACTGTTATATTTATCGTGGGGCATTTTGAGTTCTCCGCCTGCCAGCGGATTTCTTTTCACTTAATCCATAGAAGTACATTGCTTCCTATCCCGTGACTTTTTAATTTTCTCAGGAGTCTCTCATGAGGAACTTTGTCAAAAGCTTTCTGAAAATCTAGATACACTAATCTACCAGCTCACCGTTATCCACATGTTTATTTATGCTTTCAAGAAATGAAGGAAATTGGTGAAGCAAGACTTCCCTTGATTGAACCCATGTTAACTCTGTCCTATTAAACCATGTTTGTCTATGTGTTCCATAGTTTTATTCTTTGTAATAGTTTCTACTGTTTTCCCTGGCACTGAAGTCAGGTTTACTGGCCTGTGATTTCCAGGATCACCCTTGGAACCCTTTTAAAAGATCGGCATTACATTGTCCACCCTCTGATTTTCAGGTACTATGGATGGTTTTAACGACAGATCACTAACAACAGATCAGCAATTTCATGTTTGAGTTCTTTCAGTAACCTTCTGTGGTCCTGGGTAGAGAATGATAAGGGGGCGGGGACCCGCAGTAACTGCGGGGATGGGGACGGGGATGAGGCAGGGATGGGGAAAGAACCCGTGAGGGCGGAGACAAAGAGTCCCCATGTCACTTTCTACTTTGAAGCCCATTACTGAACTGGACTGTAATTTATGTTTGATGCAGATGACAATATTTTTATTTTTTGGAACAACAAGCAAAGAAGCTGGCCACAGCTAGCAAAATTTGCATGGGGGATCCTGTACATCTTGCAACCAGCACATCTTCTAAGAAGGCATCTTCTATTGCAGGAGAGACTGTGGAAGACAGGAGAGCTAGACTGAATCCTGAGATTGTTGATAACTTCTTATTCATCCATAGATTAAAAAATCATAACAGTGCTTATTTCTCCCCTCTGGGGTATACAGAACAGGTTGTATTTTGTACCCCTGGACAATTTAACAGGGTAGATTAGGATTCCATGGGGTGGTAGAAGTCAGCTATTGTTGGGGTTGGAAGGGTAAAGGGTGATAGTGGTGTAAGGGTTTATTATAACTGTTCATTGTTATTATTGTTTTCTATTTGTAATTTATACACAACAGCTGCACAGCATATTGTTCCATTTTATCTATATATATAAAACTCACCCTCAACGTTCTATTGTCTGCTGACGTCACTGAAGCCAAGGTTCGTATGTTCGAAGCTCTGAAGCCACAAAAATCACAGTCTCTGGGCCCCGCCCTCGCGTCAAACGTTATGACGTTGAGGGCGGAGCAGATTCTCACCTCCAACGATCTACTCAGGCCACAAACTTCGGATTTCCACACTGTAGCTCTGCTCCGTCCTCGCGTCAAAACGCGATGACGTCGAGGTTGGGGCACGAAAACCGCCACCCACACAGAGCTACAATGGAAACAACAGCGGTGCACGCCATGAACCAGGTAAAACCGCGACGAGCCATGCAGCCATGAAACCCTTGCTAGCGCCCGTTTCATTGCGCTCAGAAACGGGCCTTTGTTTACTAGTACTTTAATAAAAAGATTTAAATATAAAATAATAAGTGTTTGAGGCTTCTGCAGATGAGAACAGAGCCCACGGGGATGGAGACAGAACCCGGTGGAATGGGGCAGGGATGGAGACAGGGCCTGCGGGGATGGGACGGGGATGGAGACGGGGCCTGCAGGGACGAGTTGGGGATGGAGACAGAATCCACGGGGACGGGGACAAATTTTATCCCCGTGTCATTCTCTAGTTCCGGGTCCACTTCTCAGAGGCAGTAGGGTTATAGCATAATAAGACAACAAATAGGTGTGGCTTCGAAAGAGGGTATTTTATATAGAAATAGGCTTATTACAAATGAACAGCACTTAGAACAGAAATTTGTTACAGAGCTGCTCCTGTGTGTGTATATATGTGTGTCTGTCCTTCCCTTGGTGGCTGAGGAGGGGTGTGTATGTGTGGAATGGCTGTCTGAGCATGAATATGTGTAGGTATAAATATGGGTGGATGGGTGTCCCTCTCCTGTGTGTCCATATGTGTGGATATCTGAAAGTATGTATGTGTGTATGTCCACCTCCTGTCTATGTTGTCCCTCTTTGGGGTTTATATACATGAATTATCTCTTTTGCAGCACCTTCCTGTGCCATGATTTGGTTTGTTTGATCTGATGTCTCCTGATTACCGAGGAGGTGTGCATTCCTTTGAAGGCCCAGTTCTCAAAGATAGCCTGTCTGGCTACCCTTGTAAACAAATCTCATCAGGAGAACTAATCCCATTAGGTAGGGAGATAGCTTGTCTGCTTACACTGACATCACAAGGGGTCAGACCAAGAAGGGGGTGGAGGGTGCCAGAGCTGCCTGTAGTTGCTCCCAGAGGCCTAGTTAGGCTAACTTTCAGGTTAGGGCCTGAACAGCACAATGTCATGCTGACAGCCTTCTGCATAGAATTATCACCATAGTGGTACATAAATATGAATTCTTTTAAATGCCATGGCTGACATTTACATTAAAATGCTGACTGTGATCTCTGAATATTATCCCTTATATTTTTAAAAATACTCCTGGAGTGATTATTTGTTTGTTTGTTTGTTTGTTTGTTTTATTATTTTGCTGCTGTGATTGACACTGGAAGCTAATATGGGCATCATCTGTCCACTAGGTCCTTTAAGAGAAACTCTTTTCCTGCCCTTCAGGACTAGGAAAAAGGGAGGTAAGATGAGGTCTCCCTTTCCATATCTGTAGCCTTTGGAGCCACAATGCTATGGTCTGCACACAAAAAGATGTACTTTCAAAATAGTCCTGTTTAAGGAAACACCAACATAGCTAAACATCTTCCCCTGGCTAATATCCTCTGCAGAAACAAACAAATGGACTCAAAATGACTCAGCAATTCTCTATATATTCACCTAGTGGTGGAGTAAAAGACCTCAGAGATCTGTTACACAGCACAAAACCTCTTGTTTGTTGTGAGGAGAAAAGCTGCTCATTCAGATTCAATCTCAATCATGGTCCAAAACTTCCACCTTGTTTTATCAATAGATCTTCTATTTTTATAAATGAATCTTCTATTTAATAATCTTCGTTCTATAGTTTAAAAATCATTGCTCAATATTGTGGTACAAATTCCTTATAGGAACGGAAGAGAAAGAACACTTATCTGAAATGTTTTGACCAAACCTTAAAGAAACTTCAGACCGCCCAAAACGCGGCAGCAGGCTTATATTCGGAAAAACGCGATTTGAAAGCGCAAAACCCCTCCATGAAAAACTACACTGGCTCCCAATCAAAGAACGCATTGCCTTCAAAATCTGTACCTTGGTTCACAAAATTATCTACGGTGAAGCCCCGAGATACATGACAGACCTCATTGACATACCAACCAGAATCACATCCAAATCAACACGAACATATCTAAATCTGCACTACCCAAGCTGCAAAGGACTTAAATACAAATCAACTTACACATCCAGTTTTTCCTACATAGGTGGAGGAGTGGCCTAGTGGTTAGGGTGGTGGACTTTGGTCCTGAGGAACTGAGTTCGATTCTCACTTCAGGCACAGGCAGCTCCTTGTGACTCTGGGCAAGTCACTTAACCCTCCATTGCACCATGTTAGCCGCATTGAGCCTGCCATGAGTGGGAAAGCGCAGGGTACAAATGTAACAAAAAAATAAACTGTGTTATGCATTACCAAAAGCCTTGAAAACAATGTATGACCACCTAAACTTCCACAAATCACTAAAGACTAACCTGTTTAAAAAGGCATACCCCACAGATCCAACTTAAATGCCTGATCTCTGCAACACAACAAAAGTAATGGACATAACACAACTCTTCCGCTGACTGTTCCACATGAACGTTATCTTACCACAACATCACTTTGTATTTGTTCACATCGGAGTCTGCAAACGCCTCTCCGGTACTATGTAAGCCACATTGAGCCTGCAAATAGGTGGGAAAATGTGGGATACAAATGTAACAAATAAATATCAAATATGGATTTAAAAGGGATTCCTCTTCACAAAAGTGGCAACAGAGAAGAAGCTGGAAACTACAGGCCGGTAAGCTTCATTTTGGTTATTGGAAAAGTAATAGAAGCAATGCTGAAGGAAAGGATAGTGAATTTCCTGGAATCCAACGGATTACAAGATCAGAGACAACATGGTTTTACCAAAGGTAAATCACTCCAAACAAATTTGATTGCATTCTTTGAGTGGACAACTAGAAAATTGGATCGAGGACATGCAATAGATGTAATCTACTTGGATTTCAGCTAAACCTTTGACATGGTTCCTCATAGGAGGCTCTTGAATAAACTTGACAAGCTGAAATTAGGACCCAAAGTGGTAAACTGGATTAGAAACTGGTTGACAGATAGACGCCAGAGGGTGGCGGTCAATGGAGTTCACTTGGACGAAGGAAAGGTGAGTAGTGGAGTGCCTCAAGGATTGGTGCTGGGGCTGATTCTGTTCAATATATTTGGGAGCGACATTGCCAAAGGGTTAAAAGGTAATGTTTGTCTTTTTACACATCATACCAAAATTTGTGGACACCCCTGAAGGCGTGGAAAGCATGAAAAAGGATCTGCAAAAGCTGGTATGCACAGACAGGGAGGGGGACCTTGGGATCTGAAAGCGACAAAACAGTGTGAGAAGACAGTGGCTGTAGCCAGAAGGATGCAAGGCTGCATAAAGAGAGGTGTAGCCAGCAGAAGAAAGGTGTTGATGCCCCTATATAAATCATTGGTGAGGCCCCACTTAGAGACCTGTGTTCAGTTTTGGAGGCCGTATCTTGCTAAGGATGTAAAACGACTTGAAGCGGTTGAGAGGAAGGTGACAAAAATGATATAGGGCTTGTGCCAAAAGACGTATGAGAAGAGATTGGAAGACCTGTATATGTATACCCCAGAGGAAAGAAGAGACAAGGAAGATACGATACAGACATTTAAATACTTGAAAGGTATTAATATAGAAACAATTTTTTCCAGAGAAGGGAAAATGGTAAGACTAGACTTAAACGTAATGTCAGGAAATTCTTTTTCACGGAAAGGGTGGTCGATGCCTGGAATGCCCTCCCGAGGGAGGTGGTAGAGACAAAAACGGAGATGGAATTCAAAAAGGCATGGTATGAGCACAGAGGATCTCTAGAAAATGGATGTTATAAAAAAAAAAAAGGAAAACTTAAATGGCTGCATGTGTGTGGATACATCAAGTGGTGCTTAGATGGCGACTTTGGCGGTGAAGAACTAAGGCTGGTGCCGGGCAGACTTGAATGGTCTGTGTCCCATATATGGCAATCCAGTTTGGGATGGGCTGGAAAGGGCTTTGACAGCAACTTCAGTAGCTGGAACTTGAGGATATTGCCAGGCAGACTTTTATGGTCTATGTCCTGCAAATGACAAGATGGATTCAGATAGACTGGAGTGGGCTTCGACAGCAATTCCAGTAGTTGTAACGTAAGGACAGTGCAGGGCAGACTTCTGCGGTCTAGGTCCCAGAAATACAAAATAAAGACCATGCTCAAGTATTTTATGTCACATTCATTGTTGGTTTAATCATGAATTGATAATGAGTGTGACTGTTGGGCAGACTGGATGGACCATTCATGTCTTTCATCATTTACCATGTTACATCAAGCCATGGTCCCTCTATTCATTGTATCTTCTCTGTGTATGTGATCTGGAGGTCACATGCATCAGAAGAGAGAAGGAAGTGTTCTGCACTGAAAAATACCTATCAAATATTCATTGCAAAGCAAAGCTCAGCATGTCACAGTCTGTAGAGAACCTTCAATGAAAAAGTACTTTATAGGTTTTTCTCCTTCAGCATGCTAAATGCCACAATAAATCCCACAAGACAAATACAAGAGAACAATAAATGTTTTTTTGTAAAAGGCAGCTATGAGAGTAAATGCATTTTTCTTCAGGTCTGAAAGCATTCTTATGAATAAAGGACAAGTACATTATGCCATGGTATTATTCGTTAATGACAAGAGGGTGAATGAGCACAGTAAAAACAAGAACGGGCTCCTGCAGGATCAAGCTGAACCTTAAATTAATCATTATAAAGCTGTTTCATCTTGCCCACCCATACTGCACACTCACAACTTAGAAGGACTTTTATTAGGGAATGAACAGCTATATAATTCTGCAGTGTTTCAGGGCTTGCGAGAGACAGAGCCGGGCCCGTGGCAGGGCCACCTCAGCTGCAACCGCTGCTACTGTCCCCCAACTCAGGCTCCTGCTGCCGCCCTCCCCCACTTACATTCCTGTGTCGGCTTCTTCCTTGGTCTGTCACTCTCCTGCTCCTGCATGCCAGGACCCAGGTTATTGTGTTAACGTAATCATCTGGGTTCTGACACACAGGAGCAGGAGAGAGACAGACCCAGGGAGCAGAACCTTCTGCCTGCCTCCGGAAGCTTTGCCGGAGCTGGGTCTCCCTTGGAGGCTGGGCCTGTGGAATCTTGCCACCCCCACTCTCGGTGACTCTGTAGTGTTTCTATAGGTGGATTCGTTTTGGCCATAATAAAGGGACAGGGGATGATACTTGATATACCACCTTTTTATGGTTTTAATGAAAGTGGTTTACGTATTATATACAGGTATTTAGTTTTGTATCTGGAGCACTGGAAGGTTAAGTGACTTGCCGAGAATCATAACTTGTTCATATTTCATTTGAAAAATATCTGATTCAAAGGGCCTGATATTAAAAAGGAGCCAAGCTCCTAAATTAATGCTTCTAAGTGGTCCTTTTACAATGTTGTTGTAGAAAATAGGCTTAGGGTGTTCTTATGTGGGTCTTTCCTACACACTAAGGCCATTTTTACCGCAGCTGAATGGCTGATTTTTCATTTTCCAAATTAAAGTGTATGCAGGGTTGTTGTCATTAGCATGCAGCCATTAACAAAAATTAGTATGTGAGCTTTTACTGCCACCTATTTTGTAGGTGGTAAGGACTCACGCGCTAATTGTGCGTTAATCAGTGCACGGTAATACAGACGCACTGATTAGTGTGGGAAAACTCGCTTTCTGTCCTAAGACACACCCCCCTGGCCAAAAAATATTTTTAGCATGTAGGTAGCACACACACATTTAAAAGGACCCCTTAATTAGGTTCTAATTTTGTGCCCTATTTTCAGCCAAACTTAGAAGCCGAAGGGGTAAATATTCAGCTGGCAGCAATCAGTGTTTTTTTTTGTTGCCACCAGAATTCTGCCTCGGTATTCAGTGCCATGCCATATCCGGGCACTGGCATGGAATATCTGGGTTTGTGCGGTTGGCTGTCTTTTACTTGGTTACATAGTAACATAGTAGATGACGGCAGAAAAAGACCTGCACGGTCCATCCAGTCTGCCCAACAAGACAAACTCATATGTGCTACTTTTTGTGTATACCTTGATTTGAACCTGTCCTTTTCAGGGCACAGACCGTATAAGTCTGCCCAGCACTATCCCCGCCTCCCAACCACCAGTCCCGCCTCCCACCACCGGCTCTGGCACAGACCGTATAAGTCTGCCCAGCACCATCCCCGCCTCCCGCTCTGCCACCCAATCTTGGCTAAGCTCCTTAGGATCCATTCCTTCTGAACAGGATTCCTTTATGTTTATAATAGTACAATATTCAGCACTCAACCGCCTAAGTGAAGCTGGATAAAAATAGGACTGTGTTTTATGTAGTCTGATTCGTCTGGTTAACTTAGTTAAGTGCTGAATATTGTCCAGGAGAGCTGACCACTTCAGCAGATGACAGTGTGCAATGCCCACACACTACCAAATATGTTTTGGCTGAGGGGGCGTGTCTGTGGGGCAGAGAGTAGACATTTCTGCGCTAATCAGTTAGTGTGTTGGCATTGCTAATTCATTACCGCAGGATTAGCATGTGAGCCCTTACCACCTACAAAATAGGTGGTAATAAAGGCCCATGCGCTATTTTTTGTTAATGGCTGTGCACTACTGGCAAGCTAGTGCATGTCCCAAAAAGCAAACAGACAAACGATCTGTAAGATCCAGAACAACAGAAAAAAGAGCAGACCATGTAAAAAGTAAAATGATATTTATTTCAAGTCATCAAAACAACAAACAATTTCATTTAATCGCCCAAGATGGCCTTGTTTTGTCCTACAAAGGCTACATCAGGGGCTAAAGAAATAACTGTAAATTATTGGCTCCTCATCGGTCCACCCTACACATGGGTGGATGGTAGAGTGGACCGATGAGGAGCCAACGGCACTTTAAGAAGGGGGAGTAATCAGGTATCCCGATTAATGAAACGTTGCCATCTTTATACTTATTTATTTAACACATTTATATCCCACATTTTCCCACTCAGTTGCAGGCTCAATGTGGCTTACACAATACCGAAGAGGCAGGCTCTGGTTCAGTAAAATACAAATACACAATATAGTAGTAAGCATGTAAGAAACATAAGTATAAGGCAACAAAGAAATAAAGAGGGGGTAGTGACAGAAGTCCAAATACGGTCCATAGCTTTGCTGTGTCTCAGGAAGTAAAAAGTTAATTTGGGTCTTGGGGGTAGGCCTTCTTAAACAAGTTGGTTTTCAGTAATTTCCTGAAGTTAAGATGGTTATGGATAGATCTCACGGTTTTGGGCAGAGCGTTCCACAGTTGTGCACTTATGTAAGAAAAGCTAGATGCATAAGTTGATTTTTATCTAAGTCCATTGCAGTCTGGATAATGCAAATTTAAGTAAGTTCGAGAAAGGCTGGTACTATTTCTGGGTGGTAGATTTATGAGATTCAACATGTATCCAGGAACTTCGCCATAAATAATCTTGTGGACCAGAGTGCAAACCTTGAAGGCAATACGTTCCTTGGTGGGAAGCCAATGCAATTTTTCACGAAGGGGTTTGGCACTTTCAAATTTTGAGCTACTGAGGTCCTTTGATAGATATACGATAAATTTATATAAATTTATATAAAATGATGTTTAAGTATACATCAGGTAGTATATAAAAAATTGAAAACAAGAAATGATGTCCTGATTAAACATTGTGATTAGGAGAGTTTTAGGCTCTGGGCAACTATTGGATGTTAACAGTAAAATGTATGCACTCATAAAAATCAGGTGTGTCAGTAAGAGTCTGGCAGGCTATATTCATGAGTTGGCATCCCTGCTGCTACAGCCCAAGCAGAGAAATGAATATGCTTTGGGTGACAAATTAATGATTGAAAATCAGTTTAAAGTGTGAGGGATTAGTTTAGACTCAAATCTGTCCTATACTGACCAGATCAATGCATTTAGCAAGATCTTTTTTTTCAAGTTCAGGCAGCTTTGTGCAATCGGAGCATCACTCCACCCGCATAATTTTAGGATCTTGGCCCAGGCGATTTTGTTGCCACTGTTGGATTATTGCAGTTCCTTATATGGTGGCATCTCAATTAAACTGCAATATTGTTTACAACTGTTACAAAACACAGCAGACTGATATTTAGCAGAGGTCGTTTTGATTCTGTGTCTAGCTTTATTGAAAGATCTTCACTGGTTACCTATTAAACAACGGATTAGATTTAAGCTAGCTTGCTTGGTTTTTAAAGCAATTTGCGGCCCGAATTCTGAAGATGTACTAGACCTTTGGGTTTTTCCAGCCATTGGATGGAATAACTGTTTCTTTTACATGATACAAATGGGTTATCCCACATCTAAAAACATACTTTTAAAAATGGTTCATGAGAATTTATTTTCTTTTCAGGCATCCAAGATTTGGAACGATCTCCCTCGAGACATTAGATGCACTCCATCATATTTTGCTTTTAGAAAGGTCTTTAAAACAATTTTTGTTTGAGTTATAACATAATTGTACTTGTTTGATGTAATTTATAGCCAACAAAAATGTAATTCCCTTTTATGTGAAGGCTTATTCTGTTTGTTAACTGCTTTGGATCCTGTGGGAGAGTTGGCGGTATATAAAACATGAATAGAAATAGAAATGAATAGAAAGAAGAAGACAAGGGAAAAGAAGAACATGGCAAGGTCATAAGGATGATGAAGAACACGTAGAAGGTAAGAGAAGAAGAAAGATGGAGGAAGGGAAGAAAGGAACATGGCAAATGGAGAAAGTTCGAACAGAATAGACATGATGGGTCCGGTGAAAGGTACATTGTGCTCAATATATGTCTCCAATAGTGGCCAATCCAGGTTACAAGTACCCACCAAATAGCAGCTGCAGTTAAAGCAAAATAGTAGACAACCACACACTCATGCCCTGATGCTCATAACTCATGCAGAAACTATACTGCTGGAACAGCGCAGAAAATTAGCTCACCAATGCTCAAAGGAAATGGTATGCAAATTATTTGCGCGCTGTTAAAATGAAAGCAAGTGGGGGCAGGGGCATAGCCACGGGCGGGCCCGGGTGGGCCTGGGCCACCCAATTTCGGGTCAGGCCCACCCAGCAGCAAAGTTCCTGACGGCGATTCCAGTCGCAGCGATTCCCACACGCTGCTTGCCAGTGCCGGCTGCCGCTCAATCTCCTTGCGCTACTAAGCGCTAACCCGGAAGTCTCTCCTCTGCAGGAGAGACTTCCGGGTTAGCGCTTAGTAGCGCGATGAGATTGTTGAGTGGCAGCCGGCAGGCAGCGTGTGGGAATCGCTGCGACTGGAATCGCCGTCAGGAACTTTGCTGCTGGGTGGGCCTGCAAGGAGGGTGAGATGCTGCAGCTGCACGGGGGAGGGTGGGAAGATGTCGCATGGGGGAGGAAGGACGGGGGGACACAGCAGCTGCACAGGGGGAAGGGAAGATGGAAAGATGAGGCTTGGTTGGTGGGTGAGGGAGATGCAGCAAAGGGGTGGAGGGGTGAGGAAGGGAGAAGTCTTGGCTGTGTATGAGGTGGAGGGGAGGGACACATGCTGCATACAGAGGGGATAGGTGGGGAGGGGGAGAAATGGTAGGCATAGGGGTGGAGAGGAGGGAGAAATGGTGGGTATAGTGGTGGAGGGAGGGCGGAGCAGAGAAAATTTTGTGCCCACCCACTTTGGGCTCAGGCCCACCCAAAACTGGCTCTCTGGCTACGCTACTGAGTGGGGGTGGGGGGGTGGATTTGCTTGGTGCATACGTAGAAGAGTTTCATGGTAAGCCCAGCTCCTGTTTGCCAGGGGTGTAGCCAGACTTTGGCGGGAGGGGGGTCCAGAGCCCGAGGTGAGGGGGCACATTTTAGCCCCCCCCCCCCGCCGCTGCCGACCCCCCCGCCATTGCCGACCCCCCTGCCGCCGCCAACTTTGACGACCACTGCCGACGACCCTCTTGACCAACCCTCCCCCGCCATTGCCATGGTCTACCTTTGCTGGCGGGGGACCCCAATCCCTGCCAGCCGAGGAGGTCTTCTTCTTCCCATGAAGGCTTCATTCTGTTTCTGACATCCTGCATGCTGTACGTGCAGGACATCAGACTCACAGAAACAGAACAAAGCCAGGTTGCAGGACGTCAGAAACAGAACAAAGCCTTCGCGGGAAGAAGAGGACCTCCTCGGCTGGCGGGGATTGGGGTCCCCCGCCAGCAAAGGTAGCCCACGGCGGGGGAGGGTTGGCGGCGGGAGGGGGGGTCTAGAGGGTCTTCGGCAGGGGCCAAATCTATGGGGGCACAGGCCACCTGGCCCCACGTAGCTACGCCACTGCTGTGTGCATGTGCCATGCAAACTCGAACGTGAAGCACACACTGGCATCTGTTTTCTGTGCCTTTAAATATAAGCTTTTTGGTTTTTTTTTTTTTTAACTTGGAAGGCTTATATTTAAACGCAGGAAACAGAGGCCAATGTGTGCTTTCACGTTCAGATCTGCTCAGACTAATGCACATTTGTTTCTCACTGCTTGGTGCTTTGGAAAACCCTGCCCCGATAAACAGAAATTAAACCCAATTTTAGCAATGAGGGCTCATTTTTCCAAGCTCACATACAGTAGAGGTAGAGACAGCAAATGGCAAAATGTTTTGCAGAAACAAGTAGACCCTATGGGAAATTTCTCACTGTGCTGCCTCTTTTTTACATTGAAATGAGATGCATAGCATTTTCTTGGCGATAATGTCCATGTAAAGTCATAGACTTTATTACTAAATAATAGGGGCTTACACAGGCTTTCTTCTGCTTCGAAATTAAAGAAAAACTGGCAGATTTTAAAGAAAGAATTGTGAGAAATCCTTTCTTCCAACACCCTAGCGCTTGCTCTGTGTTGGTATTATTTTTTCAGCAGTAAGGGCAACTTTGTTCTCTGAGCATTGGGAGGGAATAGGAAATGACCCCATTAACATCTGTTTGACTACATCAGCATGCTGTTTGCACTAATCTTTGGCACGCACGTTGTTGCCTACACTAGAGCCTCTCAGCATTCTGCGCTCACTAATGCTAGTCCAGCATTAATGGCCTCTAGCGCCCAATGAACTATCAGCCTGTGCATTTGGCCATAGGGAGGATGGGCAGTTGTTAGCCCAATTAAACTCTGGAATTCGTTGCCAGAGAATGTGGTAAAGGCAGTTAGCTCAGTGGGGTTTAATAAAGGTTTGGACAGCTTCCTAAAGGAAATGTCCATAGACCATTATTAAATGGACTTGGGGAAAATCCACTATTTCTCGGATAAGCAGTATAAAATGTTTTGTACTTTTTTGGGATCTTGCCAGGTATTTGTGACCTGGATTGGCCACTGTTGGAAACGGGATGCTGGGCTTGATGGATCTTTGGTCTGTCCCAGTATGGCAATACTTATGTACTTATTCTGGGAGGGGAGGGGTGGTTTTGGGGTGTTTTATGATTGTTGGTAGTGGCAGGTGCAAGCCTGAAAGTTTGCTAGGTTGCCTTATATATTTGCACCGGCCCTGTACCCAGCAGATCACAAAGAATACATTCATTCTTTGCTGCTCATTCCTATGGGTCAGTGATGGCTTTTCCAAGTCTACCAAGCTAATGATAGTTTATGGATGTTTTGGACTTGGCTAAACTTCTTATAAACCCACCTATGCTAGCTCTCTTGATCACTTGCTCCAGAAACAAACTTACACAGCTTGATTGTGCATTAAGTGAAAAATAGAAACACTTTTCTCTGATTAATTTTAAATCTGCCATTTGTCAGTTTCATGGAGTATCCTCTAGCTTAATTATTATTTGAAAGGGTAAGCATCTATTCTCTATTAACCTGTTCCAGTAAGCCGTAATTGTATTGGCTTCTATTATATATGTATGTTTATAAACAATATGTTATATACCACCTAGCTAAGGCAGATCAAGGCAAATAAATACAAATACAACTTTTATATAATAGAAAAGAACTCCAAATAATCAGATAGTAGAGACATAAATACTCCCATACAAGACAGTCATACTATCATATAACAACTTTAACAAATTCAAAAACCTTTTCATTTGTAGTATACTCTGTAGATCCTTACTTCTGAATCATTAACAAAATTTAAAAGATTGACAATAATAAAAACTTTTAAGCATAGACTTAAATTTCTTAAAGCGGCTTTAGCGTGGATATTTTTTGGTATGTCAGTTGTCTCTTCTCTTAAACTTTTTAAACATTCTAGAAACATATAGAAAGAGAAAAATAAAGGCAGATAAAGATCTGTGGGTGCACACAGATACTACCTTTTTTGGGATGTTATTGGGATACCTGATATTTAGCATAAATTCTTACAGGAATAGGTCTCTCGTAATACCAGCCTTAGGGCCCTGTGCGCTAGTATTTTTAGCATGCCTACACGTAGCGTGCATGCTAACCGTGTAGACACCTATAGGGATATTGTAGGCACGTACATGATTAACGCGCGAATCTGGGCGGTAATGACCTACGTGCATCAAATGCCACTTGGCGAGCGTCCATTATGCACACCAGAAAATAAAAATTATTTTTCAGATACACATGGTGGATGCATGCCAAAATTGAAATTACTGCAAGGGTCACGTGGTCACTGGGCGGTAACTCCAATTTGCCATGCGTAGGCACCTATGCCCACCTCTTCAATGTCGCTTTCGGCACCTAACCACTATACCTCTATTCAGGAAATCTAGACTGCCCTAACTTGACATTTCGTCCTTTAGATTGTAAGCTCCTTTGAGCAGGGACTGTCCTTCTTTGTTAAACTGTACAGCGCTGCGTAACCCTAGTAGCGCTCTAGAAATGTTAAGTAGTAGTAGTAGTAGTAGTAGTACTATGTGACTTAGAAAAAGGGGCCCTTAGTAAGTGAAGTGTCAGGAGCAAATATGTTCTATCTTATCCTTAGATCCAAGCTCAATATGCCTTAAATAATAGAGAGAACTAACTCCACAACCAAGAATTATAAAAATAGAGTGTGCATTTATTTACAATAGCAGCAAAGATAATGTGCAAAGAAGGCAAGAATAAAGACACAGGAAGTCTTATAAAAAAAAGCTTACAGTAAACACACATAAATCCATAAGCTAGACTTGTAAATAACAGAGTCACACTGAGCCTATAACACTTATACAAAAAGCACATGGCATGCATTCAATCTGATGCAGACTTCTAGCTGGTGGCAGTGTGTTCCTCAGATATTCAATCAGACTCAGTGAAGTCTGCTCCTTGGTGGGAATGTCAAAACAGCAGCAGGCTCTTGCCTCAGATAAGAGCCCATTTTTATATAGAAATCATGGGCTACACCTGTGTTAATGATGTACATTCTGGCCTGGGGGGTGATGCACATATAACTTTTGTTTACCCCAAATATTGTGGCTTCAAGTATCAACTGATTGTCTCACTGGCACCACATTGAAGGAGTCACCTTGACAAGAAGCCAGGGTTTCATAAACAATATGCAATTTGCCAGCCACGTGTCTGACCAGCTGCAAGGGTAATTCCAAGAGTCCTTGGCTGTTCTGGTCATGACATCAATGCTAATATCAACCTTGTTATTCTAGCACATCAGGACCCTTGTCAGCAGTCTTCATCTGTATGGAAGGTCCCATATATCTTTGTTATATAGGAACAAATATAGTGCTTGTTTTGCTCCTACAGATCATGTTGCCTATCCTTTCTGCCCAGCCATGTCATCTTCTATCCATTCCTCTCTCTTAGAGATCCTATGTACTTATCCCAAGCTTTCTTGAATTCAGATAGTCTTCATCTCTACCACCTCCACCAGGACATTCCATGCATTCATTACTCTTTCTGTGAAGAATTTCCTTAGGCTACTTCTGAGTTTGTCTTCTTTCACCTTCATCATATTCCCCTTATTCCAGAGCTTCCTTTCAATTGAAAGAGACTTGCCTGCTGTGCATTTATGCTATGGAGGTATTTATACATTTCTATCATATCTCCCCTCTCTCTCACCTTTCTTGGATTATTACAGGAAACATACTTATTGAAGGTTCACAATGTAAAGTTACTTCAAGGCCCCACTGAGAATGGGGGGGGGGGGGGGGGTGGCTGGGTACACAATTAATTTATAGTCCAGGGGAAGGCTGGGGAGGGGTGGAGTTATCTCCAGTAAACAAGAGAGACATTCATCTGCTCAACAGTATCTGTAATTGTAAATGATCCACTCCACACCAGTAGACCTGAACAGTCCAATATTTAACTAATTCTCAGGAACGTTCACAAAGGGGTAACTTTGTGCATATTTACATTTTAAATCTCAAGGATGATAAAATTTTCCCACTTTAACTCTTTACTCTGGCTCACTCTTTCAGTATTCTCTATAGAGAAATGCAAATGTCCCATCCCAGACCTCAGAAGCTCTCAGTATTCGAAATACCTTGTTGGCTAGCGGGGATCCCGAGGCCTTGCCAGCAGAAGATGTCTTCCTTTTGTGCTGCTCTTCTGCTGATTGCCTGCCCATGCGGCTGCTTTTTCTCTCAGGGCATGCTTGGTTTCAAAACCGAGCATGTGCCCTGAGAGGAAAAGCCACTGCTCAGCTGGGCAGAAGATCAGCGCTGGAGTTGCTCCTCCAGGTCCTCCCCAGACGCCAAGGGGGGCCTGGCCATGGCGCCAGAGGTTTCTCTCACATGCTCCTGTCGGGACGCAATCACTCAGGTCCCGGCAGGAGCGGAGAAAGAAGGAGAAAGAGAGAGAGACCCCTGCACCGGGCCCCCCTTGGAGGCCTGGGCCTGGGGAATTTTGCCCCCTGCTCCCCCTCTCAGCGGCCCTGGGAGCAGGTGGTCCAGAATAATATTGTGCACACTCAGGAGATGGGAATGAAGGGAAGAGATTAGAGATTGTTTTCTGGAATCTTATAAGAACTTCTATATTCCCAGAGCAAGATGTAGCCTCAGAAGATATTGAGAACTACCTGAGAAGGGGGTTAAGAGGAAACTCTCAATAGCGCTTTTGCCACTATGTGGGGAATCTATTAGATATGAAAGCAGAGAGGTGACAATTATACCCAGATCTGGGAAAGATGATGCCAGTGTGGATTATACATATCACTATTAGGTATAGACACAAAAATCTTCACCAGAATTTGGTAAGTACGCTTTTGCAGTAGATGCCACAATGGATCCACCCAAGCCAATTGGGGATCATAGTAGGATAGTAAGCTGCAGATAATGACCTTAATGTCCTAAACCTGATGGCAAAAGCTCAGAGGGAGAATATCCGCATGGCAGTACTGGCCATTGACACCAAGAACACTGACTAAACCAGTGCCATGATCCCAGAATGCTCAAAGAGCTGGGAAAGGCAGATAGATATAAGTGCCCCTGTAAATAAGCACACACCCTCACTCTGCCTAACGATCCTAGTCATTAAAGGACTTTTTTACTAAACCACATTAAGTGCTAACACATGCTTAAGGTGAAAAAAAAAGGCCAACTACAAAATGCATTACAACATTGTACGGTAGTTTGCCTTGTAATGTGTGCTAATTGTATACTATTTATTTTTTAAAATATTTTTTGGGAAGAGGGTGTGGCATGGGTGTGGAAGTGTTATCCAGTTAGCGCGTTCTGATTAACATGCACTAACTGTATAATGCAGGAGCAGCTAGCGCTTCCTAAATAGAAGGTGGTGTCACATTTACAAAGCTGGACACTGAGTTTGTGAGCCCTTGGGCCACTGCCGAGGAGCGGTAGTGGCAGGCAAAACCACCCCACGCTAGAGACAGGGCACATCTCTGACAAACAGTTAGGCTTCACCTGCACCTGGCCACTTTCCACCAAGAGTTGAGCTCAAGGCTTCTGGCCACCAGAGGGCGAGGTGAGCACAGACGTAGCAGTATCTTCCCCTCAAGGCCCGACTTCCACGGGGAATTCAGGTCTCCACGGGTAGCAATGGTAAAATCTATGGAGGAGTCGCAAAACATGACCAGGGGTAGCTTAGCTGGAGCTTGAACAAGGCTCAAGCCGGAACCCGGACTGGCATCAGGACTGGACTTCGCCTCTCAGCTGGAGCTGGAACTTGGCTCGGACTGTGCATCTCGGCTGGAACTGGAACTCAGCATGGACTCAGCAGCTTGGCTGGAATGGGAACTCAGCATGAACTCAGCAACCTGGCTGGAACTGGAACTCCTCATGGACTCAGCAACTAGGCTGGAACTGGAACTCGGCTCGGACTCAGCAGCTTGGCTGGAACTGGAACTGGAACTCAGCATGGACTCAGCAGCTTGGCTGGCACTGGGACTGAGCATGGACTCAGCAGCTTGACTGAAATGGGAACTCAGCGTGGACTCAGCAATTTGGCTGGAACTGGAACTCAGCGTGGATTCCGCTGCTTGGCTGGAACTGGAACTCAGCATGGACTCAGCAGCTTGGCTGGCACTGGAACTCAGCATGGACTCAGCAGTTTGGCTGGAACAGGAACTCAGCGTGGACTCAGCAACTTGGCTGGAACTGGAACTCAGCGTGGATTCCGCAGCTTGGCTGGAACTAGAACTCAGCGTGGACTCAGCAGCTTGGCTGGAACCGTAGCTCGGCATGGACTCAGCAGCTTGGCTGGAACGGGAACTCAGCATGGACTCCGTAGCTTGGCTGGAACTGGAACTCAGCAGGGACTCAGCAGCTTGGCTGGAACTGTGAACAAGAGCTGAACCGGGACCCGGACTGGAATCAGCAACTGAACTGAGACTGGCCTTCAGAAGGCTCCACTGAAACTGCATATAAGCCTTGTACTCGGGACTTCCACAGCGCCTTCTTTCGGCGGCAGCTTCTGGAGTATCCTGCAGGGCTGGATCCGAGAGAAGCTTGTAGCGGTAGTATGCCAACATGATAGAAGAATCAATCGCCGAAACTGCAGAAAACCCAAACCCCCCAGGCCCGCTTTCTCTCAGCTGCAGCTTCAGGAGTATTCCTCAAGGCTGGATCAAGAAAAAGTTTATCACGGTAATCTCGGAGCGTCATCAGTTCATCAAGAGCAGAAACTGGGTCCAGACCGAAATCCAACCTGGAACTAGAGACTGGACCTGGGCTTAGACCTGGATTACTAACAAAGGAAAAAGTCTTAGGCTGTAAACCCAGCTGGAAGGGTGATCTTGCCGAGCTCATGGCCTTTGCATTCTGTCACGTTTACAAAGCTGGACACTGGGTTTGTGAGCCCTTGGGCCACTGCTGAGGAGCGGTAGTGGAAGGCAAAACCACCCCACGCTAGAGACAGGGCACATCTCTGACAAACAGTTAAGCTTCACCTGCACCTGGCCACTTTCCACCAAGAGTTGAGCTCAAGGCTTCAGGTGGCCGGCAGGAAACTACAGGTGCTGTGTAGGTTCAATCCAAGCAAGCAAGACTGGCAGCCCGGAAGATCCGGACCGGACTGGGCTGAAATCTGTAACGGGTGACGGTCCACAGCAGCCACCGGTTCTGGCCACCAGAGGGCGAGGTGAGCACAGACGTAGCAGGTCTGGTAGGTTCTCCCGTGCTACTTTTGTGCAAGCTACTACTACTACTACTTATCATTTCTATAGAGCTACTAGACATACGCAGCGCTGTACACTTGAACATGAAGAGACAGTCCCTGCTCGACAGAGCGTACAATCTAATTAGGAAAGACAAAAAGGACAAATAAGAGATAAGGGAATTACTAAGGTGGGAGTGATAAAATAAGGGTACTGAACAAGTAAGGGTTAGGAGTTAAATTAAACATATTATCTTAAATCTAACACGTAGTTGAATAGGTGTCACTTGTGTAAGGTTATCTGGGAATATTCAGTAGCAGTCAGCCAAATAGTGCCACTGAATATCCCTCTAACTGCTTATGCTGAAACTGGCTAGTTTGTGGGCGGTTCAGGGGGTCGGAGTTAGGGCAGAGCAGAAACTTAGTCAGTTAGCAGTGATTTTCAGTCCAGTAACAGGCTAAGTAGCTGCGTAAAGTTAGGAAAGCAAAACAGCTGTCCTAATTTTATACGATGAGTTAATCGGTCAACGATCTGAATATCGGTCGGTGCCTGGTTAATTTCAGGATCGGTGGTCATACCCGACTATTCAGTGCCAAGAGCTGCGCATGTCCCTGCATCGACTATCTGAGATTATTTCAATCTGCGCCTGGAAGTTGCTTGTTAGCTGCTTACTGCTGCAGGTTGAATATCAGAATCTTTGTCTTTATTTTCTCTCACTGATTGCTGAGAAATCTGCAATAGTGCAAGTTCATCAGTGTACTGATTTCATAGTTTTCTGAAAGAGCTCACAAATAGCTTGGTTATGTACAGGCTGCTCTATAACTACCTATCTTTTTACTGGATAAAAGATTTCCAGCCAATGAGTAGGGCAGATAGGAGCCGACTCTATGGGTGCTGTGGGTGCTTGAGCCTCCCCAATATTTAAATTTCCATTGGGCTTAGCACCCCCAATAATTTTGAAAAGCTGGCTCCTATGGGGCAGACAAATAATGTATTTGTTTAGTAGGGGGTGGAGACTCAAAAACAAACATTTCTCTGGCTCCCGCTAGAATTTAGAATTAAATATAAGATACAATTTTTTCATATTCAGAGTGGCACAGCACCTTCCTCCCAGTCATCTGGCATCTTTGTTGCACCTTTACACTTCCACGCACCCAGTCCAGTCCTAGTTGTAGAATACTTACCTTATTCCTCCACTGAGAGTAGGAAGGAAGCAGTCAACAAGTGATAGGGTGGTCTCCATATATGTCCTTCAACTGTGGATTGAGCTTCCTCTTGACTTATGACAAGTGCACGAGAGGGATGCATTTCATGGAGGGCTTAAGACTTATTCTGTCAGGCATTCCACTAATGTGTGCAATTTAGGGGAAGGATAGGCTGATTAAGTACAGCATTTCTGTTGCATTATCAATCTTGTTTATGGGATTACTTAGGTCAGGGATACAGTTCATGCCTCAGCTGCTGCAAACAGGCCAAGTTTTCAGAACATCCCTAATGAATATGCATGAGAGAGATTTGCATACAATACAATGGAGGCAGTATCCATGTAGATCTGTCTTGTTCATATTCATTAGGGATGTTCTAAAAACCCGGCCTATTTTTAGGGCACGCAAGACCTGTACTCCTGCAGATCTGATAGGTGTTATGTCTGAATGTACTTACTACTGTCAATTTTTGTACCACTGTGAATGTTAGCTATATTTCACTTTAAAATGTGGTGATGGGGTTAGTAATAAATTTAAAATAAATAAATAATTAGTAATAAGTAAATTATGACACAGTTGTGCTAATCTTCATAAAGACACACACACACACACACACACACACACACACACACACACACACACACACACACACAGCACACTGATATGCATCAGTGTGGACCTGCATAAGCAACCAAACAGCAGGCTCGGGTAAAGATATTTTTGAAAATGAAACCAAGATAATCGGCATGCAACGTTTTCTTCTAAAAATATATAGCCATGTAAAAAATAAGTCAGGAAAAAAGAATGAAGGAAACATTCTTCTTATTGTTTTCAGGAATCTTAGTACTGCTGCTTCAATACATCTTCATTTTGCTTCCAGGAATACGTTAGTGATCAAGTTATCAGTTTGGAGAGCTTATGAAAAGCCATGATGGATGAATAGCAATTGGACTCTGGTGAAAAAGCTTTAAGGCAGAAAGAAAGCATCATATCACCGGATATTAGAGAAAGATTATCATAAACTGTCTGTACAAGGGAGGGGGTGGGACAGAGAGGTGTGGAGAGCAGGGGTGTAGATATAAGAGGCCTCATTAGAGTTCTCTATCTCCACCTGCTGGTGGATGGTCACAACCCATTTGTCTGGACTGATCCCTTTGGGACTAAAGGAAAGAAAATGATCAGGTAATTAACTAATTTTTCCATGTAGCTTCAACAGCCAGCTCAATCATCCCCAAGTAGAAGCTCTACCATTTTTGTAGCTTTTCTTTGCACTGCTTCTAGTCTTTTTACATCTTTATTTTTATTTTTATTTTATTTTTGTTACATTTGTACCCCGTGCTTTCCCACTCATGGCAGGCTCATTGCGGCTTACATGGGGCAATGGAGAGTTAAGTGAAGATATGGCCTCCAAAACTGAACACAATACTCCAAGTGGGGCCTCACCAACGACTTGTAGAGGGGCATCAACACCTCCTTTCTTCTGCTGGTTATACCCCTCTCTATGCAGCCTAGCATCCTTTTGGCCACAGCCGTCGCCTTGTCACATTGTTTCTTTACC
The DNA here is from genome assembly GCF_901765095.1 of Microcaecilia unicolor. Lineage (NCBI taxonomy): Eukaryota > Metazoa > Chordata > Amphibia > Gymnophiona > Siphonopidae > Microcaecilia > Microcaecilia unicolor. Next base: position 497,247,446 of record NC_044031.1, on the reverse strand, counting down.
TTTAGATCCTCGGACACCAACACCCCAAGGTCTCTCTCCTGAGTTGAGCTTACTAACCTCTCCCCTCCTATCTGGTATCTCTATTTTGGGTTTCTGCACCCCAAGTGCATCACTCTACACTTCTTGGCATTAAATTTTAACTCTGTCCTATTATTTCAAGAAACCACTGTTGTAATAATATATGTTTTTTTCTCTCTACCGTATATATTGACTATTTGTTTGTAAATAATAATGGGTGTTCAGTCTTTTCCATAGCTCTTGATATACAACGAGTTTCATCAAGGGCAAGCTGAAAATAAGTTCTCCTGAGGATGCCATGGGAAGGCGAAACACAGACTGTGTAGAGAATAAAAAAGAGAATGAAAAATAGAAAACTGCAAATTTTAAACCAGATGATATCTTCACTTTGGCATACACATAAAGAAAAGCATTACATCATATAGTCTGAGGACTGGGAGGACCGGGCCACCTGAACAAGCTGGGTAATCTTAAAATTGTGATACAGTAAACTGAACTGGGCAAGTCACTTAACCCTCCATTGCCTGCCGCATAGAGCCTGCCATGAGTGGGAAAGCGCGGGGTACAAATGTAACAAAAAAAAAAAAACTATAACAGTGTTGGATGGTAGGCAGGGATTAAAAGTGCTATGATGGTGGTCTGGGAGTATTGAATATTCAGAGTCTGGTCTATGTAATGCAACCAAAAAAAACCTGTGCACTCATTATTATTTACACACAAATAGTCGTTATATATATTATTACAACAGTGGTTTCTTGAAGTAATAGGACATCAGCTAGTCAGAAACCGTAGCGAGAGGAACCCAGAAATAATAGAGTAACATTAAACTTTAACTACCAGACTCTTGACCATTGCTTGTACTCCCTCTAGGGTATCCACTCTATTGGCTATTTTCATGTCATCCGCAAAAAGGCAAACCTTTCCTTCCAGCCCTTCAGCAATATCTCCCACAAATATTTTAAACAGAATAGGCCCCAGCACCGACCCCTGAGGAACTCCACTGCTCACCTTCCTTTCCTCCAAGCGGATTCCATTTACCACCACCCTCTGCCACCTGTCGGTCAACCAGATTCCAATCCAGTTCACCACATTTGGTCCTAAGTTCAACTCTTTCAGTTTATTCACGAGTCTTCTGTGGGGGACTGTTCAACCCTTCCAGTTTATTCATGAGTCTTCTGTGGGGGACCGTATCAAAGACTTTGCTAAAATCCAAGTAGATTGCATCTAGTGTACAAACCATGCCTAACTTTAGGCGCGGCTTATAGAATAGCGCTTAACCGGGGGGTCGGCACTGATTTTTTTTTAGGTTTGATTTATAGGATTCACCTTTTAATGTGGAGGAAGTTATTGCATATTAAGGGGCCAGTTCTATAAATGGGCGCCTCCATTTAGGTGCCTCAGTGCCACGCGGTGAGAGCCTATTCTGGAATGGCATCTCGGCTCCCAGATTCCATTATAGAATTCTAACATAATCCAGCATTGGTGTGCCTAACATTTACACAACAGCAGTTACATCAAAGAATTGGTATAACTGCGGTTGCATGCATATGGCAAAGGCGCACACAACTTACAGTATTCTATCTTTTGCACACATATGTGGCAGCACTGCCAATGCCCCTCCCATGCTTCACCAAGGTGAATGCTTGCTTTACACAATGTGCACACCCTTGCAGAACAGTGCTTAATTGCTTTGATGCCTCTTATACACATTTTAAGTGTACACTTACCTGCAAACGTGATTCCATACATTTACACGCAGAAGTGGTGCATAAATGCAAACACCGGGAGAATTGCCCTTCAACTGTTAACTGCTCTGCACTTTCTACTGTGTTAATGTTATGTAGTTAACCAAGTTTAATTTTGAACTTTTTTATTGATGACTTCGCCATATACACATCTAACAGTATTAGGTACAGAAGTTCCAATATATATGGTAGGGTGGGGAGGGGGGAGGTGATATGAAGAGGGGGGGTGCGGGGGGAAGGAGGGGAGGGGGAACAGCGGGACGAGGTTATTGGGGGGGGGGGGAGATGGGAGAAAATGTTAAATGACTGATGTAGTTAACCAAGTTTTAAAAAAAATCATTACCTGTGTTAAGTGAATATGAAAGGTTAACACAAAGGTTTTGTGGTTGTTCCACATTAATTTTGATGATTACCAAATTAGAAAATTCTACTGCAGGTTAGTAAATAAGCCCTTGTATAGTACACCTCTTAATGAGGGGGTGCGTGATCTGCTAAGTTTTTCAATCTTTAGATTAGTTATGCAAATTGTGATCATGCCATGCTTTGACTACTGTAATGGTTTGTTAGCAGGACTCTGTGGAGGATCTTTGAAGGCCCTTCAAAGAGCACAAAATGCTTTGGCTCGTGTGCTTTTTGGGTTCCCAATATATTGTCTTATTACTCTGGTTTTTTTGCAGAAGCTTCATTGGCTCCCAATTAAACAGAGAATAACTTTTAAGATTTTAATTCTTGTTTTTAGAATAATTTGGTCTCACCCATGTTTGGTTCAACTTTGTGTATTTATTAACCAGCTAAAACTGTGAGATTATCTGATACTAGTTTATTGGAAGTTCCTTCTTTTGGAGTTATTAGATTAGAACAGAGATTTTCAACCTTTTTCATCTCATGGCACACTTACACGGTGCTAAAATTGTCAAGGCACACCCCTACACATGGTCCAGCATTTTATCTTCTTCTCCCTCCCACTCCCATCCCACCTCCACACATGGTCCAGCATTTTACTTTCTCCCCCCTCACAGTCCAGCATTTACCCTCCCCCCCCCACACAAATAGTGCAGCATTTGCCATCCCCATCAATCCATCCATCCATCCATCCCATTTCTCCCCCCCTCACAAATAGTCCATCATTTACCTTTTCTTCCCCCCACAACTACAAAAATAGTTCAGCATCTCTCCCTCCTGTCCCCTATCCAGCTGGTGACCAGGCATCTCCTCTTGTCTCTATTGATTCCCCTTCCCATGTATCTTTTAAAAGTTATATTGTGTCTCGCAATTGATGGCAACAAGCAGTGATTTCATGCAGCCTGCTCGTGCCAACCCCAGAGCCTTCTCTCTGACACTTCCCACTTTTGTGGAAACAGGAAATTACATCAGAGAGAAGGCTCCAGGGTTGGTACGAGCAGGCTGTATGAATCGCTGCTCCCTGCCACCGATTGCTAGAGACAAAAAAACCTTAGTCCACTCTGGCACAAATTAAGCTGGCCCAACTCCCACAGCACACCTAGGGAGCAGATGCAGCACACCAGTGTGTCACGGCACACTGGTTGAAAAACACTGGCTTAGAGGCTAGAGTCTGCCTGATTGCTAGCTTGTGGTTGCCACTTAGTAAGGACACTGCTGCTGAAGCTGTCACAGTGGAGAGAGCCTCACATGCTGTTGTTATTATCCTAGCTGCCACCAAAGGTTCAGGCAAGCAGCAGAGGACTATTCTAGGCTCAGGACCAATGGCTGCCAGAGAAAAAAAAAAAGAAGAGCCTGGAAGAAAAATTGAGGGGTCCTTTTACTAAGGTGCGCTAAAAAATGGCTTGCAGTAGTGTTGGCGTGGGTTTTGGGCGTGCACTGATCCATTTTTCAATACGCCTGTAAAAAATACCTTTTTTAATTTTTTGCCGAAAATGGACGTGTGATAAAATCAAAATTGGCACGCGTCCATTTTGGGTCTGCAACCTTACCACCAGCCATTGACCTAGTGGTAATGTCTCATGTGGTAACCGGGCGGTAATGACCTATGCACATCAAATGCCACTTGGCGCAAGTCCAATGCGTGCATCTGTAAATACAAATTATTTTTCAGCCATGCGTATCGGATGTGCGCCAAAAATGAAATTACTGCAAGAGCTATGCGGTAGATGGGCTGTAACTCCATTTTGGCGCGCGTTGGGTGTATGTAGACGCTTATGCTGCATAGTAAAAGGGCCCCTGAGTTAACTTGCTGGGAGAGGGAGACACAGATGTTGTCTTTGGATGGTGGTGAGTGCAGAAGACGAGAGAAGGGGAGAGATGGTGCTTGGATGTAAAACAGTGAGGAGGATATTGATGCAGCACATGAACAGGAAAGGAGATGGGAATTGATACAGTGGCGTTCCTAGGGGGGCAGACACCCGGGGCGGCGCCCCGCCCCTTGGGTGCAGCACCCCCCCCCCCCCCCCGATGCAGCGCGGACGCCCCCCCCCCGCCAAAGCACCCCCCCCCTGCCGGCGAAAGAAACCCCCCCCGGGTGCACGCCGCTGTGGGGGTGCCGCAGCGCGCGCCTGCTCAGCGTTGGCTGAGTTCGCGCGTTCGCTGCAGCCTGCAGCTCCCTCTGACCCGGAACAGGAACCTGTTCCGGGGCAGAGAGGGAGCTGCAGGCTGCAGCGAACGCGCGAACTCAGCCAACGCTGAGCAGGCGCGCGCCGTGGCACCCCCCCAGCGGTGTGCACCCGGGGCGGACCGCCCCCACCGCCCCCCCCTTGGTACGCCACTGAATTGATATACTATCTTTCTGTGGTTACAGTCAAAGCGGTTTACACATTATATACAGGTACTTATTTTGTACCTGAGGCAATGGAGGGTTTAAGTGACTTGCTCAGACTCACAAGGAGCTGCAGTGGGAATTGAACCCACTTCACCAGGCTCAAAGCCTACTGCACCAACCACTAGTCTAGGCAGACAAACACTGCAGTGTTGTAAGAAGGGAAATGTGGATGCTGGCCAGACTAGCCATGATAGAGAAGAAGGTACTAGTTGCTGTGGGGAAGAAGAAGCAAATGCTGGGAGGGCTGAAAGAAAAGAGAGATGCCCAATTGTAAGTCTGAAAAGTAAATCATGAAAAGAGTACCAGTAATACCAATGCAAGTCTTTATTAGGCTACACAATCTGAAAGACACCACAGGCAAGTCTCCTATGAGATCTCCGAGTACACAGTGTCCAGGGCTATTTATTTTACATTTGAAAAGAAGGAACACTGTTTCTTACCAAATAATTACATATATTCCAATAGAAAGCATCCAGCCTGTTATCTATTTTGTTAGGGGTCTGACTGTCCACACAAGCATTGTTTATAATACTACTATCTCTGAGTTCTGCGCATACTAATTTTCTTCAAGCCATATCAGTTTCTTTGTTTTTATTCTGTACAATATTTTAACCTTTAAAATACTTTCACACAATGCTGGGTAAGGAAGGGAGAGGGACAAGAAACTAGGCAGGGATAAGAAAGAATGGTTCTGGGTGGGAGGAAAGGAAAGAAGGATGCTGGCAGAGGATTTCAGAGGAGAACAAGAGAAGGAAATACTGGGATGGAGGAGAGGGTGAGGTAGGGAAGGGCTGACTGGGTTTGAGATACATGTGTGCATCACCAGGAAGGAAGCTGCAGATGTCATACAACCAGTGTACAGGATTGCTTTTATGATGACCATTGATAAGAGCAAAGAATTCAGTTTTTGTCTGCATACTTCTATGTCTAATTTTTATGGTCACACATTTTTTATTTGGTAAGGGTCTATGTTCTAAATGTGTGACTGATGTGAGCTATTCTGTTACCATGTAGCTTCTCTTTAGGAAACAGTAGCAGAATGGTAACAGGTGTATTGTTATACTAGGGGGCTCATTATAACAAATGATCATAAAAAATATGAGAGGTTGCAGAGGACTTATGAGGAGTTTGGTGTATAGTCAGCAATGATGTGAATCACTGAAAGCACCTTCTGATAGTTTGACTGTATTTGATAAAAAAAGATTGTTTGTGGAAAGTTTTAATTTGTACATTGGTTTACATGCTTTCTCTCTGAATGATTTTGGGATACCAGAAATGTAAGTACCAATGGGAAGTGTAGCCATAGGTGATGTCCAGTTACATTTGGAGGTATTATTTTATTAATACAATGTGGCTGAGAAAAGATACCATTTAAGCATAGGCCAATTTTAAAAAGATGCAGTGTTTCAGGGCTACTGAGGTCCTTTCCTCAGGCAATTTCTGTAACAGTTTTGATCATTCTTCACATATTCCTATTTGAAGAAAAAGATAGCAAATGGGATGTGATTTAACTTGCTGTGTATCTAATGGAACAGTAAATTAATGTTTGCTGTTGTGTCTCAAGGAATGGTATAGTTTTCCAACAGATTTTTCCACTGTGACCTTGTTCCTTTGAAATGATATAACGCATTTGCATAGGAGTATTGCCTGTTGCCACATGCTATAATTATGTTGGCTTGTTCACTTGTTGAATTGACATTAAACAGCTATGGCATCACTTATTTAGAAGTGTTGGTTTCTTTCAGTAAACATTTCATTTCAGTGAATACAATCATAACAAAGCCCGTGTTGTAGTCACTTTATCTTAAGAAAAACCAGGGGTTTGGAGCAGAGATCTTTTTATCTGTGTTATGTATCCATTGCAGAAAGCAGTCCAAGTTCATTAAAGATGGCTCAAGGGAATTTTCATGTTAGCCGTTTCCCTCTACTCTAGGTCAGGAGTTCAAATGTAGCTCGGGTTGGCAAATACAGGTTCTGTATGAAATCAAATAGATATGCCTATCTACTACCTATCTATACTAACTACTATGCTCTACCATCCTTTCCTCTCTGATACACTCTGTATTGTTCTATGCTTTCTTGAAATCAGATACCATCCTCATCTCCATATCCAGCAGGAGAGTGTTCAACATCCTTTCTGTAAAGAAATATGTCCTTAAATTACTCTTCAATCAGAGGCTGATCCAAGATGGCTACTGACACTGACATGCTGTAGCAGAGCTCCTCGAGCTTCTCTCTGAACTTATTTTCTCGTGAATTTTTCCGATCTGACGAAGAAGGGCAACCTTCGAAAGCTAATCAAGAAATGTATTAAGTTATGTCCAATAAAAAAGGTATCATCTTATTTTCTTTTCCATGTTTTATTTTGTTTGATTTCTATTGATAACCTCTTGCTTGCAATGCCTTAGAGATGGGGAAGGGTGAGAAACACCCCTCCCACTTCAACTTTGACTCTGTTGGTTTCAGAACATCGCTGTGTGTGCCTGAGACTACAGTAGGTAATCCCCTGCCCACCCAGGTCTACCTGTGGCTACGCCCCTGCTTTCAACACAGGGATCTTTACTGACCCATGAAAGATCTTGACACCTGATCTGCCAGGCCTTGATCAGTAAAGATAAGAACATAAGACTTCTTTCTGCCAAGCTGAGATCCAGCATTTGAAGTTGGGTCTCTGGCAATAGCTTTGGACAGAGACCAACATAAAGGAGCAAAGAAGAGTGCTACCTAAGCCTCACTTGAATGCCAGGAGGCTTTCCCCAGTAAATTAGCCTGTCACCCAGTATCCCATGATATGGAATTGGATCCATGCTAAAGGGGGAGATCCATCCAGCTGTGATCTGAGGAAAGAGGTATCTGCTAAGAACTTGGAAGAGAAAAGGTCAGAAAGTAGAAACTATGCTGTTTTTCAGGAGCTATGAATAGGGGTCCACATGTGCTGGTGTGGAAGTGACCCTAGGAAAAAAAGAAAAATCTGCTAAAATCCACAAGAGAGAGGGCTGCCTCACTAGTGCTTCAGAGTTGCATTGTTTTACATTACATTTAAACTTCTATACCATAATGTCCCCAAGGAGTTCTAAGTGGTGCACAAAATTAAAAAGGCAGGACAAACTCCTGGAAATACATCAGTTTAAAATTTCCGGATAGAGAACAATCAGGTAGGTGTTTAAGGAAAATCATAAAAATTGATTTTAATGTTCAAACATTTTTTTAATTGAAATTTCAGAAATAACACAACATCCCAAACAGAGAGCTGAAAGCAATTCGGCAGCAAACATGGGATAAATAACACAAAATTACTAAAGTACATCTTAACCAACCCCTCTCCTCCCCCTCCCCCCAGGCAATTACAGTGTATATGATGACAACCTAGAGTGACAGTAACATAAGCTCTTATTCCTGAGAAGTTAAACTGTCACAAGTACAATTAAGATGTTGCAATTATCCTCTATAAGGCATTAATGCTGAGGCTTCATCTCAGAGGACATAAAATTTGTAGATAAGGGCTCCAAAACTTCAAAACGTTCTGCCTGTGCTTGGGGGACCCCCTCACCTCTTTAGCCTAGCAGGAAACCAGACGATGCACCTGGTTCCTCCACTGCCAAAAGGCCGGAGGATCCAGTGTTGTCCAGTATTGCAAAATAACTTTCCTGGCCACCAGGCTTAATTTACGACATAAAAGGATATAAAATTTGATTTTAATGCTTTCTTTAATACAGAGTATTGAAAAATGTCCCAAATATTCAATGATAATGAGTTCCACCATGGCAGTTGATAAGAGCATGTGCTGTTGAACGAAGTTATATATAATCACACCTCTTGGACTAGGACATTGTAGCAACAAAGGTTATCTTGATATCTTAATTTAGAATTTCTGACAGAAAGATGGATTAGGTTCCCTAAATATACGGGGGCATAGCCATGAATTATTAGAAAAGTCATAGAACATAATTTAAACAATATGTGGGACCTTACAGGAATATATGTTCAGAAAAATCCGCAATCAAGCGGAGAACTTGAACACCCCAGGGGAAAACACAAATACAGGTAAAAAGTGGGATGTTTGACCACGGAAATACAAATTCTGGAGACAATATCTTAAAAACTTCTTTATTGATGAAAAGACTCAACACAACTTTTTATTTTTTATTTTTTTTATTTATGAATTATTAGATTTATATTTATGCAATAATACATAGATACACACTTCAGACATTAACATATTAAGTAAATATCACAGAAAGGAAAAACATCTCTTATTTAGTTCACAAATTATTTGTTCCAAGATCTAGGAAATAAAAATAAAGGAAAAAAGGAAAAAAAAAAAAAAAAAAAGTAGATAGAACCTTCAGTATCACAGCCGGGATAAGCGCAAGCTATCAAGGAATTCACAGCAGTTATTCTTTAGTTGTAATAAACTCATTTAACTTCGCTGGATCAAAAAAAAAGTAATTAACAGCATTCAAGGAAATATAACATTTACAAGGAAACTTTAGTATAAAGGATCCTCCTATTCGGAGAACCCTCTCTTTTAAGGTCAAAAACTGCTTTCTTCTTTTTTGAGTCTCTCTACAGAGATCCGGAAATATCTGTATTTTTGATCCAAGAAAAGGAGAGTTCATGTGTCTGAAATAAAGTTTAAATATATTGTCCCGATCTAGTTGTAAAGCAAATGTAACCAGCAGTGTAGTTCTTTCAGTAACTACTTCCAGAGATTGCTCTAAAAATTCTGTCAAGTTAACCTCAGGTTGGGGCTTTATAGGCAACTTACTCAAAGCAGCACCCGAAATATATTGTGTCCTGGTAATAGGTGGTAATCCCTCAAGGGGGATACCTAATACCTCAAGGAAATATTTTTTAAGCATGTCTAGGGCTGGAGTAAGGGGAGCTTTAGGAAATTAAGAAATCGTAAATTGTTGCCTCTTATCTGATTTTCTAGGTATTCTATTTTTCGCTGCTGGAGGTTACTATTATTTATCAACATCAAGGATAAAGAGTTCACTGCTACTAAGTCTTTATCAAAAGTCTCCATTTTGATCTTCTGTTCTGCAATTTCAGATTTTACTACTATTTGATCTTGCTTTAGTTCAATCACTTCTCCCCTCAATATACCTGAAATTTGCTGCAAATTGATGTTCAAACCTTGAATTGCTTCCCATAATGAGTCAAGTGTAACAGTCGGTGGTTTAATCAACCCTCCAGAATTCCACAGGGGTTCGCCGGGCTTCCCTTCAGACAGCGAACCTGCCTGAGCTGTTGTTCTCACCGGTGTCGAAGAAGCGACGGGGTCTCCAGCCGCGCCTGCAGGGGACCGACTTCCGGATTCTGCCAAACGCTCCCACGTCGTCTTCGCCTCAACCCCTGGTCTGGGGGGCGCTGCTATCTGTGGAGGGCTCAACGAGATTCCCTCTGCGCTCCGGTCTTCAAGATCTCCCGGACCTCCCAAAGTGTTGCCTCCGGTTCCAAGCACTCGAAGGCCTGATTCCTGCAGCGTCTTCTGACGCAGCGGAGGTGGGTCGACCTTGCCCGTGGAGATAGGTAAGCCAGGCTTCCCTTTCCTCTTACCCATCGCGGGTTTGAGAGAACTCAGTTGCGCTAAAAACGAGCAGGGTTCAGGAGCTCCCACAAGTGCGTCTACTCACGCCGCCATCTTGGAATGATCCTCTCAACACAACTTTTTACCTGGACCTTACAGGAAGCCAGTGCAGCTTTCTCAGAAGTGGAGAAGCAGGCACATATCTGGATGATCAGTAAATTAGGCATACTGCAGTGTTCTGTAGTGTTTCCATTTGCTATTCTTTCATTTGAAGAGTCTGCTGACCCCTGATGAAGGCATTGTGCTGAAAGTTGACCGAGTCGTTGCATCAACACCAACACAGATGAAGAGCAGGGATGAGGAGCCCTAGAGAGGAGGATTAGAGGGCATAAGGGATAAATGATAGAGAGAGTAAGTCAGAATACAGTGGAAAAGGAATGAAACGGGCAGAAGAAAGTTCAAGGAGGGTAAATAGGGCAGAGTAGAAGAAAGTTTGAGGATGAATGACCACACACTAAGATATCAAACAACAGCATGAAGAACCAACCAATGCTCTGGGTGAAAGGAGACATCTTCCTTCCACTCTGGCTGCTATATATAGCAGATGTAAGTACAAGTCAACTTTTAATTACGAACACATGTACAGTGCCTATGTCATACATGCATACTTTCCCACCCAACAAGGATCGGTGCTGGGACCGATTCTGTTCAATATATTTGTGAGTGACATTGCCGAAGGGTTAGAAGGTAAAGTTTGCCTATTTGCGGATGATACTAAGATCTGTAAGAGTGGACACTCGGGAGGGAGTGGAAAACATGAAAAAGGATCTGAGGAAGCTAGAAGAATGGTCTAAGGTTTGGCAATTAAAATTCAATGCGAAGAAATGCAAAGTGATGCACTTAGGGAATAGAAATCCTCGGGAGATGTATGTGTTAGGCGGGGAGAATCTGATAGGTATGGACGGGGAGAGGGATCTTGGGGTGATAGTATCTGAGGATCTGAAGGCGACGAAACAGTGTGACAAGGCGGTGGCCATAGCTAGAAGGTTGTTAGGCTGTATAGAGAGAAGTGTGACCAGCAGAAGAAAGGAGGTGTTGATTCCCCTGTATAAGTCGTTGGTGAGGCCCCACCTGGAGTATTGTGTTCAGTTCTGGAGGCCGTACCTTGCGAAGGATGTAAAAAGAATTGAAGCGGTGCAAAGAAAAGCTACGAGAATGGTATGGGATTTGCGTTACAAGTCTTGATGACCTGAACATGTATACTCTGGAAGAAAGGAGAAACAGGGGTGATATGATACAGACGTTCAAATATTTGAAAAGTATTAATCCGCAAACGAACCTTTTCCGGAGGTGCGAAGGCGGTAGAACGAGAGGACATGAAATGAGATTGAAGGGGGGCAGACTCAAGAAAAATGTCAGGAAGTATTTTTTCACGGAGACAGTAGTGGATGCTTGGAGAACTCTTTTATTTATAGAGACGGAAATCAATAGACAACCGTACATTAAAAATACATAAATACAAATCAGCCCACTATATACATATTCACAAGTCCCCCCCCCCTACCCGGGAACCCTAATAAAACCAATACCCATCTGAAACCAAAAAATCACGACAGTTTTAACTTAACATGCTTCCACCAAATAAAAAATTTACCAATCCCTACCTCCGCCCTTTCCCACCGTGCTACCTCCTGGACCGCCCTTACTATATCCCAACTGACCCCCTCAACAGACCTGTACTCCTGACGCAGGGAAACCCCGCAGCGCGCCATCCAAAGACAGAACCTGACAATGACAGAGATCAGAAACCCCGTTACCGGCTCCAGCTGCCCTTTCCCCTGCTGTCTCCCATAAACCCAATCCGCGTAGGTGTAAGATCGAAAACTTGGAATTTGTAACAGAGAAGCCACTCTGTCACACACCTGAATGGAAAAAGGGCATTCCTTTAAAAAATGGTTCATGGTTTCTACCTTTCCAACACATTCCCCCCTCGGACAGTCACGGTCCTTCATGTTCCTGTCCTTCAGATTTCCCCTTACATATAGCTTTCCATGCAAGGACAGCCAAGCAATGTCCCTGTACTTGTGTGGGATCCTTTCTGATGACACTAACCGCAAACCCCGCTCCAATACCGGCCCAGGAGCATCCCTAAGTACCAGTGGAGAAGAAAATCTCTGAGTGCGCACCCTTTCCACCCAATCCTCCCTCCTCCCTTCCTTTATTTCCTCTACCATAACACCCCACAACCGTACTAACTTGACCAGGGTCCGATAATACCCTACCCCCTCCGGAAAGCCTTTCCTCAAAACCCTCACCCTCCCCCCTCCCAGCCAGGGGACCCAATATTCCTTCCACCACTGAATAACACTCTCTGCCCACCCCGGGGGTTCTTGATCTACTGCCCGACCCAAATTAAATTGAAGAAACAAAGAACTGAAAACTAACACTGGGTTAACCATACCTACCCCTCCCTCATTCCTTGGCAAGTATGTGATGTTTCTTTTGACTGGATTCATCCGGTTACCCCATAGCATTTGAAAAAACACACTGTAAAGTGCCGTGTAACAACGCTCTGGTAACAGACAGATGTAACTTAAAAATAAAAACATTGGCACTACATGGGATTTGATCAAACGAACCCGATCTGCCATCGACATCCTCCAGCCCTTCCACCTCTCTACCTTTGCCCTTGCCTCTTCAATCTTCTGATTCCAATTAATCAATCCATAGTCCCCTGCCTCAAACTGTATCCCCAGAACCCTTATCCTCTCTGTAGCCTGTGGGAACCCACCCTCCAATTCAAACCTTGCCCCTGCCGGTCCCACCCATAAGCTTTTACATTTCTGATAATTCACCCGCGATCCTGACGCCTGTGAATACCTTGAAATCATCCCTTGCAATTTCCTGCCTTCTGTCTTATCTGCTACCCAGACTGTAATATCGTCCGCATAGGCCACCACCCGTAGTTGCTTCCCCTTGCTCACCTCCACCCCTTGCAATCCCTCTTCACCACTCAACTCCAAACGCCGCACAAATGGGTCAATGGCGAAGGTATACAGCAGAGAGCTCAAGGGACACCCTTGTCGCACTCCTGCCGTAATCCCAAAATCCTTCCCCTTCCAGCCATTCACCAATGGAAAACACCGCACATTGGTATACAATAACCGAAGCTGTTCTACCCATCCCCTTGGAAACCCATAATGAATTAACACCTCCCATAAAAAATCCCACTGTACCCTATCGAAGGCTTTGTCCTGGTCCAGGGCTACCAGTAACCGCCCTTTCTGATCCTCCCGACTGCGCTCCAGACCCTCCCGTACCCATGCCACTGCCTCCAACACCCCCCTGCCCGGAACCCCACAACCTTGTGAGATCGCCAGCACCCCCCCAGATACCTGTCTCATCCGTGCTAAGAGCATATGCGCAAAGACCTTCCGGTCGCTATTTAACAATGCTATAGGCCGCCAATTAGCCATAAGCCGAGAATCTTTGCCTTTACTAAGGAGAACCAGTGCTGACTCTGAAAAAGACTTTGGCAAGGAACCCGTCCTCCGTGCCACCTCCCAGACCTCCAACAAAATCGGAGCCAGCTGGTGTTTGAATGCCTGATAAAACTCCGCTGGGAGCCCATCAGGTCCCGGCGAGGTCCTGCTCCGCAAGGCCCCAATGGCCTCCTCCACTTCCTTCAACGTCCAGGGCTGTTCCAGAACCTGGAGATGAGGCCCCCAGTTTCCCACCCCCGGGGTCCCTTCTACATACTTCTTCATGACTTCCTTGTCCAAATTCTGATCAGAAAAAAACTGCTCAAAATGATCCCCCACCACCCCCAGGATCCCTTCCCTTGAATCTCTGATGACCCCCCTTTCATCCCTTAACCCCTCTATTATCCTATGTTCCCTTCTCTCCTTGCAGCATACGAAAGGATCTGGGCTCAACAGTTTCCCAAAATCCCTTTCGTACACCAAAGAGGCGTACCTGTTATATTGCACCTTCTCCATTTCTGACTGCACCACCTCTATATCCTCCCTCCTCCCCCCTCTAGAAATTAAATTATCTCTCCTCTTCTTTAATGCCATCCCTAGCCGGGTTACCTCCCGTCCCTCCCGTCTCGCCTGACGTATGAAAAAGACCTTCGTGCGCCGTTTCACTTCCTCCCACCAATCCCCTGGAGATGAAAAAATACCCTGTAAAGACGATTGATCTATCAGAAACTCCAAAAATTCCCTCTTTACCGGCCCCTCCCTTAGCCATTTTAAATTTAGTCTCCACATACCCCTTCCTGACCTGTGAATTCCCGCACCTCCTAACTTAATTAACACCAACTTGTGATCTGAAAAATCCACCTCCACCAGTCTAGGCCCCTGCCCACATGCCCCTCCCCGAACCAAAAACCTATCTATCCTACTTCTACAACTACCCCTGGAAAACGTAAAACCCTCCCTTCCTGCAAAATGTTCCAAAAACACGTCCACCAACCCTGCTCCCTTCATGATCCCTGCCAACCTCACCCCATCATAACGCACCTGTGCTGACCTACCCCCACTATCTTCTTTCCTCAGGATCGTATTAAAATCCCCTCCCCACACCAACTGACGGGACGTATACAGATATGGCCTGATTTTCCCGAACAACAGTGACCTCCCCCTCTTACTCTGGGGCCCATAGATATTAATAATTCTTAAAGCCACCCCGTGCAATAACACATCCACCACCAAACACCTCCCTACCCCTAACTCCACCACCCGTTGAATTACCACCTTATGTGTCTTGAACAAAATACCTACCCCCCCATACCTTTCCCCTGCCAGCCCCCAAACTGAAGGACCCCATCTCCATGCCTGTTTCGCCCGCCTGACAGCATCCAATGTTTGCAATCTCGTCTCCTGAATCAAGAAACAATCTGCCTGTATAGCAGAGAGGCCATCGAAGGCCACACATCTCGCCCTCTGGGAGGAGACACTAGCCACATTAAGCGTGGCAAAGAATAACAGCACTCCCGCCATCACCTCTATCTAGAGAAACGCCTCCCCTGCACAAACTTCTCCTTCTTCCCTTCCTTCTGCTCTAACCCGCCACCTAAATCCTGTACCTTACCATCCCCCACATCTTCCTCCTCCGCCCAGTCCCTCACTCCAAATTCAAAAATCCTCTCTTTCCTTCCCCCCTCCCCCCTTATTTTCTTCCTCCCCTTCTTCTTCTTCTCCTCACCTACAACCCCTCCTCCCCCTAAGGCACAACCATCTCCCCGCTCCCCCTCCTCCCCACCCTCCTCCCCCTCTCTTTCATCCTCCGACCCTTCCCCCCCCCTTATCTACTGCTTGAAAAACACTATTTCTTCCAGATTTCCTCTTCCCCCCTTCTCCCCTTCCTATACCTCCTTCCCCCCTCCCCCCTCCCTCCTCCACACTCTCAACTTCCATATCCCCCCCCTCTTCCAAGCAACCCTCCTCCATCCTAACCTTTCCCCCCTTCTTCCTACCCCTCACCTTTCCCCCTCCCTCCCTCACTGCCTCCTGCCTGCTTCCTTCCCCCTCCTGCCATCCTCTATTATCCCCTCTTCCCTCCTCTACTATCTCTTCCTCCCTTCCTTCTACTTCCAAACCCCTAAATTTATTCCCAACCTCTATCCCTTGCTCTAACCCCCTCCCAGCAGCTACCCGCATCCCCATCCCCCTTCCCTTTCCCTTTTGTTTCTTTGAGACCCGTAACCATCCTTCGTCCTCACCCTCCTGCCTCTGAGCTCCCCCCCGTTTCTCCCCCCCCTGACTTGTCAACTCTTCCTCCACACCATCCGTACCCTGGACCCCTGTCCCTCCTCTCCCCTCCCCCCCCTCCTGCATTTGACTATCCCTTCCCGTGCCATCCTCTCCCCCATTATGAGAAGCCTGCGGACAATCTCTAAATGCGTGCCCCAGACCCCACAAAGATTGCATCTAATGGAGGTACAATCCTCCGTGGAATGCTCCTTGGCCCCACATTTTGCACACTGCATTACTGGGCAGGACATGCTAAAGTGCCGAAAGGACCCACACTTAAAACACTGCCTCGGCTGTCCTTTATAGAAGCACAAAATTCTGTCCCTCCCTATGAACGCCGCTGAGGGAATGTGCTGTATCACCTGGCCCACTTGATTTAATTTAACCAAAGCCCCCCATCCACCCGCCCATACCCTACTGGGGTCCGGGAGTTTAGTCAACGGAGTTCTCAACTCTGCATACCTCTGTAACCAGAAAGCCAGGTCTGCCCCTGAAATGGACTCGTTCCGCACCAACAGAGTCACCTGCACCAGGTCAGGTCTGCTGATCGGGACCACTTTATAATTTTTCCACTCCCCTCTCCCCCTTACCCCTTCATACCTCTCCCAGAAGACCTCCATTCCTCTCTGTGTCAAGAAACTGACATCGTACTCCGGGATGTTCACCGGATGTATGCATGCATAAAGGTCCTCTGGGATAAACCCTAGCCCCAAAACCAACCTCAATACTGTGTCCCTGGAAGGCATCCCCCCCTCCCCCACCCATCTAACTTGTACCACATTCCGCCTCCTGGGTACTTGCCCACGACCTCTCCCCTCTTCCCCAAAACCTGCCCCCGCCCTACCACCCCATGGAAACCCTCCCCCCTCTCTTCTCCCCCACTACCTACTACAGCAGCAAAGGACTTAGCCCCCTGCTCCCACCGCCCTCTCCCACCTTTCCCTGAACTCAGTGCATCCTGCCCATCTCGTACCGTCCCCCCCCTCCGATTGCCCCCCTGCTATCCCGTCACTTGCCTCACCCTCCCCCCCCTGCCGTGCCGTGCCCCCTCCCCCTTGATCCCCACCTCCCTTTTCCCCAACAGACAAATGTATCAATTCAGAAAATACCCCTTCACCCCCCTCCCCCCTCTTATCAATACACATATTTATCACATCAGATATGCCCCCCTCCTTCAAACATTCTCTATCCATAGCAACCCTCCCCCCCAAGTCCAAACTCAATCCCCCTACAGAGCTGTCCTTATCCTGCAGCAAAACCCCACAGGCCTGGGCTGAAGATCTGGTGTTTAGTTCTGTCTGCAGAGCATCTTCTGACCCCTGCTGGCTGTCTGTATGCTGTCCTCTCCACACAGGCAGGTCTTGCAGGAGACTGGTAGTTGGTTTCACCTCAGGCTTTCCCCCTTCTCCCTCCTGATTGGATGGGAACTCCTGTCCATCCAACCCTCTGGGGCGTAGCTCCTCAGAACCTGGCTGCACAGCAAGCTGAACTCCTGCAATCAGAGAGTCAACTGGCTGCACCTGAGCCAGCCTTCTAGAGTACTGCAGTCCTCCTGCCATCTCTGCACAAGCTGTATCCACTCCTTTAACATGTAAACTGCTTTCCTCCTTACTGGATGTTTCTACTAACACCTGCTTGGAAAGCAGACTGCCTCCCAAGTCTCCTTTCTCAGTTTCTACAATGTGCAACAGTTTAGGAATCTGTCTTGTTTCAGATTCTTGTCCCTTAGGTGGTATCACAGGTTCTGAAAAGACACCAGAACCAAGTCCAACCACCTCCTGTCTGGAGTCTTTTTCCACAGTGAGTACATCTGGCTGGCTTGCCAAAGCCTTCATAAAAGTTAAAGTAGCCTGATTATCAGACCCTGACAAGTCCTCTGTTACAGGCTGACGTTTAAACATACAAGCTGAGCCAGACTCTGCCTTTTCTCCTGCTTTCATAGACACTGTAGCCTCTTTCTGGCACACTTCTCTCTCAGGACACAAATGTTCAGAAGCAGAGGCCATTCTTTCCTGATTCAAATAAAGCTCCCTCAAGGGATTATCACTGCCCTTTTTTAAGGAGCCCAACAGCTTCTCTTTCTGCTGGAGCTGTTTTATCAGTCGGACTTCCTCCTTCTTGTAAGCCTTCCTGTGTTCAGCTGGGGCTAACTTGCTCAAAGCCTTAGCCATTTTTTGCTTCTTCCCCAGCTCTGCACACTCCTTTTCCAGGGCCTTGATTTTCCTGACCCTCTCTACCACGCCTTTAGCCGTGTCTTCTGGATCACAGCTTTCTAACTGGACCTCCTCCTCTTCCTCCTCCTCTGACCAGCCATCCTCGCTCTCTACCTGATCAGGAACAGGCAGAGGCTCCTGGCTCACCTCCATTCCCTCCTCTCCAACCATCCCCTTAGAGAGTTTTTCAGGGGTCTTTACCAACTTCCTCCCCTCTCCACATTCTTCACGCTCACCTTCCATGAGCAGCTGAGTCGTGGAGGGGGTAACGATCCGGCTTCCACCCCTGGACTTCTGCACTCTGCGGTCCACAGGACTCCTTTCCCTCCTCTCTGGGGCTGATCCAAAAAGAGAGCTACTCCTCCGGGCCTTCTGGTCCCTGGCCCCAGTAGGCCCCATGGCCTGGGACCTTCCTGAGGACTTCTCCCCAGGGACCCTCCTCATTGCTGGGGAAGGAGCTAGGCCCCGCTCCCCTCCCTCCTGGTACTGGCAGAGCCTCCGGCAGCACTTCCTCCTCTGTCAAGGACTAGCCAACAACTGAGCTGGAATGCCCTCCCGCGGGAGGTGGTGGAGATGAAAACGGTAACAGAATTCAAACACGCGTGGGATAAACATAAAGGAATCCTGTTCAGAAGGAATGGATCCTAAAGAGCTTAGTCGAAATTGGGTGGCAGAGCCGGTGGCGGGAGGCGGGGATAGTGCTGGGCAGACTTATACGGTCTGTGCCCTGAAAAGGACAGGTACAAATCAAGGTAAGGTATACACAAAAAGTAGCACATATGAGTTTATCTTGTAGGGCAGACTGGATGGACCATGCAGGTCTTTTTCTGCCGTCATTTACTATGTATATGTGCATTCTCTGCCCCAGACATGCCCGTTTTGATGGCACATATTTGTAGGCAAAAAACAAAAGAAGCTGAATGTAGAATTACCAATATAATACCAATAACATTCAGGATTTTCAGTAATAAGAAAGAAGCAGGAATAAAAACATGGAGAAAAGACCTCAGTGAATCCTGATGCAACAACTAAAGCAAGCAACTAAATCAGGGAAAACATCACAGGTCAGAAAAACTCCATACATACACCTGTGCAAATGTCCATTCAAATTTTCAAGAAACAGATTTATCAATTTTTTATCAGATTTTTATTAAAAAGAAATCAAACAGTACTTAGCTTTCAATGTATAGATGCACATGGTGTCCTGAAATCTTCAAATTCTACTACTTCACTGCATCTAATACATATTTGAAATGTGAAGCATTGGCAGGAACAGCAATTAGTTCAGCATAATCCACAAGGGACGCTCAAAAAGTCAGCACAGTGGATTTCCGACAGAGGATCTGTTTCACTCTCGCTGCTTCAGGGCAACCAATTGTTACCCTAGCCACCACTGCCAAATATGCATTTCGAGAGCATACAGTATTTGGCAGTGGTGGCAGTATTTTGTATTAACTGTAGTTTCTTTAAGTGTCTAGCAGATAAACCCACATACAAAACATTACAATAATCAAGATGAGGAAGAATAAGCATCTGGACTAGAAGAGCAAATATTTTATTGTCAAAAGATAAGCTCTCAACTGCCTAGTCTAAAGAAGGTTCTGCACCACAAATGGTTTATTGGAGAAGTATGTTGCAAAGATGAATCTACACAAACAAAAAAAGCAACACTGGGCCTTCAAGACTGGAACAACAGGAGTATTTTATTGACAAGTGACCTGATATGGGCCGTGTTTCGGCGTTAAAAAACGCCTGCCTCAGGGGTCAGAGTCTAAATGTAATTTGTTTAGAATTGTATTTTTATCCAATATCTCCCAACATGAACGGGGAAAATCTGTGAAAACCAAGCTCGCCTGTCAGGGTGGACAGACCGCAATGTAGGCTAACACAGGAGTTCTCCACTCTACATTGCGGTCTGTCCACCCTGACAGGCGAGCTTGGTTTTCACAGATTTTCCCCGTTCATTTTGGGAGATATTGGATATTGGATGCCATGAATCAATAAGGTGTGCAGTAGTAGAGAATATCCATGTGTTAAGCTTATGTTCTCCGTGTTTCAACAGGTATATGCCAATTTCCCTTGACAAAGCGTTATATTGCGAAACAGGCTCCTGTCGGGTTGGTATGCACGCCAGAGATATAATCATATGCTGACAAGTGAAACTCTGGAAACGCAAGAGGTTTAAAGCCATAATAGAATCGAAAGACGATAAAGAGGCTTGTAGCTTCCAGCGACATTAAGATAAGTCAATTTTCTGCATCATAATCAAGCTCCTTGCAGCAGTGCTACAGTTTTTTCTGAACTTTAGAATTTCAGCGGTAGTGCACATAAAAAAATATATAAAAAATTAACTAATGCGAGCATAGTGATGTTTAAAGACGTGTATATATAGAACACAGTAATAGGATATTTACAGCAAGCAAGTTGCATGCACTACTGGAGGTTGGGGGCAGTCTATGATTATAAAAAGTCACAATTGCAGAGGCTTGATATAAGCATGACATTGAGTGCCTGCGTGAAGGAATGAGACGTTCCCTTACAAATAGCACATTGCTGATTGAGTTATTTCTGGGTTAAGCAGCATAAAATGTTTTATACTTTTTGCCAGGTATTTGTGATCTGGATTGGCCACTGTTGGAAACAGGATGCTGGGCTTGATGGACCTTTGGTCTGTCCCAGTATGGCAATACTTATTTACTTATGTACTTATGCAGTATAATAATTTTCCTACTTTACTAGGGTTCATTAAAAAAAAAAAGATATTAGCAAAGTATCGTGTCTGTCAATATTGTAATAAGCCCTAGATAATAAGTGAGTATAATTAAATTACTAATAGCCAGTAATTATATGAAAATTCTCTTTGTTCTTTCTCTAGTATCTGTATCAGATATGAATCTGCTCTGCTTTTAGCATTCCCCCTCTGGCTACAGAAAACCTGAAATAACCCAAGTGTTCCTCCTGTATTTTTTTCAACAATTTCTGAGCAGTGAAGTGTATGTTCAGCTCACAAGGGCTCCTTTTCCCCAGGTAGAAAAGAGAAATGTGGGTCAAGCCTGTGTTATCTCAGATTTAACCAAATCAAGTTAAAATGACTTGGAAATAATGCAAACATCCTGGGGCTAGGTTGGATGATTTGAGCATTGCCAGATCCTGTGCTTGAAATTAATTCTGAAAAATATATCACAGATGTACAAGTTTGATGTTTTCTTTTCCTTTCAGAAAAAAATATTACGATTATGGTTTATTTTAGGAATCCACTGGCAAGAGCCAAATATGTTTAATGATAATTTATTTATTTAAAATATTTATAGACCACTCAATCCAAAAGTACTTGGTGGAATTAGAAAAGGTGCAGAGAAGGGTGACAAAAATGATAAAGGGGATGGGACGACTTCCCTATGAGGAAAGGCTAAAGCGGCTAGGGCTGTTTGGCTTGGAGAAAAGATGGCTGAGGGGAGATATAATAGAGGTCTATAAAATAATGAGTGGAGTGGAACGGGTAGACATGAATTGTTTGTTTACTCTTTTCAAAAATTCTAGGACTAGGGGGCATGCGATACAGCTACAATGTAGTAAATTTAAAACGAATTGGAGAAAATATTTCTTCACTCAACGTGTAATTAAACTCTGGAATTCGTTGCCAGAGAATGTGGTAAAGATGGTTAGCTTAGCAGAGTTTAAAAAAGGTTTGGACAGCTTCCTAAAGGAAAAGTCCATAGACTGTTATTAAATGGACTTGGGGAAAATCCACTATTTCTGGGATAAGCAGTATAAAATGTTTTGTACTTTTTGGGATCTTGCCAGGTGTTTGTGATCTGGACTGGCCACTGCTGGAAACAGGATGCTGGGCTTGATGGACCTTTGGTCTTTCCCAGAATGGCAATACTTATGTTCACAACAGTACATTCATAATGAAAACAATGAAACACACTAAACAAATCACAAGCTGAAATACATTGTGTTATCATACAATCTCAACTGAGCAAAAATCTGTAAAGTCTTAGAAGAAAAGAATGAGCTGTACTTTGCGTCAAATGCCTGTTGAAACAGAAACTTTTAAAACTCTTTTTTAATCAGATCAACATTTTTCATTGCTTGCAGACTCAATGGTAGGTCATTCCACAATTTAGGAAAAATCACTTTAAAACCATGGAATGATATTCTTCTAATCCATCATTTTTCAACCAGTGTGCCATGACACATTGGTGTGCCGCAACTGCTCCCCAGGTGTGCTGTGGGAGTTGGGCCAGATTAATTTGTGCCAGAGTGGACTAAGGTTTTTTTGTCTCTACCAATCGGTGGCAGGGAGCAGCGATTCATACAGCCTACTCGTACCAACCCTGGAGCCTTCTCTCTGATGTAACTTCCTGTTTCCACAAAAGTGGGAAGTGTCAGAGAGAAGGCTCTGGGGTTGGCATGAGCATGCTGCATGAAATCGCTGCTTGCTACCATCAATTGCTAGAGACAATAAAACTTTTAAAAGGTACATAGTGTGTGTGGGGGGTGGGGGGTGAGAATTAATAGAGACAAGGGGAGATGCCTGGTCACCAGCTGGGGAGGGGCAGGATGGAGAGATGCTGGACTATTTTTGTGGTTGTGGGGAGAAGAAAAGGTAAATGCTGGACTATTTGTAAGGGGGAGGACGAGAAGGTAAATGCTAGACTCTTTGTGGGGGTGGGAGAAGGTAAAATGCTGGACCATGTGTGTGGGTGGGGGTGGGAGTGGGAGGGGGAAGAAGGTAAAATGCTTGACCATGTGTAGGGGAGGAGGGTGGGAGTGGGAGGGGGAAAGAAGGTAAAATGCTGGACCATGTGTGGAGGTGGTGGTGGGGGGGAGGAAGAAGGTAAAATGCTGGACCATGTGTAGGGGAGGAGGATGGGAGTGGGAGGGAAAGAAGAAGGTAAAATGCTGGACCATGTGTGGAGGTGGGGGTGGGAGTGGGAAGGGTGAAGAAGGTAAAATGCTAGACTATGTGTAGGGGTGTGCCTTGACAATTTTAGCACCGTGTACGTGTGCCATGAGACAGGGGTGCAGCCAGACTTTGAAGTGGGATGGGGCCAGAGCATAAGGCTGGGGGCACATTTTGGTCGCTGCCCTGCCACTGCCCCCTCCGCCGATGCCCCCCTCCGCCGATGCCCCCCACCGCCGCCTTACCGCTGCCCCCCTCCCCCACTGCCACCGCTGTACATCTTGGATGGCGGGGGTCCCAATCCCCCACCTGCTGAAGTACTGCTGCCACAAATACCTTGGCTAGCAGGGGTCCCCAACCCCCACCATCTGAAGACTTCGTCCAGCGCTAGTCTCTGGCGCTGCCGCATTGCCTGCCCTGCTCTCTCTTCCCCTCATGTCTGGCACGCTCGCTCAATTCCACTAAAAGGAGCATGCCCGACATGAGGGGAAGAGAGAGCAGGGCAGGCAATGTGGCGGCGTTGCCGCAGACCAGCCCTGGACAAAGTCTTCAGCTGGCAGGGGTTGGGCCCTGAGCAAATTGGGGGGGGGGGGGCTAGGCCCATGTGGCCCCACATAGCTAAGCCACTGCCATGAGATGAAAAAGGTTGAAAATCTGTGCTCTAAGCCTTCAGCACTCAGATAGTGAATGTCCACATGTTGTTCCTGGTTACAGCAGATGCTACACTTACGTGACAGTGCCTGCTGTAAGCAGGAACTACATTTATTATCTGATTCTTAGTCCAAGAGCAGGTCCTGAGAAGGCACAGCTGTTGCTGTGGTTGACTGGTAGTATGTAGCACATGTTACTTTGAAACTGGTGGAGCACATACCAGGGGGGTAGCCAGAAAACAGATTTTGGGTGGGCCTAGGCAAGAAGTGGGTGGGCACCAAGTGTTCTCCCCTTCACCCACCACCAAAAAAAAAAATCTCAGCTGGCGGGAAAACGCTTCTTTCCACCTTGGCAGTCTGCAGCAGACATGCACTGAAAACTGAGCATGCGCAGGTGCCGGAATCATGGAGAATAGGGTTTTCATTACCATCAGGGGGAAGTCTTCAGCTGGCAGAGCTTGGGATCCCCACCTGCTACCGCTAATACATATGCTACTGTTGGGTGGGCCTGAGCCCTAATTGGGTGGGCCCTGGCCCACCCAGGCCCACCTGTGGCTACGCCACTGGCACATACACAACTGTGCACTACTGTTACTATGCCTGTGGTGAGACAAATGCTTCACATGATGTCAGCATCACAGCCTCATTGAAACACATTCCCTGCTTAGCTTTATTTAAACATAGGAGTAAATGACATATTTATTCCACATCTCTTCATCATGAGAATCTAACTTAGATGGACATGGGTTATAATTAGGGTTTCTAGATTTTGGTGTATAGACCACATGCATTTAGGTGTTTATGTTTTAGAATTTTATGCAGAAATATAAAACTAGCATTTTTCAGGGTTTTCTGGAACTTGTAGGAAGATAGCTTGTGCAGATAAGGAGCCATATGTACGAAAAAATATGAAGACTGAACCATGCATTTAAGGGCCCCTTTACAAAGGGAAAGGGAAATGGGACTTGATATACTGCCTTTCTGAGGTTTTTGCAACTACATTCAAAGCAGTTTACATATATTCAGGTACTTATTTTGTACCAGGGGCAATGGAGGGTTAAGTGACTTGCCCAGAGTCACAAGGAGCTGCAGTGGGAATTGAATTCAGTTCCCCAGGATCAAAGTCCACTGCACTAACCACTAGGCTACTCCTCCACTAGCAATGGTCCATGTAGAAGCCTGCCCTTGCAGATCAGCAGTGCAGCCGCGTAGGCTTCTGTTTCTGTGAGTCTGACGTCCTGCACGTACCAGACTCACAGAAACAGAAGCCTGCGCAGCTGATCTGCAAGGGCAGGCTTCTACATGGAATGTTGCCAGTGGAATAACAAGATTCCATGTAGAATCTCAAATAGTAGCAACAGAATCTCAATAGTAGCAACATTCCAAGTAGAATCTCATATAGAGAAAGGGAAATGGGACTTGATATACTGCCTTTCTGAGGTTTTTGCAACTACATTCAAAGCGGGTTACATATATTCAGGTACTTATTTTGTACCAGGGGCAATGGAGAGTTAAGTGACTTGCCCAGAGTCACAAGGAGCTGCAGTGGGATTTGAACTCAGTTCCCCAGGATCAAAGTCCACTGCACTAACCACTAGGCTACCACCCAGCTAGCGTGTGCGCCTTGTGGTAATTCCAATTTTGGTGTGCGCCAAAAACATGCAGTAGAAAATAATTTTCTTTTTTCTACCGCGAGGCCGTTCCCAGTGGTAATTGGCAGTTGGTGCACACTGGACGGTTACTGCGCAGGTAACGCGTGAGCCCTTACTGCCAGGTCAATGGGTGGTGTTAAGGGCTCATATTGTAAATAGGTGCTGGTTTTCATTTTGCTACAAGTTCATTTCCCAGTCCCCCCCAAAAACCCTTTTTTCCAGACACGCTGGAGAAATGGTCTAGCGCGCGTACAATACACTCGCCAACACTACTGCAGCCCACTTTTTGCTGTGGCTTAGTAAAAGGGTCCCTTTAGGCAGAGAAAAGGAGTGTATGTGTGTGTGGGGGGGGGGGGGGGGGGGGGGGGGAGAATGGGCATTTTGTTTTCCAGGATTTAGCCAATAAACATTAGATTTCATTTTTTCCCTGAGAATCGGGTATTTTATTTTGCATTAACAGATTAAAATCTAAGGTGCCCTATTAATAAAGTTTAGCATTTGCTAACAGACATTAGTGTATGTTAAATGCTGTACATTTTATTTTATCCCTGTGGGCCGTGTGGCACTTACTGCATGCTAATGTCCGTAAGTGCACACTCAACTTTAGTAAAAGGGCCCCTAAAACAAAACAAAACAAGAAAATTAAAAAAAACCTAGAAGCCCTGGTTATAACACATTAAGATTTGAATAACAGTTCCAAGTATCTTCAGTTCTAATCTTAGAAATCAACAGAAAACAGGTACTTGAAATGAAGTCAACACCAGTTACAACTTGTGTTCTTCCAGCTGTTTCTGGCTTCTATAGCATGGCATTGGCTAAGCTGCTCTTCAGTTGCAATTACAAATCATATCTAAAAGGAAAGGAGAATTAAATATCCACAGTAATCATCCACCCTCCCAATAGTACACTGTCTGTGAGACTCATTTTCTAAGCAAATGGACATCTCAAAATGGCCAAAAAAGGTCCATCTTCCAAAAATGTCTAAATTGCAATTTTCAAAGAGGCAGAATTGAGACATTTTTCACTGAGTTCATCCAAATAGCAAGGGGGTGTGTTGGAGGTGTGTTTTGGGCAGGACTAGGGTGGGCCTGAAATTAGGATGTCTTTCAGCGATAACGGAAGAGGAAGAAACATCCAGGACACTACAGAAAATCAGGTCTGATTTTTTAGCGTAGGGGTTACCCGGTAGTAATCACCACCAGGTTAGCATTGGAGCCCTTACCACCAACTCAGTGGGTGGTGGTAAGTGCTGTTCCCGAAATGGCCACACGGCAAGTGCAAACTTACCACATGGCCATTTCTTTTTTTGGGCCTTTTTTCACGCTGTGGTAAAAAGGCCCTCGGTGTGCGGCAAAAACAGTCACCACTGCTAGCGCAGGGCCCCTTTTACCACAGCTTGGTAAAAGGGCCTCTTAACCTTTTATAAAATATCGGGGGAGTTTTGAACACATCTTATCTTCTAAAGTTTATATGCATCTTTTATTCATTCTTTTGAAAATGTGTTTTTCATTTTCCACCCCAATTATGGTTGCTTCTTACAATCTGAAACTAGCATGTTTAGAATTTTTAAATGACGTTCAAACAAAATCATAAGCAATAACCATTCTCCCCTCCCTCCATGTTAACTAGATTATGTATAAAGATGTTCCATATAATCCTGAAAAAATGGACATTAAATATGAGTTCCTCTAAGCACACATTGCATATTTCTGTGTGAGAAGGTGGTGGGCTAAATAATCCTTTGTTATAAACCAGCTGGAAGAAATTATAATATTGGTGTAGTTAGAGCACATTTCTATTGTCTTAGGGCAGTGGTCGGCAAACCGCGGCTCGCGAGCCATATGTGGCTCTTTGGCCCCTTGAGTGTGGCTCTTCCCGCGAGTCCGCTCCCCGCCACTGTCCGGCGCTCACAGTCAGTCCATAGGCGCCCGCCCTCAGCTTCCCGACAGCCCTCTGTCCTTTTTCTGTTCCTGCCAGTGGCCGCCCAGCGTTTAAACTTCTTTATTTTAAGTTGCAGCGACGGGCCGACGGCTCACCTCCTCCAGCCTTTCACTTCCCGCTCAATGCCCCACCTTCCTGATGAGGCATTTCCTGTTTCCGCGAGGGTGGGCGGGAGTCACTGAGTGGGAAAGGAAAAGCTGGAGCCTGGAAGTGAGCCGTCGGCCGCTGCAACTTAAAATAAAAAAGTAAGGTTTAAACCCTGGGTGGCCATGGCCGGCAGGAATGGAGAGAGGAGGGCTGTTGGGGAGCTGAGGGTGGTGGGCAGGTGGGGGCGGGGCTGGGTAGCAGTGCACCTCAAACTCATGCTGCGTGGGGTGGGGGTGGAGTTATACAGTTTCCTTAAATGGTTGGTTTTAATGCTGTAATTCTATTAAAAGTAGTGAATGGTAGATACTGTTTGCACAAGTTCCTTGCACTTTGAAATAGCCAAGACAACTGAGTGAGTTCAGTCCTACTGCACAATGCTGACCAGGACTGAGTTTTTAGCAAAGGCCAGCTTAGGAGTACCCTAATTAAGTTAATAACAATGTACCTACCTATAAAGTTTAAGTTTAAAAAATTTGGCTCTCAAAAGACATTTCAATCATTGTACTGTTGATATTTGGCTCTGTTGACTAATGAGTTTGCCGACCACTATCTTAGGGTTACCATATGGCTCCAGAAAAAGAAGGACAGACTGAGTCAGTCTGGGTTTTACTTCCATTGCTTTCAATGGAAGTAAAACCCGGACTGGAGGAGTGGCCTAGTGGTTAGGGTGGTGGACTTTGGTCCTGAGGAACTGAGTTCAATTCCCACTTCAGGCACAGGTAGCTCCTTGTGACTCTGGGCAAGTCACTTAACCCTCCATTGCCCCATGTAAGCCACATTGAGCCTGCCATGAGTGGGAAAGTGCAGGGTACAAATGAAACAAACAAAAAAAAAAATACCAACAGTACATGGTTATCCAATCACTTTAAAGTAGGATTGTTTTTGCCATCCTCATCTCTTAGACTGTCTCTGTTAACTAGTTTACTCACAGGTCCCAGTCTGTTCTTCTTTTTGTGAAAGGTTTTCTGATATTCTGCTCCTCTATCAATCAGCTAGAATTTTTTATGTCATCGACTCAATTTGCAGTTAAACACAGTGATTGTTTCCCAAAAATTGTTATTTATTTCCCAGGGCGATATTTCTATTTAAAAACTGTAGAAAATCCCTCTGGCTTTGTCCTTTTCACCACTATTAATCAATCTTGATGAATCAGGGTGCTGCTCTGCTGACCCTCGCCTGAATTTCATACTGCCAACACATGAAATAATTCACCAACATAGTACAACACCCGAGGCGAAGACTTAAAAGCGATTTGAAAGCCAACATATATCTACTTTTCATTCCAAAACAACAGGATGCATAAATTAATGTATTATGGCACTAGCTTTTCTTCTTTTGCTGTCATATATGCCTGCCAGTGTGACTTCAGAATGATACATCTCCTTGAACGTTAAAGATGAATTTTAAAAGCATTTTTTACTTCAATGCAGTTGAAAACACACCTGCTGTAAGGCTATCACAAAGTGGCCCTTGCTAGTGACATCAGCACCCTTTCAGACAGGAGGTCGATGTAATCAGAGAGGAAAGTTTTGCATTCCAGATACTCCTCAATGGAAGGTCACTTTCAAGGAGCAGAGGGTTTCAACCTATCATCAACGATGACACCTAAGCTCCCGTCCCTGGCCAGCGACTCCTAATGTGGAACCTTGCATTACGTAGCTATAGTTCGGGTTTCTTTTTCCCACATGCATCACTTTGCACTTGCTGACATTAAATGTCATCTGCCATTTCGATGCCCAGTCTCCCAGTCTAACTTGTTAAAGCATGGTTAACGCAGGAGTCCTTACCACCTGCAAGTTAGGTGGCAGTCATAGGAGTCGACTCTGTGGGCGCTGTGGGTGCTTGAGCACCCCCAATATTGAGAAAATTTCCTGTATGTGTCCAGGGAGGGGGGTTTTTCCATTGGGCTTAGCACCTCCAATAATTTACATTTCAAATATTTTATTAGTTTTCAAATTATAGCAATAACAAGGAACAGTATAGGAGGGGATGGGGAACAGAAGAAATATAGAAAAAAAAAAAAGGGAATTGTCCAGGTGTCTAATACGGAATTCTTTTGTGGAGAGCTAAAATTTTGTCTGAATAGATTGGAGGTAGTTTTCCAAAGAAGACCAGACTTTTTTTGTGGAGATTGCCGCCCGAAACCTCTTTGCCATGGCAAACTCGAATTTCTGATGTTGTCGAACTGTATTCCACCAAAAGTGAATATTCAATAGTTGTGCAGGTTTCCAGTTCTGTAAAATATGTCTTTGAGCAATGGTAAGGAGAATGTCAAGGTCACAAGCAAAGTTACCAATAATTTTGAAAAATTGGCTCCTGTGGTGGCAGTAAAAGCTCCTGCGGTAATTAAAAAAAAATGACCATAACGTTAATAGCAACATTAGCTTATGGCGATTAATGCAATAAAATAGAAAAGCGGGGTTTTTGCGACCATGGAAAAATGTTTGTAAAAACCCCGAAATGCAGAAAAGATATGTGAAGGAGTATGCTACTTTTATTGCAGCTTAGTAAAAGGACCCCATAGTAAATGATGGCAGATCAAATTGATCCATCTAGCCTGCCCAGCAGGGTATTTACAGTTGTAACTGTTGCTCTGTGCTGGTTACGTCTTGTACTATTTAGTTTATGGTTGTAATTGTTGCTCTGTGCAGCTTGTGCCTTTTAGAAAACATGGGCATTTTCAAAAGAACATCCAGGTCAGAATTGGGATGTCCTGCTTATAACGTCCAAAAAAAGTCCATCTCACAGCAATTTTTGAACAGGAAAGACATCCAGATTTCCTGTGCAAAAACACATGAGAAGGACTTGGAGACTTCCATCCTGAACAAACATTTTACAAACTGAAATATTTAAATTTGAAAAGGGGGAAAACAAGGCACAAGGATGTCTGTATAGCAGCATTCTTATGAAAATGGCCACACAGACATCCTTGCAGAACAGAGGAGTAGCTTAGTGGTTAGGGCAGTGGACTGTAAAGCAAGGGACCTAGATTCAAATCCTGCTGTAATGCTTTGTTTTTGTAAATGTGATCCCTCCAGAAACAGAAAAATGCCTACTGTACCTGAATAGCCTTCAGGCCTTCAGATGTCTTATATCTTTAGATAGAGTAAATATTTTTCTTTTCTGAAGGAAGCCCAGAAAAAAATTAATGAGAATTACAGTGGGATTTGAACCTGTATCTCCTGATTTCCAGTTAACTGCTCTAGGCTATTCCTTTGACTTGCTTGCTGCTTTGTTCAGAATCATAGCCAGTCCGTAGCCCAACTGTTTGGGGAGGCTAAAGGGGGCGTGGTTAGGGGTGGGGCCAGGGGTGGAGCTTACATCCATAATTGTCTGACAACACACAGAAAAAAATAAGTTAAAATAAAATAGTCACAATTAATACCTTTTATTAAATTTAGATATTAGATATGTGTCATATGTCAAAGAATAAAGTGGTTGCTGAAAGCATATACTAACCACAATCGCTCAAGTGCAAAACACTATGCACAACTTTGCGCAAAAACACACTCAGAACCTTACTGTACCATAAATATTACACTGGGCAGAACCTAATACACCAATATACCACCCATATGGAAAATGCAGACCGTCAACAATATGAAACAAGGAATCATAATATCACAATTCTCATGCAGAGCCACAAAACACCCTTTTAGGGTGGATAGTGTTCACAATGAGCTTCTTTCACTAACAACCATATGTAGATCCCTCAAGAGGTAGTGTGTCATGATTTAGGCTCTACATCCTTTCTGATGTTTTGGTGCCACCTCAGTAAGGCCAACACACAATCTCTCCCCTGCAAAACACTATACACAAACTTGTGCAAAAACACACTCATAACCTTACCAAACCATAACAGCACTAATTCCAAGGACAGAACGAGCTACAACCTTATGCGTGGAAAGGCAGAACTGTAATTACACCAGGCTCTAAAATACTGGAGGAGTGGCCTAGTGGTTAGGGTAGTGGACTTTGGTCCTGGGGAACTGAGGAAGTGAGTTCAATTCCCACTTCAGGCACAGGCAGCTCCTTGTGACTCTGGGCAAGTCACTTAACCCTCCATTGCCCCATGTAAGCTGCATTGAGCCTGCCATGAGTGGGAAAGCATGGGGTACAAATGTAACAAAACAAAAAGGGCTGCAAATATGACACGCTAGCAGAATACTGCACCTTGATCACACATGGCACAACAGATATGAAGGCAAAATACTGAACTGGAAAGTTACCTCAAGAAGTCAGACTCAGCATGCAGCAATACTAGAAAAATTGAAACTTACATGTAAAATATCACAGATGCACATTTCCAAAAGCTGACATATTCCAATTAATAAATTCTGAATAAAATACTTTTTTCTACCTTTGTTGTCTGATCATTTAGTTTTTCTATTCGCTTTGGTCCCAGTGTCTTCTGTTTTATGCAGTGTCTTCTTTCCATTTGATATTTTTTCTCTCACCATGTCCACCATCCTCCTGTGTCCTTATGCGTCCTGTCTACCATCTGTAGCCCTGTCCCTATCCTTTCTCCAGTTTCAGCATCTGCCCTCAAAGTGTTCCGATCCAGCCCTTAAATTCAGCAATTTTCCCTCCATCCATGTCCAGCATTTCTCCTCTCTTCTCTCCCCTCTATTCATGTGCATCTCCTTCCTGACTTCCGTCCCCTCCATCCATCCATATTCAACAACTCTCAATTCTCCCCTGCCCGCTCCTCCATCCACCCATAGCCAGCAAATTTCCTCTCTCCCCTGCCCCCATTCATCCATCCATGTCCAGCAATTCTCCTCTCCTCTGCCCTCCTCTCCATCCATCCATGTCCAGCAACTCTCCATTCTCCCCTGCCCTCTCCTCCATCTATCCATATCCAGCAAATTCCCTCTCTCCCCTGCTCCCTCCATCCATCAAGGTCCAGCAATTCTCCTCTCTCCCCCTGCCCTCCCCTTCATCCATCCATGTCCAGCAACTCTCCATTCTCCCCTGTCCTCTCCTCCATCCATCCATCCATATCCAGCAAATTTCCTCTCTCCCCTGCCCCCATTCATCCATCCATGTCCAGCAATTCTCCTCTCTCCCCTGCCCTCCCCTCCTCTCCTGTCCAGCGATCTCTTCTTTCACCCTGCCCTCCCCTTCTCTCCATGTCCAGCGATCTCTTCTCTTCCCCTGCCCTCCCCTCCCATCCATGTCCAGTGATTCTCCCTGTCCTCCCTCAGCTCCCCTCTCTGTTTCTTCCTGCCCCCCGTGCATTTAACCCTTTTATTTTCAGTGGCAGTGATGGCAGTGAAGAAGAAAGCACTGCGGGCTCGCCTCCAGCTTCTCCCTTCCCTCACACAATGTCCCGTCTTCTGCGATGATGTATTTCCTGTTTCCATGAGGGCGGGACACTGTGTGAGGGAAGGGAGAAGCTGGAGGTGAGCCCTCAGTGCTTTCTTCTCGACTGCTGTCGCTGCCATTGAAAATAAAAGGGTTAAACGTGTGCAGGGGGGGGGGGAAGGAACGGAGAGGAGGGCTGTCAGTCAGAGAGCTGAGGGCGGGAAGGAGGGACCGTCCGACGGTCCCAGAGCTGCCTGCAGCGCTGCACCAGCCCTGCGTTTGGGGGGGGGGCAACAGCCAGGGGAAGGTCACGATTGGGCTGGGGAGACTTAGCCTCCCCAAGCCTCTTATACGGGGCGCCTATGTTCAGAATGCCAATAATACCTGCAGCTGACGTAGGCCCTAATGACCAAATCCCCTGTGCTGTTCTGACCAGCACTGGAAAATGAGTGCCGGAACAGCGCAGACGATTAGAGCACTCATGATCAAAACTAATAGCCTGCAAATTCATATGTTCTATTAGTTTTGATCATGGGGGTGGAGCCTGTTTTTTTCTGGTTTCTCTTTCCGGGGAGAGGAAGGGGGACAGCAACTACTACCTTAATCCCTCCAGTGGTCTTCTGCTCAATCAGAGCACCTTTTTGTAACTTGGAAATGACTGAAACAGGGCTAGATAAAAATATCCTTCTTGTTAGACATGGACGTTTCTTCCCATTTGAAAATCACTGTTGGACATCCTACTTTTGGGCCCTCCCTAGTACCACCCAAAACACGCCCACAACACGTCCCCTTTGCTATTTGGACGAACTGCACTGTGAAACGTCCAATTTCTGACTTTCTAAAATTGAAATTTTGACATTTTTAGCAGATAAATGTTTTTTAGGCGTTTTGAGGCGTACATCTGCTTTGAAAATGAGCACCATAGTCTATTCATCTTACTGATGTTTGGGCTGAATGACTGTTTTGTGGAATCATTTCATTGGTTTACCACCCTCTTGCCATTAAAGGATCTTTTGTATTTCTCCTATAAAGTTTTGAATGATTTTACTATTTTTGTCTCCACCAGTTCCTTCAGATGTCCATGCCATGCATCTATTACCCTTTCCTTGAATAAATATTTTCTAATGTTCCTTACTACTTCTGTGGAGCTTCACATTATAATCTCTATCTCTGCTGCTTCATTTCCTTTAGAAAAAGTTATTTTTGTGCATTAATACCCTTCAGGTATTTGAATGCCTGCATTATATCACTCCTGTCACACCTCTTCTCTAGAGTATATAGTTCTAGGTCCTGAAGCCCCATCTAATATCATTTGTGCTGCAGACCCATCATCAATTAGGACAGAGGCAATCCATAAAAAGGCAACTAATCTCCCTCCATTCTGAGGTGTTGCCTCCAGAACTGAACAAGGGAGGCCTCACCTGTGACCTGCACAGAGGCATTAGTATCTGGCAAACTGTTTTACATTAGTCTGGTGTGCTGATTATTAAATGTGTGTATGGGCAGCATACCACTCATTTTCTGACTATTTGCTAAATGGGTGAAGTGAAATATATAGTATGCTGGCCTTCTGAGCTATACACTGTCTGCAAGCAGCATGTAGCCGAATGTAATATAACCAAGAACACCGGGAGAATAAAATGCTATAGTACATGACAGTTTATATTAGCTATTGGGATGACAATTGTTATTAAATGCGAAGCATGTTTATCTTTATTCTTTACCTTATTTTGACCCTCAGAGTGCTGTTGATGAGACAAGCCTTCCATACCAGTTTCATATCATATTCATTACAGTAGCTAGTCTTTCTTCCAACATGTGAAGGGTATCTCTATAAACTAGGTACTCACATACATGCATGTTACATGCATAAATGTTTAGAAAAAAATGACCTATGCATGTATATGTGTGCATGAATGGGGCCTGTTCTATAAATGACGCAGAAGATTAGGTGCTGAGAAAAATCCACACTCAGTGCTATCCAATAAAGGTTACTCTGGGATGAGTGCCTAGTGATTAACGTGGAATTCTGTGCACAACTTTGGGTGTGAGGAGTTACATCTGCTGAAACCTGCTGTAAAGGAAAAGGGAAAGGGAATGGGGCTTGATATACCACCTTTCAGTGGTTTTTGCAACTACATTAAAAGCAGTTTACATAGTATACACAGGCACTTATTTGTACCTGGGACAATGTAGGGTTAAGGGATGTGCCCTGAGTCACAAGGAGCTACAGTGGAAATTGAACCCAGTTCCCCAGGATCAAAATCTGCTGTAGTAACCACTAGGTTACTCCTCCTGGTACACAAATTGGGTGTGGATCTCCATTATTCTATAACACTGTGCCTAGGGTTACCATATGGCTCCAGAAAAAGGAGGACGGATTGAGCCAGCCGGGTTTTACTTCCATTGCTTTCCATTGAAAGCAATGGAAGTAAAACCCGGCTGGCGCAATTGCTTTCCATTGAAAGCAATGGAAGTAAAACCCGGCTGGCTCAATCCGTCCTCCTTTTTCTGGAGCCATATGGTAACCCTAACTGTGCCTAATTCTTGTGACCACCCCTGACCCATCCATACTCCTCCCATGGGCACACCCTTTTTTGAGTTGTGCGTGATCCAATTTAGATGTAATTGTTATAACATGCAGCCAGACCCACGCACAAATCACAATTAGTGTCAATAAAGTGCTTGTTAACACCAATAATTAAATCATTGAAGCTCATTAACTAATTATTTTGCATGTCCATAAGCCATTATTAAGATGGACTTGGGCAAAATGCACTGCTTATTTCTAGGACAAGCAGTATAAAATCATTTTCTTTGTCTCATATAGTTAAGTTGTTTCACATTTTTCATATTTTAATGAAAATTGAAACATAAAGAAATCTATTTTTCTGATTAAGGATCTTGCCAGGTACTTGTAACCTGGATTGGCCACTGTTGGAAATAGGATGCTGGACTTGATGGACCTTCGGTCTGTCCCAGTATGGCAACACTTATGTTCTTATTGTGGAAATCCTGAAAACATGACTGGCAAGGGGGGCACCAACTTGGGAAACACTGGGCTATTCCACTTAACTCACATGGCTCATATTTACAAGCCACACAAACGGCTATTATTTTGTAGCTGGTTGTTGGATAACAAACTTACAATCCAAAGTAATAATTTCAGTATATCCAACTAGCAACAACTTAGGGTGTAACTTTAATATACAGCTTCCGAACCGCTATCACTTCATGATTTAAATGACCTCAGCGATGTCCGTTGCCATTGTATTTATTGTAATGGCAATGTTAGACAACATCAATCATCTTCATAGGTCCACTATAAACTAATTCAAGACTTTTATATATATTTAACTTAGCTTTTAAATGTCCATCTATCCTCAAGCTCAGGGGGTAAAATGCCCGACATATGTTTCGCCCGAGACCGAGTTGTCTCAAGGGACCACCCCCTGGAGGTATTTTAGCGCCAGCTCTGCCCTATATCATGAAGTGATAGCGGTTCGGAAGCTGTATATTAAAGTTACACACTAAGTTGTTGCTAGTTGGATATACTGAAATTATTACTTCATATTTACAAGCAGCATTGGTGGGGTGGAGCATAAGTAGAGTATAGGCAGGGCTTCCACTTATGTGTGGAACTTACAGAATACTGTAAGTTATAGGCATTCATACTGCATTTAAGTTCCCACATTTATGCTAGCTCTATGGCTGGAGTAAGTGTGAATGCCGAGGTATTAGGTGCATCGACACCAGCTTGCATTAGTATTTTATAATGGAAACTAGAGGGGTTCTTTTACCAAGCTGCAGTAAAAAGTGGCCTGCGGTAATGTGGGCGGCGTGTGTTTTTGGTGCATGCTGGGCCATTTTTTAACATATCTGGGAAAAAAGGCATTTTTTTAATGGGGTGGTAAATGACTGTGCGCTAAAATGAAAGGTAGTGTGTGGCTATTTACTGCCGTAGCCCTTACAGCCAGGCATTGACCTAGTGGTAAGGGCTCACACGCTATTCGTGTGGTAATCATGCAGCATGTGCCAATGTGGGCACGCTGCTGATTACTGCTGGCAATGCCCCCATGGTAGACAATAGAAAAATAATTTCTACCACAGGAACCAGAGCGTGCCAACTTTGGAATTACCGCCAGGTGTTGATTTGGTGCGTGCTACCTGTGTGTTAGCCCTACCACTACTTTGTGAAAGGGCCCCTAGGTGCCTAGGTTCCGTTATACAATAGGCTCCTACCACGTGTCCTCAGGGCATCTAAACGGAGGTGCCCAGTTACAGATTTACCCCCTTAATGCAATTGAAGCCCATGTAAGATACAGTGGAAGAAAAGTCATCTCTTTAACAAAATGTATGGCTTACTCCCTCATTCTATTTCCTGCATAAGTACATAAGCACCGCCATACTGGGAAAAGACCAAGGGTCCATCAAGCCCAGCATCCTGTCTCCAACAGTGGCCAATCCAGGCTTCAAGAAACCGGCACCCCCCCCCCCCCCCCAAAAAAAAAAAAAAAGAAAAAAAAAATTAATAATGTTCAATGGACTTTTCCTTCAGGAATCTGTCCAAACCCCCTTTAAATTCCATAAGGCCAGCTGCTGTCACTACATTCTCAGGCAACAAGTTCCAGAGTCTAACTACACGCTGAGTAAAAAAAAAACTCTCTCCTATTTGTTTTAAATCTACCATATTCTAGCTTCATCTGGTGTCCCCTGGTTTTGTTGTTGTTTGAAAGTGTAAACAAACGCTTCACATCTGTCCGCTCTACTCCGCTCATTATCTTGTAGACTTCTATCATATCACCCCTCTCACCCCTCAGCCGCCTTTTCTCCAAGCTGAAGAGCCCTAACCTTCTCAGCCTTTCCTCATAGGGAAGTCGTTCCATTCCCTTTATCATTTTCATCACCTTTCTCTGCACCTTTTCTAATTCCTTTATATCTTTTTTGAGATGCGGCGATCAGAATTGGACACAATACTCGAGATGCGGTCGCACCATGGAGCGATACAATGGCATTATAATATCCTCGTGTTTGTTTTCCATTCCTTTCCTAATAATACTCAACATTCTGTGCACTTTCTTAGCCGCGGCAGCACACTGGGCAGACGCGAGGAAACTCAATCTGGAATTTTTCTTTAAATGTCTGGGAGACGCAGGGGAGCCCAGTGGGGAATACACCCTAACAGAGTAACTAGACATAGAGGGGTGGGGAGATGGGGACCCGCACCCCTTGGGCAGAGTCCTGCAAGACCCAGCCACAAGCCTCATCCAGTAGATGCTAAGAAATGCAACTGGGGGCAGTGGAGCAAAGCTCTGCACTCAACCATTCTATAAACTTATACAATACTAACCCTTGTGGTGTGAATGTATACAGTACTTATACATGTAAGGGCTAGCAAAACGCTCAGCTCATAAATGCAAGGGAGTGTCCATAGGGAAGGATATGGATGGGGCATAGGTGGGTCTAACATTTAGTTTGTCCTCTTCTGGATTATTGTAATAACCTTCTTATGGGTTTTTCAAAAGGTACTTTAAGAGCACAGCAAGTTGTACAAAGCTCTATAGGTTAAGTGTGGTGATGTCAGGGTGCTGGTGTCAGGTTGTACTGTTTTTGCAGTTGTATGAGTACATTACACCTTAAGGTAGGTACGGATAATGTCAGGAGGCTCATTTCCCCTTGCAAGAGGTCCCTTTTATATACAGAACTTCAAAGACTAGCTTTAGACATAGTGTATATTCAGGAAACACACAAGGGAGAACTACTGTTGCAGGGGAAACATTATACTCAGGTGTTTCATTGTTCAATGAGGGGGGGGGTGGGTGCTAAGAAATGTGGTGTCTCAATTTTACTGCATAAAGATGTAAGGTTTACTTTATTGGAGTAGATTCATGAAGGGGATGGTAGGCTTCTTGTCCTTGTGGGGGACTTATGGGATACCAGGGTTACGTTAGTTAATGTGTATGCCCCCTTGGAGGCACCAAAGAGTTATATAAAGATGATTACATAGTTTGGCTTATTAGATCTCTGGTGTACTAAATTCCCCAAAGATAAACAGTTCTCTTACTATTCTGCGGTACATGATAGCCATACCCAGTTAA
Organism: Microcaecilia unicolor; assembly: GCF_901765095.1. Taxonomy (NCBI): domain Eukaryota; kingdom Metazoa; phylum Chordata; class Amphibia; order Gymnophiona; family Siphonopidae; genus Microcaecilia; species Microcaecilia unicolor. The sequence continues at coordinate 497,208,683 of NC_044031.1, read as the reverse complement.
ATATCCTCTTGGGGGATGAATACTGGGTATGTAGGATGAGAGGCTCGGATATAGAAGTTTCTGTTTGGTCATATCATGGCCCAATATGTATCAACTTCACTTTGGAGGACCATCCTTGGGGGTGCTCTTATTGAGGCTCAATAAAAGTTTACTTAAGGCTCTGAAGGTGAAGGGGGATGTTCACAAAGAAATGTTTCAATACTTATGTTAATGAAACAGGCAAGGTGTCTCCATCGACCCTATGGGAGGGGCTGAAGGTTGTACTCAGAGGTGTTCCCATTAAGTGGGGCTCTAGATGGAAGAGGGAGTGGGCGGAGGCGGAACGGTCATTTCTTTCTTGGATAGAGGGGATGGAACAACAGTATCAGGGGTCTCGTAGGAAGACCGATTGTAGGCCTTTGGATAGGCTAAAATGGGAATTGCAGCAGTTTCACCTGGCTGATATTGAGTTTCAAATTTGGAAACTGCAGCAGTCCCAGCACAGACCCCTAGGGAACCCTACTAACTACCCTACTCTATTGAGAATACTGGCCATTTAACCCTACTCTCTGTTTTCTAACTTTTAACCAGTTTTTAATCCACAGTAGGACAGTACCTCCTATCCCATGACTCTCCAATTTCCTCTGGAGTCTTTCATGAGGTACTTTGTCAAACGCCTTCTGAAAATCCAGATACACAATATCAACTGGCTCACCTTTATCCACATGTTTGTTCACCCCTTCAAAGAAATGTAATAGATTGGTGAGGCAAGATTTCCCTTCACTAAATCCATGTTGGCTTTGTCTCATTAATCCATGCTTTTGAATATGCTCTGTAATTTTGTTCTTTATAATAGTCTCTACCATTTTGCCCAGCACCGACGTTAGACTCACTGGTCTATAATTTCCCAGATCTCCTCTGGAACCTTTTTAAAAAATCGGCGTTACATTGGCCACCCTCCAATCTTCTGCTACCTCGCTTGATTTTAAGGATAAATTACATATTACTAACAATAGCTCCACAAGTTCATTTTTCAGTTCTATCAGTACTCTGGGATGAATACCATCTGGTCCAGGAGATTTGCTACTCTTCAATTTGTAGAACTGCCCCATTACTTCCTCCAGGTTTATAGAGAATTCATTCAGTTTCCCGGACTCGTCAGCTTCGAATACCAGTTCTGCCACCAGTATCTCTCCCAAATCTTCCTCGGTGAAGAGCGAAGCAAAGAATTCATTTAATCTCTCCGCTATGGCTTTGTGTTCCCTGATTGCCCCTTTTACCCCTCGGTTATCTAGCGGTCCAACCGATTTTTTTGCCGGCTTCCTGCTTTTAATGTACCTTAAAAAAATATTACTATGAGGGGCATAATCGGACGACGCACCCAAGTTTTCCTGAGGGCGTCCTCACAGGACATCCCGGCAAAGGGGCGTGGAAACCCGTATTATCGAAACAAGATGGGCGGCCATCTTTTGTTTCAATAATACAGTCGGGGACTCCCAAATCTCCACATTTAGGTCGACCTTAGAGATGGTCATCCCTGGTTTTCAGCGATAATGGAACCCGAGGACACCCATCCCAGAAACAACAAAATCTGAGCCTTTTGGTCGTGGGAGGAGCCAGCATTCGTAGTGCACTGGTCCCCCTGACATGCCAGGACATCAACCGGGCACCCTAGGGGGCACTGCAGTGAACTTCAGAAAAAGCTCCCAGGTGCATAGCTCCCTTACTTTGTGTTCTGAGCCCCCCAACCCCCCCCCCCAAAACCCACTCCCCACAACTGTACACCACTACCATAGCCCTTAGGGATGAAGGGGGGCACCTAGATGTGGGTACAGTTGGTTTGTGGTGGGTTTTGGAGGGCTCACATTTACCACCACAAGTGTAACATGTGGGTGGGGGATGGGCCTGGGTCCGCCTGCCTGAAGTGCACTGCAGTACCCACTAAAACTGCTCCAGGGACCTGCATACTGCTGTCATGGAGCTGGGTATGATATTTCAGGCTGCCATAGAGGCAGAAAAAATATTTTAACATTTTTTTAGGGTGGGAGGGGGTTAGTGGCCACTGGGGGAGTAGGGGGAGGTCATCCCCGATTCCCTCCGGTGGTCAATTGGTCATTTAGGACACATTTTTGTGACTTGGTCATTAAAAAAAAAAGGACTAAATAAAGTTGGCCAAGTGTTCGCCAGGGACGCCTTTCTTTTTTCCATTATCGGCTGAGGACACCCGTGTGTTAAGCACGCCCCAGTCCCGCCATCGCTATGCTTCCAACATGCCCTAGGAAACTTTGGTCGTCCCCACGACGGAAAGCAGTTGAGGGCGCCCAAAATCGGCTTTCGATTATGCCGATTTGGGCGATCCTGGGAGAAGGACGCCCATCTCCCGATTTGTGTCGAAAGATGGGCGCCCTTCTCTTTCGAAATTGAGCCCACAAGTGTTTTTGCCTCCAATGCAATCTTTTTTTCAAAGTCCCTCTTAGTCTTCCTTATCAGCGCTTTGCATTTGACTTGACATTCCTTATGCTGTTTCTTATTATTTTCAGTTGGTTCCTTCTTCGATTTTCTGAAAGATTTTCTTTTAGCTCTAATAGCTTCCTTCACCTCACTTTTTAACCATGCCGGCTGTTGTTTGGTCTTCCGTCCTCCTTTTTTAATAAGCGGAATATATTTGGCCTTGGCTTCCAATATGGTGTTTTTGAACAGCGTCCACGCCTGATGTAAATTTTTGACCTTCGCAGCCGCCTCTCTAAGTTTTTTTCACTGTTTTTTTCATTTTATCATAGTCTCCTTTTTTAAAGTTAAACGCTAACGTATTTGATTTCCTATGTATACTTACTTCAAAGCTAATATCAAATCTGATCATATTATGATCACTGTTATCAAGCAGCCCCAGCACCATTACCTCCCGCACCAGATCATGCACTCCACTAAGGACTAGTCTAGAATTTTTCCTTCTCTCGTCAGCTCCTGTACCAGGTGCTCCATAAAGCAGTCCTTGAGTTCATCAAGGAATTTTATCTTCCTAGCATGTCCTGATGTTACATTTACCCAGTCAATATTGGGGTAATTGAAATCACCCATTATTATTGTGTTGCACAGTTTGTTTTCGTTCCTAATTTCCTGTAACATTTCTACATCCATCTGTTCATCCTGGCCAGGCAGACGGTAGTACACTCCTATCACTATCCTTTTCCCCTTTACACATGGAATTTCAATCCATAGGGATTCCAAGATGTGTTTTGTTTCCTGCAGAATTTTCAATCTATTTGATTCAAGGCCCTCCTTAACATACAATGCTACCCCTCCACCAATTTGATCCACCCTATCACTATGATATAATTTGTACCCCGGTATGACAGTGTCCCACTGGTTATTCTCCTTCCACCAGGTCTCAGAGATGCCTATTTTATCTAATTTTTTTTTAGTGCAATATATTCTAACTCTCCCATTTTATTTCTTAGGCTTCTGGCATTCGCATATAGATATTTCAAACTATGTTTGTTGTTCCTATTTACATCATGCTCAGTACTTGACAGTATTAATTTGCAATCTTTTGTCTGATTTTTATTTTTACTTAAGGACACCTGATCTACTATGGTCTCTTTTGCAACCTTACTATCGGGATACCCTATGTTCCCTGTTTTGGTGATATCTTTGAAAGATACCTTATGCCGAACCAAGTGCTTTTGAGCAACTGCCGGCCTTCCTAATCTCGCTCAACAATGCACTTCTCTCTGGTCCTGACATGATCAACAGTTTTTTAGGAGTTTTAATCCATTTCAGAAAAGAACCAATTGCAATAACAACTGACATACAGCCAGTGGCGTAGCAAGGGTGGGGCGGTGGGGGTGGTCCACCCCGGGTGTCAACGGGTGGGGGGGGTGCATCCGTCCACCCCCCCCCCGGCGCAGCGCCTCCCCCCCCCCCCCCGACACGGTCCCCACCTGCCTACGAGTTCCATCCATCTGCAGCGCTGTTGTAAAGAAGAAATCGCTTCGTCGGCCCTTCCCTCACTCACTGTGTCCCGCCCTCTGACGTAGCTTCCTATTTCCTCAAGGGCGGGACACAGTGAGTGAGGGAAGGGCCGACGAAACGATTTCTTCTTTACAGCAGCGCTGCAGATGGATGGAGCTCGTAGGCAGGTGGGGACCGTGTTGGGGTGGCGCTGGGGGTGGGGGTGTCCAGGCCGGTGGGGGGGGGGGGTGTCATGTTGGTCTGCACCCGGGGGGGGGGGGTGCAGCGGCGATCTGCCCCGGGTGGCAGCCACCCCCGCTACGCCACTGCATACAGCAAATGTTCAACTGTTAGTCATACACCCAGACTACAATACACTATTTGAGATTCCTGTGGTACTGTGAAAATGATATGATATGATGATCTCCTTGTGAAGGACCTAAATTAAACCATCTATTATATGTATCAGCACAAGAAGTATAACGAGGTAAGGGGGCTGGGTATATGGGCAGATTATTTTCTGCAGTCCACCCTACGAAGGCAGCAATGGTCACCCAAATAATTTTGTTGATGCCTTAAGTATGGGGGAAATATACTCCCTAGTATAACTGTTTTGTACATCTGTGTATCTTCACAGGATAGAGCGGAAGATTTGCAAATTTGACCTGTGTGTTCAGAATTACGTTTCTCATTTGGAAATTTCAGGAAATGAAAACTTGGGGTAAAAGATAAGTTATTTGACTTGCTGCTGCTGTTCTTTGTGCAGTCCACAAAAACCTGGCCATGAATGTTTAGCCATGCTGTGAGGACAAATGCTTTGGTGGCTGCCAGAACTCCCATCAGCTGTGGTTTATTTATTTATTTGGATTTTGCTTGCACTTTTTTGAGTAGGTAGTTCCCTGTCCTTGGAGGGCTCAAAATCTAACCCCACTGTTTACTAGGCTGTGCTGGTGGCTGCCATGTGCTAAAGCCAACACAACCCATTCACTTTGAATGGGCTGTGTTGGCATTGCTGCATGGCTTAGTAAACAAGGGAGTAGGTTTGTGCCTCAGACAACAGAGAGTTAAGTGACTTGCCCAAGATCACAAGCAGCAACTAGGCACCTCTGGATGTCAAGATGGGTGCTCTAACCACTAGGCCACTCCTCCACTTGACAAGAGGCTCTTAGACACTTCAGACTACATCAGACCATAGGCACCAGCTTTTCAAAATGATGGCGGGTGGTAAACACAACACAAAATACCCATCTCTGTGGCCAGTGGAGGAACTGCTCAATACTGGGTGTGTTGAGCACCCACAGAGCTGCCTCCTATGGATACCACCTCCGTAGATTTGGTAACTGGGTGCCCAATTTACGTGACATTTCTGAGAATACATGTTCATAATAGTGGTACTTTCATGGGTGAGGGCACACTTACATGATTATTTATATACGGTCTAGAGATGGTAATAACGAGTGAAGTAATTAAATTTGTTGATGACACAGTTATTCAAAGTTGTTAAATCTCAAGAGGATTGTGAAAAATAGTAAGAGGACCTTACTAGACTGGGAGACTGGGCATCCAAATGGCAGATTACATTTAATGTGAGCAAGTGCAAAGTGATGCATGTAGGAAAGAGGAACCTGAACAATAATTATGTGATGCAAGGTTCCACATTACGAGTCACCGACCAGGAAAGGGATTTAGGTGTCATCGTTGATGATACGTTGAAACCCTCTGCACAGTGTGCAGTGACGGCTAAGAAAACAAATAAAATGTTAGGTATTATTAGAAAAGGAATGGAAAACAAAATTATGAATGTTATAATGCCACTGTATCACTCCGTGGTGCGACTGCACCTTGAATACTGTGTGTAATTTTGGTTACCGCATTTCAAAAAAGATATAGCGGAATTAGAAAAGGTACAGAAAAGGGCAATGAAAATGATAAAGGGGATGGGACGACTTCCTATGAGAAAAAGCTAAAGAAGCTAAAGCTCTTCAGCTTGGAGTAGAGATGGCTGAGGGGAGAACTGATAGAGGTCTATAGAATATTGAGTGGAGTGGAGTGGAACGGGTAGACTTGAATCGCTTGTTTACTCTTTCTAAAAATACTAGGACTAGAGGGCATGCAATGAAACTATTAAGCAGTAAATTTAAAACAAACTGGAAAAAATATTTCTTCACTCAATGTGTAATTAAACTCTGAAATTTGTTGCCAGAGAATGTGGTAAACGCAGTTAGCTTAGCAGGGTTTTAAAAAGATTTTGAATAATTTCCAAAAAAGGTATTAGGATGGATAAGCAGCATAAAATCTATTTTATGGTTCTTGGATCCTACCAGGTACTTGTGACCTGATTGGCCACTGTTAGAACAGGATACTAGGTTTGATGGACCTTCGGTCTGTCCCAGTATGGCAACGCTTATGTTTATATGTGAAGTGTTCTTCTGTGAAGGCACATGCAAGTTACATGGCATGTAAATGCAAAAGGGGGGTATTTTCATGGGTGGGGCCTCAGCTTACATGTGTAGCTTAAGAATACTATCAATTACAATGTCCTTGCAGCAGTTTGTCCAGCTCTGTGGCTGGTGTAACTGCTGGCCAGTGTCATGTTATGCTAGTTTTCTTTGAAGAAATCTGGTTGCCCAGTTGCTGTTATGGAATAGGCTGTCACCGCACAGAATGGCCCCTAAGTTCACCTGTCTGTTTCTGGTCATGATTTGTGAGAACAAGTTCTTTGCCTTAGCAAATGGCACTCTTAACCTTTAAGATCCTGTAATGTAAACAAACCAGTTGTTTCTCTGCATTTCTGTGTTTGACTTACAGGCACCTGAATAATGTGTTCCCAACTATGCACAGTAGTAAACATACTACTCCCCACCCTCGAAAGGCGGAAGTAATGTTCACATGACAGGTGTTTTCCTGGGTCTGTCAGATTGCCCAATAGTAGTGCTGTGAGCTACCAATGTGAGAATTTCAGGTTAAAGGTTTGAATCAGTTTCCTGCTTGTTTGGTCTGGGAAGCTGGATAGACAACATTCAAGCCCTGTGGGGAGCACTAGACATTACACAGTCAGACCTGCACTGGTTCCGGAGAGAACGACAGTTTTATGGTGGCTGAGCTAGGCAGGAGAGAGAGGGTATAGAAATGGGTTTAAAATTCCCAGTAGCTGTGAATTATAGAATTGTAGCTACAGTTGAGGGATGGTTCTGATAGACAGTTGGTATTTCAGCAGATTCCAACTCCTTTTCCTCTGATTTTGGACCTTGGTAGGGACTAGAATGAAACAACATAGACTGCAAAAGGGGATTCAAGGAATGAAGAGCAGCCAGGAGTTCTCCAAAACAAACTTTATTGAAGAGGGACCCAACTTGGCCAAGTTTCGGCTTTGCCTTCATCAGGGGTCTATAAACATATATTAATATGAAAACAAAAACACAAATATACTATACCAGTGATGGCGAACCTATGGCACGCGTGCCAGAGAGGGCACGCAGAGCCCTCTCCCTTGGCACGCGCGCCATCGCTGGTCCACCCACTCTCCCTCCCCCCCGCCCTCCCTCCAACCAAACAAGCAACCATCAACCCGCCCGTCCGTCCTCCCTCCCTCCCTCCCAGCACCAGGAACCCCCCTTCTCCTCTTAAATTTTAAAAGCGTACCTCCTCGGAGTTCATTCAGGCGGCGTGCGTTGGCAGCGGCAGCGAAGCGTGTTCTTCGCTCAGCGCACCTTCCTTTCTGTCTCTCAAGCTCTGATCCCGCCTATCATAGGGGTGGAGTCATATGTGGTGACCCCGCCCATAATGAGTACCGGCACTTTGCGATAAATAATTTGATTTTGGGTTGCTGTTTGGGCACTCGGTCTCTGAAAGGTTCGCCATCACTGTACTATACAAACCAATATAAAAATATACAGTTTAAATATATAAAGATAAAATTACATAAACATATTACCACCAGATTCTTCAAAATAAAACTTAAAAGGTTTACTTCCACAGAGAGACTCATCATCCTGTAAAATTTAAACAATATGATCAAAATGATACAGGTAAATATTATATAGGAGAAGGGTTTTGAATAAAACTATCTGTAAGCAGGACATAAGATATTTCTGTAAATGTCTTTTTGTTTCTCTTATGGGTTACCACGTAAAAATAGGACTGTGTTTTATACAGTTTCATTTATGTGGTTAATCTGGCTGGTTAAGTGCTGAATATTAGCACTTAACCAGCCAAGTACTGACTGCCACTGGTTCGCCCCTAAAATAGCTGGTTTTCCCTTAGTGCTAACCGCTAATTTTTAGCGGTGATAACAGTTAACTGCCACTGAAAATTAGCAGATAGCCTGAACAAGCAATTTTAACCATTCTGTGGCCATTTCTGATTGGTTAAATTGTTTTGAATATCAACCAGCATGTTAACATAGTAGATGATGGCAGATAAAGGCCTGCATGGTCCATCCAACATATGCATACTTAGTCTTGAGCTATCCTTGCCATTTTCAGGACACAGACCATAGATGTCTGCTCAGCATTGGCTTAATTTTCAACTACTGGAGTTGCCGTCCAAGCCCGTTCTAGGCCAACCAGATCTTATCTATCGATAATCAGGACACAGACCATAGCAGACTGCCCGTAACTAGCCTTACTTCTCAATTACTAGGTTTGCCACTTAAGTTCAGCTAAGTTGTTTTGATTTTATTCTTTTTCAATTTAGGAATCCTGTGTGTTTATTCCACCAAAGTATCTAAAATTTACCAAAGAAATTGGGAGGAAAACAACGTGTACTCAAACATGAGCCACCAATACAAGAGTTGCAACCAGGTTCATCAATGCACACGAAAAAACCTCCTCTATATAATATGCCATTAAAGTAGACTACTAAAATTATGACAGAGTGTTTCTTATCTTTTCTCCTATTACTCCGACACAGCACTGTGTTTTGCTAGGGCTTCCTCAGGGAGTTTAAACAATTTTAGTTGCTCTTGAAAAAAACAGAGCTCTAACTGCTAAAAAAAGGTCAACTCTTCCAAAGATCCTAAATTTAGGTCCCATCCCCTTTATCACTTTTGTTGCCCTTCTCTGTTCCTTTTCTAATTCCAATATATCATTTTTCAGATGTGGTTACCAGAATTACACACAATATTCGAGGAGCAATCACACCATGGTGTGATACAAAGGCATTATAACGTCCTTATTTTTGTTTTCCATACATTTCCTAATAATACCTAACATTCTATTTGCTTTCTTAGCTGCCGCCGCCGCATACAGGGCAACAGGTTTCAACATATAATCAACGATGACACCTAGATCCCTTTCCTGGTCGGTGACTCCTAATGTGGAACCTTGCATCACGTAGCTATAGTTCAGATTCCTCTTTCCCAGAAGCATCACTTTGCACTTGCTCACATTACACGTCATCTGCAATTTGGATGCCCATTCTCCCAGGTTTGTAAGGTCATCTTGTAATTTTTCACAATCCTCTTGCAATTAACATCTTTGAATAACTTTGCGTGATCAGCAAATTTAATTACCTCACTAGTTACTCCCATCTCTAGATCATTTATAAATATGTTAAAAAGCAGCGGTTCCAGCACAGACCTCTGCAGAACTCCACTATCTACTTTTCTTCATTGAGAATACTGACCATTTAACCCTACTCTCTGTTTTCTATCTTTCAACCTGTTTTTAATCCACAATAGAACACTACCTCCTATCCCATGACTCTCCAATTTCCTCTGGAGTCTTTCATGAGGTACTTTGTCAAATGCCTTTTGAAAATCCAGATACACAATATCAACCGGCTCACTATCCAATGTTTGTTCACCGCTTCAAAGAAATGTAATAGATTGGTGAGGCAAGATTTCCCTTCACTAAATCCATGTTGGCTTTGTCACATAAATCCATTCTTTTGAATATGATCTATAATTTTGTTCTTTAAAATTGCCTCTACCATTTTGCCCAGCACCAACGTCAGGCTCACTGGTCTATAATTTCTTGGATCACTTCTGGAACCTTTTTATAAAATGGGCATTGCTTGGCCACCCTCCAATGTTCTGATACCAAGATAAATTACATATTACTAACAATAGTTCTACAAGCTCATTTTCAATTTGATCAGTACTCTGGTTTGAATACCATCTGGTCCAAGTGATTTGATAGCCTTCAATTTGTGAAATTACGCCATTGTATCTTTCAGGTTTACAGAGATTTCATTCAGTTTCTCTGATTCGTCAGCTTTCAATACCATTTCTGACACCAGTATCTCTCCCAAATCTTCCTCAGTGAAGGTTAAAGCAAAGAATTAATTTAATCTCTCCACTATGGCTTTGCCTTCCCTGAGTGACCCTTTTACTCCTTAGTCATATGTGTTTTTGCCTTCCTTATCAGCAATTTACATTTGACTTGCCATTCCTTATGCTGTTTCTTATTACTTTCAGTCAGATCCTTCTTCCATTTTCTGAAGGATTTTCTTTTAGCTTTAATAGCTTCCTTCAACTCACTTTTTAACCATGCCGACTGTCATTTGGCCTTCCTTCCTCCTTTTTTAATACATGGAATATAAGTGATCTGTGCTTCCAGGATGGTATTTATTTATTTTGTATTTTTGAACAGCATACACACATTGGAGGGTGTCCAAGCAATGTCGATTTTATGTTGGTGCCCCTGTATAAGTCGTTGGTGAGGCCCCACCTAGAGTATTGTGTTCATTTACTATGTTACTATCCACCTTATAATTGAAAGAGAAAAACGCCTAGATTTCGACCCTAATCGGGAGATAGACGTTTATCTCACAAAAACGAATAAATCGGTATAATGGAAAGCCGATTTTGGACGTTTTCAACTGCACTCCATCGCGGAAGCATATAAAGTTGATGGGGGCGTGTCAGAGGCATGGCGAAGGTGGAACTGGGGCGTGGTTATCGGCCGAGGAGAGATGGATGCCTTTCGCTGATAATGAAAAAAAAGTATGCGTTTGTAGCTAGAATTTAGGGCACTTTCCTGGACCCTGTTTTTTTCCACGAATAAGGCCCCAAAAAGTGCCCTAAATGACCAGACTATCCCCAGAGGGAATCGGGGATGACCTCCCCTGACTCCCCCAGTGGTCACTAACCCCCTCCCACCACAAAAAATGATGTTTCACAACTTTTTATTTTCACCCTCAAATGTCATACCCACCTCCCTGGCAGCAGTATGCAGGTCCCTGGAGCAGTTGTTAGGGGGTGCAGTGGACTTCAGGCAGGTGGACCCAGGCCCATCCCCCCCCTACCTGTCACAATTGTGCTGCTTAATACTTAGTCGTCCAACCCCCCCAAACCCACTGTACCCACATGTAGGTGCCCCCCTTCACCCCTTAGGGCTATAGTAATGGTGTAGACTTGTGGGCAGTGGGTTTTGAGGGGGATTTGGGGGGCTCAACACACAAGGGAAGGGTGCTATGCACCTGGGAGCTCTTTTACCTTTTTTTTTGTTTTTGTAAAAGTGCCCCCTAGGGTGCCCGGTTGGTGTCCTGGCATGTGAGGGGGACCAGTGCACTACGAATCCTGGCCCCTCCCACGAACAAATGCCTTGGATTTATTCGTTTTTGAGCTGGGCGCTTTCATTTTCCATTATCACTGAAAAACAAAAACGCCCAGCTCACAAATTGTCGAATAAAACATGGACGTCTATTTTTTTCGAAAATACGGTTCGGTCCGCCCCTTCACGGACCCGTTCTCGGAGATAAACGCCCATGGAGATAGACGTTTTTGTTCAATTATGCCCCTCTATGTATCCATGCCTGATCTAAATTTTTGACCTTCACAGCTGCTCCTCTAAGTTTTTTTTTTCACCGTTCTTCTCATTTTATCATATTCTCCTTTTTGAAATTTAATGCTAATATATTGGATTTCTGGTGTGTACTTATCCAGAGCTGATATCAAATCTAGTCATATTATGATCACTGTTATCAATCAGCACCAATACCTCTTGCAGCAGATCATGTTCTCCACTAAGGACAAGGTCTAGAATTTTTCCTTCTCTTGTTGCTCCTGTACCAGCTGCTCCATAAGCAGTCCTTAATTTTGTCAAGCAATTTTACTTCCCTAGCATGCCCTGATGTTATATTTACCCAGTCAATATCAGGATAATTAAAATCATCCATTATTATTGTGTTCCCCAGTTTGTTAGCCTTCCTAATTTCTGATAACATTTCTACATCTGTCTGTTCATCCTAGCCAGTTGGATGGTAGTACGCTCCTATCACTATCCTTTTCCCCTTTACACATGGAATTTCAATCCATAGGGATTCCAAGATGTGTTGTATGTCCTGCAGAATTTTTACTCTATTTGATTTAAGGCCTTCCTTAACATACAACGCTATCTGTCCACCAGTTCGATCCATTCTATCACTACAATATTATTTGTACCTTGGCATGTCAGTGTCCCACTGGTTATCCTCCTTCCACCTGGTCTCAGAGATGCTTATTAAATCTTATTTTTCATTTAGTGCAATATATTCTAACTCTCCCATCTTATTTCTTAGGCTTCTGGCATTTGCATATAGACATTTCAAACTATGTTTGTTGTTCCTATTTACATCTTGCTTCAGCAGTTACAGTGATAATTTGCAATCTTGAAAATCTGTCTGGTTTTTATTTAAAGACACCTGGAAGGGCATAATTGAACGGGGCCGGCCATCTCTAAGGGCGGCCATCTGTAATGACGGCCCTGTAAAGCAACGTACCTGACCGTATTATCGAAACAAGATGGCCGTCCATCTTTCATTTCGAGAATACGGTCGGGGCAGGCCAAATCTCAACATTTGGGCCGGCCTTAGAGATGGCTGCCATTGGTTTTCACCGATAATGGAAACTATTGGCAGCCATCTCAAACCCGGCCCATTTGGTCGTGGGAGGAACCAGCATTTGTAGTGCCCTGGTCCCCCTCACATGCCAGGACACCAACTGGGCACCCTAGGGGACACTGCAGTGGACATCACTCTTAAATAAACTGGATGGGCTGAAGATGGGACCCAAAGTGGTGAACTGGATTAGGAACTGGTTGACGGACCGGCGCCAGAGGGTGGTGGTGAATGGAGTTCGCTCGGAGAAGGGAAAGGTGAGTAGTGGAGTGCCTCAGGGATCGGTGCTGGGGCTGATTCTGTTCAAAATATTTGTGAGTGACATTGCCGAAGGGTTAGAAGGTAAAGTTTGCCTATTTGCGGATGATACTAAGATTTGTAACACAGTGGACACCCCGGAGGGAGTGGAAAACATGAAAAAGGATCTGAAAAAGCTAGAAGAATGGTCTAAGGTTTGGCAATTAAAATTCAATGCGAAGAAATGCAAAGTGATGCACTTAGGGTGTAGAAATCCATGGGAGGCATATGTGTTAGGCGGGGAGATTCTGCTAGGTACGGACGGGGAGAGGGATCTTGGGGTGATAGTATCTGAGGATCTGAAGGCGATGAAACAGTGTGACAAGGCGGTGGCCGTAGCTAGAAGGTTGCTAGGCTGTATAGGGAGAGGCGTGACCAGCAGAAGAAAAGAGGTGTTGATGCCCCTGTACAAGTCGTTGGTGAGGCCCCACCTGGAGTATTGTGTTCAGTTTTGGAGGCCATATCTTGCTAAGGATGTAAAAAGAATTGAAGCGGTGCAAAGAAAAGCTACGAGGATGGTATGGGATTTACGTTACAAGACGTATGAGGAGAGACTTGCTGACCTGGACATGTATACCCTGGAGGAAAGGAGAAACGGGTGATATGATACAGACGTTCAAATATTTGAAAGGTATTAATCCGCAAACAAACCTTTTCCGGAGATGGGAAGGCGGTAGAACGAGAGGGCATGAAATGAGATTGAAGGGGGGCAGACTTAAGAAAAATGTCAGGAAGTATTTTTTCACGGAGAGGCTGGTGGATGCTTGGAATGCCCTCCCGTGGGAGGTGGTGGAGAGGAAAACGGTAACGGAATTCAAACATGCGTGGGATAAACATAAAGGAATCCTGTTCAGAAGGAAGGGATCCTCAGGAGCTTAGCCTTGAATGGGTGGCAGAGATGGTTGGGAGGCGGGGCTAGTGCTGGGCAGACTTATACGGTCTGTGCCAGAGCCAGTGGTGGGAGGCGGGGCTGATGGTTGGGAGGCGGGGATAGTACTGGGCGGACTTATACGGTCTGTGCCCTGAAAAAGACAGGTACAAATCAAGGTAAGGTATACACAAAAAACTAGCACATATGAGTTTATCTTGTTGGGCAGACTGGATGGACCGTGCAGGTCTTTTTCTGCCGTCATCTACTATGTTACTATGTTATCACAAATTGATCCCAGCTGCATAGCTCCCTTACCTTGGGTGCTGAGCCCCCCAAAACCCACTACCCACAACTCTACACCACTACCATAGCCCATAGGGATGAAGGGGGGCACCTACATGTGGGTACAGTGGGTTTTGGGGGGGGGGGGCGTTGGAGGGCTCACATTTACCACCACAAGTGTAACAGGTAGGGGGGGGGATGGGCCTGGGACTGCCTGCCTGAACTGCACTGCACCCACTAAAATCTGCTCCAGGGACCTGCATACTGCTGTCATGGAGCTGGGTATGACATTTGAGGTTGGCATAGAGGGTGGAAAAAATATATTAAAATGTTTTTTTTTTTGGTGGGAGGGGGCTGGTGACCACTGGAGGAGTAGGGGGAGGTCATCCCCGATTCCCTCCGGTGGTCATCTGGTTAGTTCAGGCACATTTTCGAGGCTTGGTCGTGATCAAAAAGGGACCAAGTAAAGTCGGCCAAATGCTCGTCAGGGCTGACCTTCTTTTTTCCATTACCGGCAGAGGCCGGCCATCTGTTAAGCATGCCCCCTTCCCGCCTTTTTACACACCCCCTTGAACTTTGGCCGGCCCTGCGACGGAAAGCAGTTGAAGTCGGCCAAAATCGGCTTTCGATTATACCAAGAAAGTCGGCCATCTCCCGATTTGTGTCGGAAGATGGCCGCCCTTCTCCTTCAAAAATAAGCAGGCTGGTCTACTATGATTTCTACTGCAACCTCGCTATTGGGATACCCTATCTTTCCTGTTTTGGTGATATCTTTGAAAGATATCTTGTTCCAAACCATGTGCTTTTGAATGATTGTCAGCCTTCCTCCAGTTTCTAGTTTAAAAGCTGCTCTATCTCCTTTTTAAAATGCAGATACCAGCAGCCTGGTCCCGCCCCGGTTAAGGTAGATCCCATCATTCCAGGATAGGCTCTCCCTTCCCCAGAATTATTGCCCGTTTCCTTACAAATCTAAAACCCTCCTCCCTGCACCAATGCCTCATCCACGCATTGAGACTCCAGAGCTCTGCCTGTCTCTTGTGCCCTGCATGTGGAATGGGAAGCACTTCTCAAAATGCTACCCTAGAGGTTCTCAAATTGAGCTTTCTACCTAAGAGCCTAAATTTGGCTTCCATATCCTCCCCAGTGGCGTACCAAGGGGGGGGGGCGGTGGGGGCGGTCCGCCCCGGGTGCATGCCGCTGGGGGGGTGCCGCGGTGCGCGCCTGTCAGCTGAGTTCGCTGACTTCGCTGCAGCTCCCTCTGCCCTGGAACAGGTTACTTCCTGTTCCAGCCGGGGCAGAGGGAGCTGCAGCGAAGTCAGCGAAGTCAGCTGACAGGCGCACGCCGTGGCACCCCCCCCAGCGGCGTGCACCCGGGGGGGGTGTCATTTCGCTGGGGGGGGGGCGCTGCACCCGGGGGGGGGCGCATCGGCGATCCGCCCTGGGTGTCATGCCAGCTAGGATCGCCACTGATCCTCCATACCACATTTTCCTATGTTGTTGGTACCTCCATGTATCAGGACAGCCAGCTCCTCCCCACCACTATCTAAAATCATGTCTAGGTGACGCATGAGGTCCGCCACCTTTGTACGAGGTAGGTAAGTGACCAGACGATCCTCACGTCCACCAGCCATCCAGCTATCTACATGCCTAATGGCAGCCCAGGATTTTCTCCAGGATTTTCTTCTGTGAACACAGAAGTATTTGTTTACTACGGCCATTTTTCCCCATCACTCTCCACATATCGGTTCGCAGCCACTTTCAGTCTCACAATTCCATTTCTAGCCTTCTTCCTTTCCCCAGTATACTTGAAAATGTCTTGTCACCTCTTTGTCTCTAACCCTGCTATTTGTGGTGGTGAGGGTGAGGCGTAAAATAGTACATGCATTAAGGATATGCATTCTCTAGTGTACCTTAAAAAATGTAGTGCATATTAAACTGATTTAAGACACACTGACTTACAAATTAATTTGCATTAAGTCAATTAGCATATGTTAAAACAAAGGTATATGCATTGCATTTCTATTTAAAATGAATTTGTGCAATGAACTGAAGCAGAGCCACAAGAATTAGGGAAAATTTGGAAGTCAGATTTTTTTTTGCCTGTGCCCATTTTTAGTGTGTATACTACTTTTCTCCCACACTCTAATCAAACTCTAGCCCAGAAAACTGCAGCTAGACTCATATTCGGTAAAACAAAATATGAAAGTGCAAAACCCCTACGAGAAAAGCTACACTGGCTCCCACTCAAAGAACGCATCATGTTCAAAATATGCTCCCTAGTTCACAAAATCATTCACGGAGATGCCCCAGCCTACATGTCAGACCTGATAGACTTACCACCCAGGAACGCTAAAAAATCATCCTGCACATTCCTTAATCTTCACTTCCCCAACTGTAAAGGTCTAAAATACAAACTAATGCATGCGTCAACCTTTTCCTACTTGAGTACACAATTCTGGAACGCGCTGCCGCGCAACCTGAAAGCAATCTATGAACTAACTTTCGCAACCTACTGAAGACCCATCTCTTTAACAAGGCATACCACAAAGATCAACAAATGTGAACTTCTACACATATATCCAGAATTGCCTTATGATATTTACTTGTTACACTACTATCATGCTTTATCATTATCATGTTACCCAAGATCCTTATGCAATACTAAATGTTTATTTTCTTATATATTTCCATTATTCATGCTGTAACGTAAGCCACATTGAGCCTGCAAAGCGGTGGGAAAATGTGGGATACAAGTGCAATAAATAAATAAACCACCAGAAATGCCTATTGCCACCTACTTTCCCCATGGTAAAACGTGTGTGCGCACTTTTACCAGCACTTGCAGAAGGAAATTGTGCCGGTCATTTTACAACATAAATGATTTTACAGACTGCCTTCCCCAAGTCGTTCATCCAAATGGACGGATTGTCTCAACTTTTTCTGCATATTTTGTAAAGTAACCTTCTGAGCTGGAATATTCTAACTAACCAAGGCAGATCGCACAATAGAAAACATTTGTCTTGCTACCCAATTCAGATATTGTTTGGCAGTCACAGTAGGATGATGTGACATGCCAAAACTGATAACAAATGTTCTGTCTTCTCCAGCTGTCCAATTTTATACTCCAGTCTAGAACAGGTTGCCAAACCTACTGAACTGGCTATGAGTCAGAACGGAAGATTAGTAATGCTTGGGAGAAAGACTAACTCCTTATGACGCCCTTTGCTTACACAAAACAGGGGCTATGCCGAGGGCTTCCAGTTCTGAGAATTAAAGACAAGATTCTGTTTAAGTGCTCCTGAGAGTCCTCTCTTTTTATTTCTTTGCAAAGTGACATTCATTTTAGAGGGATCACTTGAGTTGTCCTCCCCCCCCCCTCCCCATTTCCAAATGCTACTTGACGTCTCTTGAAGGAGACTTAGCAGCAACCTCCAAACCAGGCTGGTTTGAGCTTCAGAATCCCATACTACAAACAAAGGCATGGTGCCAGCCAGCCACATTATTAATTTTTGTTGTTGTTTCTAAAGATGAATTATTTAGAAACTCAACTACAACTTTTCTAATTTCTGGACCTTTGTTAATTTACTTTCTATGTAGTTCTACAATGAATCATCTTTGTTTTATGCTTTTGGATAAGGCATTTGAATGGTCTTCCAAATTTCACCCTGTATACTTGGATAAACTCCATACTGAAACTGAAATGTAATCTCATTCCTTTCTCCAATGGTACATAAATATGAGAAATAATTATTTTATACTGACATCAGTGAAATATTCAATGCATCTTACACTAATTGACCAAAAGCTCTAAAAAAAAAAATCCAAAGGAACTCCATCACAGCAGGTGTTTGGATAGAATGAAAAAATAGCAGATTCTTAGGTAATAATCAACTGCTAGAGCTCCATTTTGAATTTGAACTGTCAGAAATAAATCTCAGCTTCTACATTACAAAATTTAGGACCAGATTAAAATGTCCAACACAAAAAAGTACAAAGAGCCCACAAGTCAATGCCATAGGTCTAAAATATATCCGAACCCCCCCAAGCTGCAGCATTTTCAAATCAGATATAAAGATGTCTTTGATGTGCACAGTCGGTGACTCTAAAAAGCCAAGGGGGTGGGGGTTGGGGAGGAGTATCCTCAGAGTCTATAAAGCTGCTGAACAGCTTCAAGGTCCATTAGTTTTATGATTAATTAATTAATCTCATTTAATTATGTATTCATTTTCTGTGGAGGAGTGGCCTAGTGGTTAGGGTGGTGGACTTTGGTCCTGAGGAACTGAGTTTGATTCCCGGCACAGGCGGCTCCTTGTGACTCTGGGCAAGTCACTTAACCCTCCATTACCCACTGCATAGAGCCTGCCATGAGTGGGAAAGTGCAGAGTACAAAAATATAAACTTTAATTTATTTTTGTTTGTATGTTTTTAGACCCCTGAAGCAGGCCTTAGAGCTGAAACACGGTCCATATCAGGTCATTTTCATCAATAAAGACTTACCGCCAACCATCGTTTGCTTCACTGTTTAGTGTGCTATCTCTAACTTTAACATCTTTACTGGAATATACAAATACTGTAAATAGTTGATGGAAGCATTACCCTTGTCAAGTTTAGTAAACTCTCCACAGCAAAGCAGACTAAACTCTGTGGACTGATTTATTGACTGTCAGAAGGGTGCAGATAGTGCGTTTTTTGTGCCAGCCAGCATTCTAGCTTTACTAACCCTGGCTCTGCCCTCAAACTAGTCTATCAAAATATATTTTTGTAGCTCATCTGATGATCATACCCAAACCATGGATTACATTTAGAATTGTTAAAAATAAGGGATTCTCTGTGTGACAGTACAGATTATATACTGAAGGCATGATCACCACAAGAATAGAGATATTCATTACTGGTTTCAAGAACAAACAGAAATGAATGATTACTTTGTCTTCTCGAAGCAAATCCTGTGAATACTAAAGTCCAAAATCCTGGCAGTGTCTTAGAGCTTGATGTACTGAAGGGCCTTTCTCATTTCGCATTTATAGTAAATATTCTCAGTGCATAATCTTCAACAAATAGAGTCCAAATGTTATCCTCGATTTTAAAAGATGACAAGGGATTTTGCTAAGAATGACACTGATTGGCTCATTAGGAAAAAGTTACAAATTATGCATCATGATATGACAAATGGATCAGGTATGGATGTCTTCACAAATATAGTATGCAGATGGGAAATGTTACAATGTAATTGGAGATTATGAGATATCAATGTATTTAACCTCAAAGGACGAGCTCTCTGCTCCTGACAAATTAATAACAAATCCGATATTCTCAGTTAAGGCCATGGTAGTTGAGAATAAGAATTAGCATGCAGCTGTAGCTGTGAAAGCTGGAAGAAAGCAGAAGTGCTTCTGCAATCGGAAATAGTAAGAGTACATTGTGCTTCAGTGTTTCATTTCATGCCTGACCTGTACTGTCAACTCAACCACAGCGCTCAGCGTGGATGACATCTCTTTTACCCGAGGACTAGTGTTGCCACTTCTGCATGAAAATGAAGTCACTGAAATTACATGTCTGTTTTGTAGGTTGTCAGGGACCAGCAGTCGAATGCATACTGTTCCCAAGAGTTTACATGGGTGTTGGTTGCTTGCGCTGTTCGGGTAGTCTTGCCTCACAATTGACTTTTTTGTGACTTCATTAGAATGCAGACAATCTGTCATTGTCATCAGGCAGGAAGCATGCGGTTGCGTTCAAAGACATCTTGAAGAGAGATCAATGCACAGAACTTTATGAATTCATAATATTTGTAACTGATTTTCACAATGTCCAATGGGTTTAATTCATTCAAATACACGTCAGCTTCTAGTGGGGTGATTACTGAAAAATTTAATTACAACTGTCATAAATACAGGTGTTCATGAGTCGTCAAGTTAGTTGTGCTGCACAGGACGAAAATTCACAGTAAGCTCCTTCAGCAAGAGACCTGCATGGATTCAGTAAGGTACAGGCACACCTCTGGGATCCTGCAGAGGAAAATATACAAGGTTGATATTCAGCCCACAGAGTCAGTGATTTTTAAATATGTTGTGTGCAGAATTTTTGTCCCAGATATTCAATGCTGGACCTAATCCGTTCACTGGTATTGCATTTCCAGATCTTGGCTGGCCTCTGGAAGTTACCTGAGCACCAGACGATTATTCAGAGTCAACAAAACAGCGGAGGTGATGCAAAACACAAAGATGTGCTATTGGTGCTGAAATGTGTTATTCTGGATAAAACCTAGACTCAACACAGGCTGTGTTTCAGCCATAGGTCTGCATCAGGAGTCTGTGCGCATATCAGGAATTATGCATAGTTAGAGAAAATTCATGCATTAAAAAAAAAAGCTAACGAACAGTAGTACTTATTTCCACTCTTCAAGCATCAAACTTCTGACTGTCTGTCATGGAATGGACATATAACTGGCTGGATAAAGTTAAGACAGCCTTCTTGCTGTACAGACTTCGCCCTGGACTACCCTAGCATTAACTGGATGGTGCCATTGCAGTCTCTACTGCCGCTGACAATCCAGGGATCGCCTAGTCAGTGTGATTTAACCAGGCAGAAGCCTCTCCTGCCCGTTTAAATCATTTAAAATATCGGACCACAGTATTTACTCTTATAGGTTACCTCAGTACCTTTTTAGAAGCCTGACGCAGCTGTATCACTGCTGTTAGTGTCTTAATTTTTTTTTTATTCAATTTTTATTGAAGCTTTTATAAGATACATAAGCAAAGGAAACAAGAACAATACCAGAAACAAAGAAAAACAAGTTTCCAGAAATCATTCATAAATATCAAACTACAACATATGAGAACATCCAATCAGAATGTACAATATCCCTTTGAAATAAGGAACACAACCAAAAAGAAAAATGGGATCCTAAAGTACTTTAAGCCAGCCAAGGCACTCCCTTCCAACATAGGGTTACGCAAAAGAAATATAGCAAAACATCAGAACAATACAATCCAGGGCATGAGGCCCAGAAGGCAAAATCCCCCTCAGGTTCAGATACTGCCAAAAGTACAGCTCCTGGTGAAAAAGGAACCCCTAGTCCATAGAAAAACCCCATGTGGCCAGGTCTGAAGGAACCTAAGTAGAGGTGACCAATGATGTTCCCACTGCTCCAGACGATGCATGGAATCTCTTTCCCTCCACGATGGAGTGCAATTTTGTAATCCAGTCTGAAATTGTAGGTGGTTGCAGGCGTTTCCAGTGCATCGCCAACATCAGTCGAGCCGCAAGAAGCAGAAAGGAAAAAAGATGTTAGGGCCTTAATTGCCTCTTCATACACATTACCCCAATGCCTTCTTGGAAGTAGCTCAGTAGCTCAAGGTATAGGCTGTTAGATTCATAACTTCTACTTCTAAGTAATTCCCTTACCAGATATCCCTCATTTGTCCTGTTTGTCTGTCGAACAGGGACTATCTCTTACATGTTCAGTGTACAGTGCTGCGTACATCTAGTAGTGCTATAGAAATGATAGGTAGTAGTAGTAATAGTAGTAATACATGTAGATTACCACAATTACTATTTGGAAGGCCAATGGAGTTATGCAACTGCTGTCAGGGTTGAAACCACAGCTTCATGGAGATTACACTAGACCAGTGTTTCTCAACTTCTTCAAGTCCAGTACCTCTTAAGTCAAACACATTTTAACCAAATCTCCATGAACTTTGATCAGCAGATATTTTGAAATGGACATTCCAAAACTGATGTTTTCTAATCACAAAATAGAAAATAAAATTACTTTTAATACCTTTGTTGTCTGGTCATTTTATTTTTCTAATTGTGTTGGTCCAAGCTCCGGTTTCTGCTTTTCTTCATTTTCTCTTGACATTTTTCTCTCTTCTCCTTTTTCTTTCAGCATTAATCAATTTATTTATCTGCCTCTCTGCCAGATTTAATTCATTCTTACTATCCAATCTTTAATGTCCTTCTTTTTACTGCATCTACCTACAGCTTTCCATCTGTCTTCCACACCCTGGCTCTCCCATTCACCTTCCTCTTATTCCTCCCCCTTCCATCTAGCATCTCCCCTCTTTCTCTACCCATCATTCCATCCAGTGTCCCCTCTTTCTTTCTCTCCCTGCCCTTCCATCCAATGTTTTTTCTCTCTCCTCCTATGTCTACCCTCACATCTTCTGTCTGTTCACCACCCCACCCCCCCCCCCCACCCCCGGCTGCAGTAGCTGTTTCTCCAACCCAGCAGCAGTATCAAAAAAACATAAAGCA
Organism: Microcaecilia unicolor; assembly: GCF_901765095.1. Lineage (NCBI taxonomy): Eukaryota > Metazoa > Chordata > Amphibia > Gymnophiona > Siphonopidae > Microcaecilia > Microcaecilia unicolor. The sequence continues at coordinate 497,186,227 of NC_044031.1, read as the reverse complement.
CTGTCAGCTCTGCCAGTCCCCTTCCCCAGAACAAGAAATTGACCTCAGAGGGAATGGAGACTGGCAAAGCTGACAGCACATACTGTATATGAAGTCTGTGGCCCAAAGACTGCTTGATGTTGTTTGGCAACTGCTGCTGTTGATCTGGAGTGGCAGTAGCAGTGATCTGTGTGTAGGAATTCCCAGAAGCATAGCTTGGATGGAGCTGGGATTGATTTATTATATTTGCGTGTATTTTATCAAATACACAAGTAATCATACACATTTACACCTTCTTCAGGGCAAATGTAAATTTGTCGATGAGACTTTGCATGCTATTGGAGACAGCAGGAGACTTTTTATAAATACATATAGGTATCTATGTTATCTTCAAAAAGAGGAGAATGCATAGATTCAAACTTACAGGAGACAAAAACCAAGTCATCTAGCAGTCCAACCATTTCTTTTGCCGGCTTCCTGCTTTTAATATACCTAAAAAATGTTTACTATATGTTTTTGCCTCCAATGCAATCTTTTTTTCAAAGTCCCTCTTAGCCTTCCTTATCAGTGCTTTGCATTTGACTTGACATTCTTTATGCTGTTTCTTATTATTTTCTTCCATTTTCTGAAGGATTTTCTTTTAGCTCTAATAGTTTCCTTCACCTCACTTTTTAACCATGCTGGCTGTCATTTGGTCTTCCGTCCTCCTTTTTTAATATGCGGAATATATTTGACCTTGGCTTCCAGGATGGTGTTTTTGAACAGTATCCACGCTTGATGTAAATTTTTGACCCTCGCAGACGTTCCTCTATGTTTCTTTTTCACCGTTCTTCTCATTTTTTTATAGTGTCCTTTTGGAAAGCTAAATGCTAATGTATTGGATTTCCTGTGTGTACTTACTCCAGAGCTTGCATCAAATCTGATCATGTTATGATCACTGTTATCAAGAGGCCCTAGCACCGTTACCTCCTGCACCAGATCATTCACTCCACTAAGGACTAGATCTACAATTGTTGCTCTTCTTGTTGGCTCCTGAACCAGATGCTCCATAAAGCAGTCCTTGATTCCATCAAGGAATTTCACCTCTCTAACATGCACTGATGTTACATTTATCCAGTCAATATCAGGGTAATTGAAATCACCCATTATTATGTTCCCCAGTTTGTTAGTCTCCCTAATTTCTGATAACATTTCTACATCTGTCTCTTCATCCTGGCCAGGTGGATGGTAGTACACTCCCTATCACTATCCTTTTCCCCTTTACACATGGAATTTCAATCCATAGAGATTCCAAGATATGTTTCGTGTCCTGTAGAATTTTTAGTCTATTCGATTCAAGGCCCTCCTTAACATACAATGCTACCTCTCCACCAATTCGATCAACCCTATCACTGCAATATTATTTGTATCCTGGTGTGACAGTGTGCCACTGGTTGTCCTCCTTCCACCAGGTCTCAGAAATGCCTATTATTTCTATTTTTCCATTTAGTACAATATATTCTAAATCTTCCATTTTATTTCTTAGGCTTCTGGCATTCACATATAGACATTCCAGACTATATTTGTTGTTTCTATTTACATCTTGCTCGCAGTTGTCAGTGATAATGTGCAGTCTTGAAAATCTCTCTGCTTTTTATTTAAAGACACCTGGAGGTGAATTTTCGAAAGAAACGTTCAAGTTGGGATTTGGACGTCTTTGTAAAACATCCAAATCTGGGGGCGGGGAAAACCATATTTTCGAAAAAAGATGGACGTCCATCTTTCATTTTGAAAATACCAAGGACATCCTTGGATTTGGATGTCCTTAGAGATGGACGTCCTTAGACATGGACATCTTTGACTTTCGGTGATTTTCGAAACCAAAGACGTCCATGTCAAAAACGTCCAAATGCAAGCCATTTGGACATGGAAGGAGACAGTATTTGTAGTGCACTGGTCCCCCTGACATGCCAGGACATCAACCAGGTACCCTAGGGGTCACTGCAGTGGACTTCATAAATTGTTCCCAGGTACATAGCCCCCTTACCATGTGTGCTGAGCCCCCCAAGCCCCCAAAACCCACTACCCCCAACTGTATACCATTACCATAGCCCTTAAGGGTGAAGGGGGCACCTAGATGTGGGTACAGTGAGTTTTGGGGTGCTCGCTGTTTCCTCCACAAACATAACAGGTAGGGGGGGTATGGGCGTGGGTCCGCCTGTCTGAAGTGCACTGCACCCACTAAATGCTCCAGGGACCTGCATGCGCTGTCATGGACCTGAGTATGACATCTGAGGCTGGCACGAAATATTTTTAGAGATGTTTTTTGAGGGTGGGAGGGGATTAGTGACCACTGGGGGAGGAACGGGAGGTCATCCCCAATTCCCTCCGGTGGTCATCTGGTCATTTCGGGCACCTTTTTGTGCCTTATTCATAAAAAACCAAGACCGGGTGAAAACGTCCAAATTTTACTTTAGGATGTCCCTGCTTTTTTCGATTATGGCTCAAAAATGTCCAAGTGTTAGGCACGCCCAAGTCCCACCTTCACCACGCCTCCAACATGCCCCCTTGAAATTTGGACGTCCTTGCGATAGACTTCTGTTAGAGACGTCCAAAATCAGGTTTCGATTATACTGATCTGGACATCTCTGGGAGATGGACTTCTATGTTCTGATTTATGTCAGAAGATGGACGTCCACCTCTTTCGAAAATGAGCCTGCTGGTCTACTATGCTCTCTATTGCAACCTCGCTATTGGGATGCCCTATCTTCCCTATTTTGGTGATGTCTTTGAAAGATACCTTATTCTGAACCACACACTTTTGAGCAACTGTCGGCTTTCCCCCAGTTTCTAGTTTAAAAGCTGCTCTATCTCCTTTATAAATGCCAATGCCAGCTGCCCAGGGCTCACTCTATCATAATTCTTAAAGCAAGGGTTACATTAACGTGCACTATGTGCAAAAACATAGCACACTTTAGTAAAAGACCCCCCCCCCTCCTAATTTCCTTTCACAGCCTTTACTTCTGATAAGATTCTCCTTTCTAATCTAATTACAGTATGGCTTTGATTCTATCTGGCCTTGACGCTCTCTCTCCCTTCTGCTAAGACCAATTTCTTTTTTGGCAGTCTCTAAATGGTAATTACATGCACTGCAATTATAGTACTTTGAGATCAGTAAACAACACCACTAGTCATGTTGTTTGTGGAGAATCCTGATGACTCACAATCACAACTATATTTGTAATTAGCCATGAAGTGACATATAGGCAGAAGCTGATGGATAGTTTCTTTTAAGATTACACAAATAAAACTGGAAAGAAAAGCATCTCAAATGACATCATGTTTCAGCAAGAAGCAGGACTTTATTAGGCTATATTATTTATTTATTTATAAAACTTTAAATACCTTTTCTTTGATAGAAACCATTCAAGATGTGCAACTTTCTTTAAATTAGTCACCTTACTTTCTAACTCTTCTTACTCTCTTACCTATCTATATGTTCCTTCTTTGTTATACCTTTCACTGTGAATTAAAATGTTCTATTGCGAATTGTGTTGACATTGTAAGTAGTATATACTATGCCATATTTTGTATTGTTATTTGAATATTTTTACTGCTGTAATTGCCTATTACTCATGTTTGATCTATTCTTACTGTTCACCGCCTTGAGTGAATTCCTTCAAAAAGGCGGTAAATAAATCCTAATAAATCAAATAAATAATATGGTGTACAAACTAAACGCAGCAAAAAAAATTAAACAAACAGATACCAAAAACAGATAAAACATACCTCAGACCTCCAAAGGTGAAAAAAAAGGAACATTTTCAAAGCTTTCCTAAAGGGCAGGAGAAGTCTCCTCCTTCAATACTAGCATATTCCACCCTTCCACCATTCTAACTCTAAAAGCCTTCTTTCTCCATAATGCCTTCCCCCCTAACATCTCTACCTGGGAGGACACTATTAACTTGAATAATCCCTTCAAAATGTGTAAGCATTTTTATCTACTGACCAGAGGTTAAAGGCACAGTCTTTTTTTTTTTAATCCAGATATTTCTTTCACAGTATGTAACGTGCAAAGGGGCAAAAGTTGATTTCTTCCTTTCAGCACCAATTTAAAAAATAGGGATGCTATAGAAAAATATTTTACTTATTTATTTATCAGAATTTACTATACTGCCTTTGCTAACTTGCAGATCAAAGTGGTTTACAATATATAAAAAATAACAGTGCAGTTCATAGAGGAAGGAAAAAAAAAACCCTATAAACGTTGACAGGAAAGAATAATCAGACTCACAAGACCAAGAAAAAGAAAGAACCTACAGTTCAGAACAGAGGGCAAGGAAAAAATAGAGGGACCCAGCAAGTGAGCAAAGTACCACCAAACTAAGTTGAGTCAAAAAATGAAAGAAAAATCCAGGTATTCAATGCAATTTTGAATTTTTTTCAGAGATGGTTCAGCTCGAATACATAACAACAAAGAGTTCCATAAGGCGTGACTGCAAAATAAAAAGTGCGATGCTGCATAGTTTCTAACTGGGCTTGTTTCGGGCCAGGTAACACTAACTGGTGGTCGTTGATAAAATGGAGGAAATGAGCTGGACATTAAGGGATCATCGGTGAAGACAGGTAAAGGGACAAACCTATCTGGAATGCCGTGTGAGGGTTTTAAATAGGATCCATTGTTCACCTGGCATGGTCATTGAATTGGGCATGACAGAGAAGAAGTCTAATAGCTGTATGTTGAAGGGACTCCATTAGCTGAGGCAAATGAGAGTTTTGAAACTGTAGTGACATTTTTTCATTTATTGATTGATTGATTGATTAGGATTTATAAAATATCTTTATGAAGAGATTCACCCAAAGCAGTGTACAGTGTAATTGGATGAATAGATAATGCATAAATAAGCTTTTATCTCTATCCTGCACATGGAAAAGAAAATAAGATGATACCTTTTTTATCGGACATAACTTAATACACTTCTTGATTAGCTTTCGAAGGTTGCCCTTCTTCGTCAGATCGGAAATAAGCAAATGTTGGTAGATGACAGTATATATGAGCGAAACATCAAAGCATTTCAGTGACAATCTAACAGGATGGGAGTGGGTAGGTGAGAGTCATGGAGACAGGAGAGCACTACAATATACAAAGCAATACAATTTTATGCTTTGTAATGGGCTAGAAAACCCAGATCTTTGTTAAGATCTTTTCCACTCTTTGTTAAGGAGACTCAAAACACACACTTCTCCAACTATTGGTCCCTGAAATGTGGCATCCCCCATGGATCCCCACTTTCTCCTATTCTATTTAACTTCTTTATGTCTTCTCTCAGCTCAGTACACCTGGGATTTACTACTATCTTATGCTGATGACATCATAATTCTGTTACTGCTATCATCTCAATATCAAGATATAAACCGATCTATAACAACTGGAATGACCACTATTCAGAACTGGGCACTGGAAAATAATCTAAAACTGAACGCAAAAAAACCTAAGATCTTTTGGCTCCGGAATCAAGGAGTGGCGATCCTAGCTTCATTAACACTTTCCAATGATTGCACCTTCACGATTGAATCAGAAGCTACAGTGCTGGGTATCATCCTCAACTCCTCCCTAACTTTCTCCTCCCACATCAATCAAATATGGAAGAAAACAGTGTTTAAAATGAGACAACTATGAATAGTCAGGTCATTCTTTGACCAAAAAAACTTTGCGTTATTGGTCCAAATACTGATCCTGCCACATCTGGATCTCTGTAACTTGTTATTCTGTGGAATTAAAACTCAATAATAATAATAAACACCTACAGATCAGACAAAACACAGCATCTAGACTAATCTTCAAACAGAATAGATATACCAGTGCTTCACCATACCTGACTAAACTACACTGGCTACCAATTGTTGAAAGAATTAAGTTAAAAACTGCCTGTCTAGTCTTTAAAATTCTACATGGTGTCACATCTGAACTACTGATTAATATCTCATCAGTGTACACAGTTAATTCCAGCAGACTGAAAGAACAATTGTCCTTAGCACCACTGTTCCATAGGGGAATCTGATTCCAGAAGACCTTTAGATCACTGTTCGGGAATCTCTATATGGAACTCACTCCCCTTGGGCATCAGATCTGAAACTAACTGCCTCATCTTCCGAAAGAGGTTAAAATCCTTCTTCTTCCCAAAGTCTTCTACATGACAACCACTTCTCCATATGTCCCTTCACTAGCCTCAAAAACATTAAGCCAAACACCTTGAGTACTCTCACATTCTAAAGTTACATACAAGATTGGTTTCATCTAACAAATTGTAAAACTACTTGTAAAAAAAACCGTATTCAACAAATTTTCCACATACAACACTGTATCCAACCTATGTCCTACTTATGATGTAAACCATACTGAACTCCAAATGGGGGATATTAGTGGTATATAAGACCTGAATTGAATTGAATGAGGAACTTAATCAAAAGCTTTCTGAAGATCTAGATACACTACATCAACTGGCTCACCTTTATCCACTTGTGTATTCATGCCTTCAAAGAAATGAAGCAAATTGGTGAGGCAAAACTTCCCTTGGCTGAACCCATGCTGACTGTCCCATTAAACCATGTTTGTCTATGTGTTCTGTAATTTTCTTATAATAGTTTCCACTATTTTGCCCAGTGCTGATATCAGGCTTACCGGTCTATAATTTCCTGGATCACCCCTAGAAACCTTTTTAAAAATTGGCGTCACATTGGCCATCCTCCAATCTTCAGGTACTATGGACGATTTTAATGACAGGTTACATATTACTAACAGCAGATCAGCAATTTCATGCATAAGTTCTTTGAGTACCCTTGGATGCATGTCATCTGGTCCAGGTGATTTTAATTTGTCAATTTGGCTCAGTATATCTTCCAGGTTCACTGAGGTTTCTTTCAGTTGCTCTGCATCATCACCCTTGAAATCCATTTCCGGTACAGGCAGATCTCTTACTTCTTCCGTAAAGACAGAAGCAAAAAATTCATTCAGTTTCTCTTCTATGGACTTGTCCTCCCTAAGCACCCCTTTTGCTTTTTCGTGATCTAACAGTCCCACAGATTTCTTTGCAGGCTTTCTGCTTCTGATGTACCTGAAATACCCATTTCCCTGCCCATAGTCATGCCTCTTTTGAACTGCTTGCATTAGAATTTAGGTACAGTTCATGAAAGAATACGCTTTGCATGTTGTGCGTGTAAATTCTAATTATTGACAAATAGTGCTCATTATTGCTTATTAAGTGCTGTTATCGACGATTAGCTTGTTAAGCCAATTAAGTTATGCACGTTGTATAGAATACCCCTGAATTTCAGTGTGGATTTCTAGGCATGCTATATAGAATCCGGCTGTATGCCTGGATATTCAATGCCGGGACATGTTCAGGCACTGGCATTGAATATCCCATTTGTGTGGCTATCTATCCCTTATTCACTTAAATGTGATATTCATTACTTAATTGCCTAAGTAAAACCAGATAAAGATAGGACTGGTTATGCAGTATGATTTGTACAGTTAAATTAAGTGTTTAAATGCTGAGTATTGGCACGATGACATAAGTATCAACTCTGCCCCGGACTCCCCCCCCCCCCCCCCCCACACACACACACACACACAAAATATCCAGCTAAGGTTAAGTGGTGGTGAATATCAGCATATAACCCTGCACAAGCAATTTAACTGGTCAGCAGCCTCTCCTGGTTGGTTAAATTGCTTCGAATATTGACCCTCAATGTTTTTACTGTGTACATTGTTGGATTACAATTCAAATTGAAAAACTGCATATTTATCTTCAAAGGTCCATATTCCAATGTTAGCTAGTGTTTTACAATCTAAGGGATCCTTTTTAGCAACCTGCAGTAAAAAGTGGCCTGCGGTAGTGTGGGCACGCAGAATTGCCGTGCACCAAGGCCACTTTTTACTGTGGCCGTAAAAACCCTAGTGTTAAATGAAGGTCATTAATGGCCATGCACTAATCTCAAAATTAGCACGTGATGGAAAAATTATTTTTGTAATTTTATCGTTTTTTCTTGTTTTCTAATTTCTACAACTCAATATGCAAGGAAAAAATAGAGGGACCCAGCAAGTGAGCACAGTACCACCAACCTAAGTTGAGTCAAAAACTGAAAGAAAAAGCAAGATTTTCAACGTAATTTAAAAAAATTTCAGAGATGGTTCAGCTCGAATAGATAATGTAAAAGAGTTCCATAAGGCGGGGGTTGCAAAATAAAAAGTACAATGCTGCATAGCTTCTAACTGGGTTTGTTTTGGGCCAGGTAACACTAACTGGTGGTTGATGATAAAATGGAGGGAATTTTGTTACAGCGTGAGCAGCAAAGGCAGGGCCGTGCCTAGGGTCTCTGGTGCCCCCCTGCAGACTATCAGTTGGCGCCCCCCCCCCCCCCCCCCGTGTGGCACAAGATGCAAAGGAAATAGGAGCTGAAAGATGGAGTGCATCTTTGTGGGATTGTTGAACAAATAGAGGGTTTACAACCACTTAGCTTTTCGTCCTTTCATGTTCACGAAATTAGTAATTAAATCTTTGATATCTAACTGGGCACATATATCATTCTCAATAGCAATCATGACAAGGCTTACAAGCCTTTCTTGTGAAATACTTGATCGCAAATAATCCTATATAATAATTCTCACCTCCAACAGGATGTGCCTGGGACCGTGCCTCCCTCGGAGGTGGTCTGCTAGGCAGGCATGCACTGACGTCAGTGACATCAGTGACAGCTGATACCAAAGCAAGGGGAGGAGTATTTCCCTACTCCTCCCCCTGTGTTACAGCCCACTGCACCAGCCTTCCATGACCCAGTCGACCCCCCTTCTCGGCGAAAACCATCCCCACCGCCGTCCAGTACCTGTGCTGACGGAGGACCCCAACCCCCGTCAGCCGAAGTCCTGTGCTGGTCTTCGCGCCGTTGCTTCTTCAGTGATCTTCGGTTCAAGTTCCTCTACGTGCGTCTGATGTCACCCCCATTTACAAAGCTGCTTGGCAATGCAGACCTATTAGTCCTATTACAGCAGAAAGCAGGTCCAGGAGTAGCCTAGTGCTTGGTGCAGTGGACTGTAGAGAAGAGGACCCAGACCCATATTCCACTCTGTAATGGAAGATTTAAAGGATTGCTTTTCTCTTGCTTTGATCGATAATGAACTCTGAAATCTTCTGTCTTTGACCGAAAGTAACTTGAATACAAAAACAAGTTGCAGAAGATAAGACACAGCTCTAATTAATTTGGTATGCAAAGGGGAGGATGGTGCTTGTTTTCGGAAGTTCAGCCTGGCCACCTGGACTTGGAAAACATGTGACCACGTTCCCACAGTATGGCTTGTTTACCTTGACAGAGAAGCATTATGTAATTTTCCTTAGCTCTGAACATGAGTTCTGAGCCTAATAAAAAGGGGAGTTTCTTTCAGTGAAATTGGGAGCTCATCTGTGAGTAACGTATGTACTGCACAGAGGACTTGTTCCTGGTCTAAAACACTCCTGACTTTCGCTGTAACAGGCCCCCCCCAGCTGATGATATGAGCCTGGATGATGTAAGGACCAGCGACATAGGCGGTCGGTGGCCCAACTGTTTGGGGAGGCTAAAGGGGGTGGGGTTAGGGGTGGGGCCAGGGGTGGAGCTTAAATCCATAATTGTCTGATAACATGCAGAAAAAATAAATAAATAAAAATAAAAGTCACAATTAATACCTTTTATTACATTTAGATATTAGATATGTATCATATGTCAAAGAATAAAGTGGTTGCTCAAAGCATATTCTAACCACAGTCACTCAACTGCAAAACACTATGCACAACTTTGTCCAAAAACACACTCAGAACCTTACTGTACCATAAATATTACACTGGGCAGACCTAATACACCAATATACCACCCATACGGAAAATGCAGACTGTCAACAATATGAAACAAGGGATCATATCATCACAATTCTCATGTAGAGCCACAAAACACCCTAATTCATGTTTAATGTGGGATAAAATGCCATAAATGGAGGAGTGGAGGAGTGGCCTAGTGGTTAGGGTGGTGGACTTTGGTTCTGAGGAACTGAGTTCAATTCCCAGCCCAGGCAGCTCCTTGTGACTTTGGGCAAGTCACTTAACCCTCCATTGCCTGCCGCATTGAGCCTGCCATGAGTGGGAAAAAGTGCAGGGTACAAATAAAAAATATATATAAATAAATATAAACTTTTAATGTTGAGCACCTGATTCTCAAAGTGGACATATTCCAAACACTATAATGAAAATAAAATGATCTTTTCTACCTTTGTTGTCTGGTGACTTTTTCTGATCATGCTGGCCCAGTATCCATTCTACTGCTATCTGTCCTCAGTGCAGGTCAGGAAGTCATCCTCGTTAAATATCTCCCTGGCAACCCAGGACACCTCTAGCCAACCCCCCATGCTTTCCCAGCAGTAAGGTAAACAAACCATAAACCAATTTCTACAACTGCTAGAGGGCTTTCACTGCAGCTCCTGCTGTGAGGATGGAGGTAAATCAACAATTTAATTCCCTCAGAGCAGCTGGACTCCACAGCTAATCCATTCTGCTGCAGCAGGGGGGAGGCTTAGCCTCTCCAAGCCTCTTATACCGGGCGCCTATGACCAGTGATGTATGTATATAGTGTATTGTTGCTTCTTTTCCTGGTCTAAGAACTCTTAGCATTGCTTAGATGTAGGGACCAGCGATGTAATGATTGTTTATATAGCTAACCATTGTATATATCTTAATCATTGTAGATTTTAGCACCTCTAATAATGGTTTCATTTATCTAATACGAATCCAAAAGAATCCACTGTAATTATTGAGTAGTCTGTGTCAGTGAGACAGGCTATAAATCCATAGCAGTACTCACTCTAACTAGTCCACTTGTGGTAGAATTTTTAAGCCTTCCAAAACATACTAAATATCTACTGTACCTACACACAGGTAACACCTGCAAACTTGAGAGCTATTGTAGCGGTGTAGTACAGTAGGTATTTTTCTGCTCCTAGAGGGTTCACTATACAATATTTATTTATTTATTTATTTATTTATTGCATTTGTATCCCACATTTTCCCACCTCTTTGCAGGCTCAATGTGGCTTACAATACATCATGGATAGTGGAAATGAGAAGAGAATAGACATTTGGTGTTACAGAAGGATTTTGGGTTGCATGGTAATATAAGGGGGGTATGGTGAGATGTGTACCCGGCACTGCCCCACTACTCTGCTGGGATGTCTTTGTGGAGCTACTAAGAATGATGGCCCCAGACATCCTAATGGCTAGTTTTGGGGTGTTTTTCTCTTGGACATTTTATTTTTCCAAATGATCCCAAAGGAAAAATGCACTGAACACAAAACATCTCAGAAAAAGATGATTTTTGAACCATAAAGATAGAAAATTTTCAGGTTCCAAACTCAATTTTTGGACCTTTCTAGCAAAACATCCAAAATTGGACTTAGATGTTTTATCTAAATGCCCCTCAAAACCTGGTACATTTTTTTGTTTCTATTAAAGAAACACTACTTCCTCTTTCTTATGCTTCGCTGTGTGGGTTATACATATATGAAACCAACTGAACACACTCTTTATTCCCTTCTGTAGAACCTGTACCCCATGGTATGCCCAAAAGGTGAACCTTTGTAGTCAGGCCTGAAGGAATGCTATGAGCATGTTGTAGTGGTGGTATTACCACCTATGCTGAAACTCACTTCACTTATTGAATTCTGAGAGTTTAATGTGGAAGTACTGTGTGTGTGTGTGTGTGTGTGTGTGTGTGTGTGTATGTATGTGTGTGCGAGCGACTGCACAGCGACAAGCTGAGAAGCAGAGAGAGTTGCAGAAGCAAGGCGCTGGATAAAATGCCTGACCTGAGAAGAATATGTAGCTCAACCTTGAGATACTTCCAGACAGTAAGTGACATGGAACAGTCAGTAAAAGATGGTCCTCTTTTAACACACAAACAAAATTTAATTGGACTCCCATTGTAAATTTCCTGTGAGACAGGAGTAGGATCCAAAATTCTCAATGGGGGCATGGAAGAGTCACCATGGCTTTAAAACTCTTGTGTCATTCCAACTAATGTACATATAACCCTTGCTCTAGCAGATATGGACAGTATTTATTCTCAGTCCTTTCGCCATGCACTCTTGCATCCAGGGACAAGTTCTTTTATGGGAGAAGGGATTTCCCTTCATGGCCTAGGGTGTCTCCTTTCAAACTTGCCACTAACACACAGAGTACTGAGTGGATTTGCTGTGAGGTAGTTTGACCAAAAGACCACAATTTACTCCAGCCATGGATAAATCAGAAAATGGTTTGAGGTAGTCTTTCTTCCATAGGCATACTATACTGATTATAAACAGTCTTTGTCTTTTTAATAATATAGCAGTCCTTCATTTCTGTCTATAATCTCTTGCATTCTTCCCATTTCTTTGGATTGTTTCCCGGGTACTGCTTAAAACTATTCCCTTGAAACGAGCCTTCAGTTTAAATATGCAATGGGGCTTTCCCTTCCACGCTGGGATACTCTTTATCACACAGATTAATTTCACACACAGTCCCTTTTCTCATTATGTTAAGCTCCAACTGGGGCTCTCACACTGCTTAACTCTTCTGCTGACTGTAGTCCGAGCTAAACTCTCCAAACTTCACAGCTAATTCCTTGCTTGTAGTCAGGCAGAGAGGTGTGGGGACTCTTGTCTTCAACATGCACTTCATGCAAAACACAATGCAACATCTACAAATCCAAAAGCTAAGCCAAAAATCTTGCAAACTGCTTCACGGCAAATCTACTCAAAAATCCAAACAGAAATCCACACTGCCACCTAGGGGCCGCTGGCTTACATAGATTTAAGTAGAATTGTTGAAGCAACTCCAGATGAGAATTCTGTAGCAAAATAGTTTACACCTCCTCACTATAATAAGGTAGCATGGTCCTGCTACTGGTAGCATACTGGGCTAGTGAAGGTCCCAAAAGAAACCGTACATATAGTATTCAGTAACTTCAGAGGTCTCTCATCTTTGAATGGTGAAATTCTAACCTCAAATGCTCACCACAGATTTTATCCCGAGTTCTAAATAAAGTGAATTCTGCTGCCACTGAGAAGATATTATTATAATAGGGTGCCTATGCTTTGAAAGTAATAGGCACATATGTTTCTTTTACCTTATAAAGAGGAGGAGTGGCTTAGTGGTTAGAGCACCTCTCGGGGGAGGGGGTCTTTTACTAAAGATTAGCTTGAGTTATCTGCAGCAGGGCCCATAGGAATAAAATGGGATCTGCTGCTGATAACTTGAGCTAGCCTTTAGTATAAGACCCCCTTGATATCCAGAGGTGGCCGGTTCAAATCCCACTGCTGCTCCTTATGATCTTGGGCAAGTCACTTAACCCTCCATTGCCTCAGGTACAAAATTAGATTGTGAGCCCTCCAGGGACAGAGGAACACCCAGTGAACCTGAATATAACTCACTTTGAGCTACTACTGAAAAAGGTGTGAGCAAAATCTAAATAAATAAAATGAAAGCCCAGGGCACAGATTAAAAAGGCCCAGAAGGAAGCAGTGACAACCCACAGTATTTGCCACTACCATCCATGTATGAAACTGTTAACTGTTACAGTCAGGTAGACCAGGGGCGTATCTGAGGTTCGGCGGTAGGGGGGGCAGGGGCTAGAGTGAGGGGGCACATTATAGCCCCCCCTACCGCCGTCAACCCCCCCCCCCCCCCACCGCCGTTAACACTCCCTCCCCCCCCCGCCTACCGCCGTCACCTACCCCGAGGTCCGCTTCCTCCGGCTTTTTAAAATATTGCTTCAGCTGGCGGGGGACCCCAACCCCCCGCCAGCCCAGCCGCGATCTTTAACTTTTTCATCCTCGTCGTGCAGCGCGCTGTGAAAGCTGCATGCATCTTTAGATGGAGTCTGACGTCTCAGCACGTTGACGTTACAACGTGCTGCGACGTCAGACTCCATCCAACTGGATCTAAAGATTCATGCAGCTTTCACAGCGCGCTGCACGACGAGGATGAAAAAGTTAAAGATCGCGGCTGGGCTGGCGGGGGGGTTGGGGTCCCCCGCCAGCTGAAGCAATATTTTAAAAAGCCGGAGGAAGTGGACCTCGGGGTAGGTGACGGCGGTAGGCGAGGGAGGGAGGGTTAACAGCGGTAGGGGGGTCCGGGGCAAAATCTGCGGGGGCCCAGGCCCCTGTGGCCCCACGCAGATACGCCCCTGAGGTAGACCAAGGTCAACTTGACCCAACTGGTCACAGGCTGATCTTAAGTGATTGCTAGAGACCATACTGACAACTCTGGGGAACCCCGCTAGAGTCAAGTAAACTGTACTGCCAGGCTGGGAAACAGTAAAGCACACGACTAAGAGCAGGTGACAAAGGACATTGCTATATTTACAGACTAGTTTTCAGTTTGACTTTTTCTCCCCACCTGTGAATGAAACAGGACCTCTTCCTGACACTTATAATAAATACATATTTATTTATTAGGATTTATTTATTTACCACCTTTCAGTTGCTGCACTAACCCAGATATTCAATGTTGGAGGCTGGACATACTCCGCCCGTAGCTGTGAGCAGACTGCAAGCCACTTATCACTGTGGCTGAATATCAACTTACATGCTATGCATTAGGCTTTAACATATGCTGCTGTGTGTCCCTTTATTTCAACATTTTGATTTCCTGCAAAGGCCATCTGGTGAGTTTGTAATCTGAATTGTCTTTCAGTTGGCCTTATGTCAGATTAGGGGGCAGAGAGAAATATGACAATTTGTATTTTATTGGCAGCTTTGTTCATTAATATTTAAAGAATCACTATATTGAACTCTGGAATTTCATAGGCAGTTAGCATAACAGGGTTTTAAAAAGGTTTGGACAAGTTCTTACAAGAAAAGGCCATAAGCCATTATTAAGATGGAAAATCCACTGCTTACCCAGGAATAACCAGGAAAAATATTTTTAAAAAATTGGGGGGGGGGGGGGGGGGGGGGGGGGAGGGGAATCTTGCAAGATACATTTGACCTGGTTTAGCCACTGTTGGAGATAGGATACTGGGCTTGATGGACCTTCGGACTGAACCAGTATGGCAGTTCCTATGTTCTTATGCATCCTAGAAGCATGTCAAAAAAGGTCAAAATATCTTTTTTCCCTCTCAGAAATAATTTCAGTAGGGCTTTTCTTGGAATATTCTTTTTATTTATTATGCTACAGTGGTGGAAATAAGTATTTGATCCCTTGCTGATTTTGTAAGTTTGCCCACTGACAAAGACATGAGCAGCCCATAATTGAAGGGTAGGTTATTGGTAACAGTGAGAGATAGCACATCACAAATTAAATCCGGAAAATCACATTGTGGAAAGTATATGAATTTATTTGCATTCTGCAGAGGGAAATAAGTATTTAATCCCTCTGGCAAACAAGACCTAATACTTGGTGGCAAAACCCTTGTTGGCAAGCACAGCGGTCAGACGTCTTCTGTAGTTGATGATGAGGTTTGCACACATGTCAGGAGGAATTTTGGTCCACTCCTCTTTGCAGATCATCTCTAAATCATTAAGAGTTCTGGGCTGTCGCTTGGCAACTCGCAGCTTCAGCTCCCTCCATAAGTTTTCAATGGGATTAAGGTCTGGTGACTGGCTAGGCCACTCCATGACCCTAATGTGCTTCTTCCTGAGCCACTCCTTTGTTGCCTTGGCTGTATGTTTTGGGTCATTGTCGTGCTGGAAGACCCAGTCACGACCCATTTTTAAGGCCCTGGCGGAGGGAAGGAGGTTGTCACTCAGAATTGTACGGTACATGGCCCCATCCATTCTCCCATTGATGCGGTGAAGTAGTCCTGTGCCCTTAGCAGAGAAACACCCCAAAAACATAACATTTCCACCTCCATGCTTGACAGTGGGGACGGTGTTCTTTGGGTCATAGGCAGCATTTCTCTTCCTCCAAACACGGCGAGTTGAGTTCATGCCAAAGAGCTCAATTTTTGTCTCATCTGACCACAGCACCTTCTCCCAATCACTCTCGGCATCATCCAGGTGTTCACTGGCAAACTTCAGACGGGCCGTCACATGTGCTTTCCGGAGCAGGGGGACCTTGCGGGCACTGCAGGATTGCAATCCGTTATGTCGTAATGTGTTACCAATGGTTTTCGTGGTGACAGTGGTCCCAGCTGCCTTGAGATCATTGACAAGTTCCCCCCTTGTAGTTGTAGGCTGATTTCTAACCTTCCTCATGATCAAGGATACCCCACGAGGTGAGATTTTGCGTGGAGCCCCAGATCTTTGTCGATTGACAGTCATTTTGTACTTCTTCCATTTTCTTACTATGGCACCAACAGTTGTCTCCTTCTCGCCCAGCGTCTTACTGATGGTTTTGTAGCCCATTCCAGCCTTGTGCAGGTGTATGATCTTGTCCCTGACATCCTTAGACAGCTCCTTGCTCTTGGCCATTTTGTAGAGGTTAGAGTCTGACTGATTCACTGAGTCTGTGGACAGGTGTCTTTCATACAGGTGACCATTGCCGACAGCTGTCTGTCATGCAGGTAACGAGTTGATTTGGAGCATCTACCTGGTCTGTAGGGGCCAGATCTCTTACTGGTTGGTGGGGGATCAAATACTTATTTCCCTCTGCAGAATGCAAATAAATTCATATACTTTCCACAATGTGATTTTCCGGATTTAATTTGTGATGTGCTATCTCTCACTGTTACCAATAACCTACCCTTCAATTATGGGCTGCTCATGTCTTTGTCAGTGGGCAAACTTACAAAATCAGCAAGGGATCAAATACTTATTTCCACCACTGTATATATTTATGAAACCTTTAAAACATTTAAATGTTTTTGAAAAAGACAAAATATGTGAAAAAAAGGAAAATATTCTAAAAAGGAGATACAACATCCACTACGGTATCCAGTAATTCACAAAAAGGAGGAAAGTTCCTAGTGATATGTACTTGCTAGCTCATATTCCTCCCACCTCCCCCTTTACAAAGCTACGCTAGCTGATGCTGGTGAGGTAATGCCAACATAGCCCAAAGTAAAAGTTTGGGGGGGGGGGGGGGGCGCATTGGTTTGTTAGCACACCATAAAGAATATAGGAGTAGATATTCAGCCAGCGTTTGTTGGCTGCTGCTGACGTTATAGACAGATATTCAGCACTTAACTGGCTAAGTTGAAAAACATAAAGATAGGAACTGTGTTTTATCCAGACCTATTTATGGCTAAGTTTGAACTCTGCCTCTGGAACACCCACAAAATGTTTGTTTTCAGCTTAAGCGCTAATTGGGCATTTTCAGCAGGACTATCTGGTTAAGTGCTGCTGAAAATGCCTGGTTAGCTTTGGACAAGCCAGTTACATGGCCAAGAGCTTCTCTTGCCTGTTTAAATAGCTTTGTGTATTGACCCCATAGTGAAGGTCCAAGAAAATGGCTTCGGCAGGACAAATCCTATCGAGTTATCTCTGATACAGTTGTCTACATATGTGAGTTCAACACATAGATTTTTAAGTGGAATACGTTTGTGTGCTTTTCAGGAAAAGAATATCTAGTAGCACCTGATGCAGCCCAGTTGGGCGAAACACGGCCTATGTCAGGCTTAATATTTTAATTTAACTATTTCCTAATAAATTTTCTGTTATCTGCACTGATCTGCTTTGGTTTTTGACCCCCCCCCCCCCCCCCCGTGTGTGCACAAAATATGCACACAATTTACATTCATTAACATTTTTGAGGAAACTGAATTAGAAGTCAACTGAAAAAAAATAGACATCATAAAAATATCTGAAAATTCTGAAAATGAACCAAATTTTTTCTCTGTGCCAATCACTAAAAGTCCCCCCCCCCAAAAGAGTATAATCAAAATAGGAAAAGAGAACAACCCCTTAATTCTATAAAAGTCACCAAAAATTGCACACACAAATAAGGGCACATGTTGAATTTGCAAACACAATTTATTTGAATAATGAGATAATTAGCACCAATAATTAGTTTTTTAACAAGCAATTATTGGCACTAATTAGATTTTATTGGCATTTATTCGTGTAATCCCATGTCTAAAATTTATATGCAATCTGAAAAAGGGGGCGTGGAAAAAGGAGGGGCGTGGGTGGAACAGGGGCATTCCTAAAATTAATACGCATTGTTATAGAATAATGGAGATATGCACTTAATGTAGGAGCTGTCATGACCCAGGGTGAACCCTTGGACTGCAGCTGAGTTGGCGTTAGCTAGCCAACCAGAGGGCTGGCTAGGCCCTGATTGGCAGTGGGCAAGACACCTGGGCAAGGCTGGAGCTGGAGCTTGGCGTCAGGGCTGGAAGACAGGGCTGGAGCAAGGCAGGAAGCAGGGCTGGAACAAGGCTGAAACATGGAGCAGGGCTAGAACAAGACATAGGTAGGAACAGGAGACAAACAGGAAAAAGGCTGTAAAATACTAGACAACTCTCGGAGACCCGTTGCAAAGGCACTGGCTTGGAGACAGGAACTTCCTTATATACTACCAAAAAGGAAGTGATAACATCAGCCAGTGCCTTGTTGCAGCGCTATAACGGAAGTGCTGGGTTTCCAGGAATTAACCATATCCTTCTTGGCACAGAATGCTGCTGGAGATCACAGAGAACAGGTGAAGGGTATGACTACCGCTTCCCCGAAGCCCCCTCCCCAGACCCATGAGTTCAGGTTTGAGGGAATAAATACATTGACAAAGTCTTATAAGTGCAGGGGCATGAACACAGATAGTAGATTTCCACATATTATCCTCCTTATCCTTCAGACATCTAGAATATCCCGAGTATCCTGTAGACTTCAAGTTGCATGTTCTATGCAAAGTCTGCTTCCTTGACCACTTGGGGTCCAGAGTTCTCTCTGGGGGTACAATGATCTAGGAGACAGCAATAATCTTTGCATGGTCCATGTTGGGTTTGGATTCCAAGATAGAAAACTTGCCCTGGGTACATCCAACATGGGCAGGGTTAGTTGAAGTTGAACAGAAGTTAAGCAAGACTGAGAAGAGGTAGAACCCCAGACTAGAATGTCACCAGAGTGTCAGTCAATACAAGGTTTATGTTTCTGCAACCAGAGAATCCCCAAAATGACCTGATGGACAGATCTGGGAAGTACATGAAACTCTATCATCTCTTGATGTTGAGAACCCACTGAAGGGAAATAGGTTGAGTAATAGGCTGCAGATGCCCTGGCAGTGGGTCTCCATAGACTGAGGAAATGCAAAGGGGTTCTCTGAGGGGATTCACAGAAATGTTACACTGGGGTATCAGCCGTTTGTCCACAAAGTTCCTAACTGCACTGGAATCATACATTTATTGTCCCATAAAAGGGTGACAGGGAGAGTACAAGGGGAGGTTGGAACAACTTGGGAAGGACCTAAGGACATTTACCCTACAACTGCTAGGGCTGAAAGTGTTCCCAGTTTCCTGGGACATCACTTAGCATAATGTCCCATGTTCACATAGTATAGACAGAGATTTTGTGCTCTATGATACCTTTTCTCTTCCTCTGAAAGTCAAGATTGTCCTATTTGCATGGGGAATTCTTCCTCCAGTGGGGGCAGGAGAAGCTGGCATCTGTGAGTCTGCAAGATCCTGCAACTAGGGCATTGACCTCATAGAGGGGCATTTACTTTCATGTTCCTTAGCCTTCTTTTAAAAGTGGATCTCCACCTTGATGCATAGGGAAACCAGGTCATCCAAAGTGGTGGGAAGATTCTGTCCCACCACCAGTTCATCCTTAATGTGACCCTCCGGGCCCTGCCAAAAGACAGCCACCTGGGACTTATGATTCCATTGCAGTTCAGAAACCAGGGTCCGGAATTGAATGGCATATAGATGCTCAATTTCACTAAAAGGAGCATGTTGGACGTGAGGGGAAGAGAGAGCAGGGCAGGCAATGTGGCAGCGCTGAAGACCAGTGCTGGATGAAGGCTTCAGCTGGCAGGGGTTGGGGACTCCCACCAGCCAAACCAGGGGCCCAGAGCAAATTTTTTTGGGGGGCCCAGGCCTCAGTGACCCCACATAGCTACGCCACTGATAGAATCTGAGGGACAATGGGTGCATAAATACTAGCACCCAGTTTTAGAGAATCGCCCTTCATGTACACTCCACATAGTTAGGTATGTTATTGCAATCTAAGCCCACAATACTTGGGAGATCTAGACAATCCATTAGAAGTAGAATAGGCACTAGGGGCCCTCTCTCTCAATTACATGAGAATGATTCGAATATATATTTTGAACATCTTGAATTTTAACAACAAAATAATGCTGCAAACATACAGACTTTTAACCAAAGGACACTGGATCTTTGTTTTGAAAGAAAAGTCTGAATATCCAGTTGTGGTCAGGGTCTAAAATATGGGACCAGTAGAATTGCTTGAGTCATCCTTTTCGTAATCTCTCAAGCACATCAGTAAGGTCAAAGCTTTCTGTGATTATCCTGAGCCCATCCAGTAATGTGATCATTCAATCTATTGCTACTCAGATAATAGACCTTTCATACAAGAGGGAGGTTCAGGATATCAATCATACATTAAGCATATCTGATGGAGATGTAACAGTAGATTTAGGTATTTTATAGTATTTCGACCTTAGCATTTATAGCCAACTTTTTTTTTGTAATGATTGCCACCTGAACTGTCTCATTTATGTCCATTAGGTTCTAGTATTCTCCACTCTCTGAGATTAGATAAGCATGGAGGAGGGCTGGCTATTCTGTATAAGAGTTTTTCTCATCTAACTTTGATTCAGTAGTCTTCCCCAGTTTAAAATATATGCTTTGTAAATTACAGGATGATTCTAACTCTACTAATGGTAATATTGGTATTATGTTGTTCTACAGACCTCCTGGGTCCTGGTCTGATATTCAATATGTGTTATTTGAAATTGTGTCCCTTTTTATATCTCAGTTTTCTAGATTAACGATTGTTGCGGATTTAAATCTCCCATTAGAATCAGATGGTAAAGGCTCCTGCACTAACCCAGAGGTAACTGCGTGCTGGGTAAGCTCCGGCACTACAAAAATAGAAACTATTTTTGTAGCGCTGGAAATGGTGTGTGTTGGGGGTGGGAACTAATGCTGGTAATTCCAGATTGGCATGCAGCAAGCCTGTTGCCACGCATCAACTCTTTAGTAAAAGGGCCCCTTAATGAGGTACCAACAATCAATAGTTGGAGTTAATTGGTAAAAATGTTGATTTTCACACAAATCTGCCCTTGTCATTATTCTGTAACATCCACGCTTAAATTTCATACCCCTCCTCCATGATATTCAGCCAGCAGCAGGCAGCGTGTTTAGCTGCCGCTGCTGGTTCTGACCCTGGATATACAATGCCGAGCCATATCTGGTGACCACATTGAACATCTGGTTTCAGTTTTGTCTGTGGCAACTTAAGTCGATACTCGGTGTTAACCAGATAAGTGCTTAGCGGTTAAAGATAGGCCTGCTATTTATGCTGCCTATTTTAATCGCTAAACTTAGCCGATTAGCGCTGAATATTTATGCTTAACTGGCTAAGTCGTGTGACATAGCTGGTTAGTGGCTAGCCACTGACAGGGGGATGATCAGAAGCAAATGCCGGCGCTGGAGGCTGTTAGCGCCATACTAGCACCAGCTTTTGCTACCGGCCAATGATCAGAGTCCACGAGCACGTGAAACAATGCGCTTGAGGGCTCTGAAAGCAACTAGCATGCAAATGCATGCAAAACAGGGCTAAACATTTTCATCCCCAATGATCAGCGACCTGTGTGCCAAAGATTGGGTCGCTGGCATTAGGGTTTGCAGATCATTGGGGAGGAATGGTGAGCCCTGTCTAGCATGCATTTGCATACCACCAGGCCCCCATTCCGCCCAACAAAGCAAACCTGGAAGACCCCCCCCCCCCAGCGACAGGGGGCTAGAGGTCTGGCAGACCGCCGGTCCCCCCGACGATTCCCCCCAGGTTCAGGAAGGGCTGGAGATCCTTTGGGTCTCCAGCCCCCCTATTCCCCCAGCAAAGGGTCCCTGGTGGTCCAATGATCAATCCGCCCCCTCACTACCTACCCCCCTACCCCCCTACCTTGTGGGTTGGAGGAGGGAGGTAGCCTGCCTCCCTTTTCACTCCCTTATATGGTGTGGTCCTGCCCAGCGCATCCCAGGATACACTGGGCATGGCTGGGCACTTCCATTTTGCGGCGTCGAAGCAAGAGGAGGGAGGTAGGGAGGGGGGTGGATAGATCACTGGACCACCAGGGACCCTTTGCTGGGGGGAGAGGTTAGGGGGGGCTGGAGACCCACCGGATCTCCAGCCCTCCTTGAACCTGGGGGGGGGAGATTGTCAGTGGGACCTGAGGTCCAGTGGACCTCCAGCCCCCTGTCGCTCGGGGGGGGGGGGGGGGGGGGTTGGTCGCTCACTGGGCCACCAGGGACTGTTTTGGAATACTAGTGTACCACAGAGCTTTCTGATGTCTAACTTTCAGTGCCATTTACTGAATCTGGCCTTTGGTGTTAGGCCTCTTGGCATCTCTAGAATATGCTTCCTTTGTTAAATTTTTTAAAGTTTATATTTATTGAAATTTATGTATTATCATAAGCAACTAGTTGCTACAGAAAAGAAGCTTGAGCTAAGAATAAGATAAATAAGGTAATTATGTAGAAAACAATAGTAAATCTCCAAAACTTCACCAGTCCACAATTGTAGGGGAAAACCAATACAGAAAGAAAGGAAGAAGGTAATAAAGCAATTGACATGAGATCTAAAGAGTAGCAGAAAAATATTCAAACACGGTTACTGGTGGCCTGAACATCCAGGGTCCCAGCCACTACTTTTTCAGAGGAAGCTGAAACCACTCGAGACTGGAGCAACTTAGAAGCAACAAAAGCTGACAACTGCTGAGGAACAAAGATTTTCAACCTAATGATGACGCCACTAGCTAAGTCCTTATCCACCCAAGGACTTAACCCGTACATTTACGCAGACGATGTCATGATATACATCCCTTACAAACGTGATCTAACAGAAATCAATAATGAAATCAAACTCAGCTTGAACATCATGAACTCATGGGCGAATGCATTTCAACTAAAACTCAATGCAGAAAAAACACACTGTCTCATCCTCTCATCCCAATACAACACAAACAAACCCACTAACATAAGCACCCCAGACTACACCCTTCCTGTTTCAGACAGCCTGAAAACTCTCGGAGTCACAATAGATCGAAACCTCACGCTACAAAGCCAAGCGAAATCTGTAACAAAGAAAATGTTCCACTCAATGTGGAAACTCAAATGAATAAAACCTTTCTTCCCAAGGGAAATATTTCACAACTTGGTACAATCAATGGTACTGAGCCACCTAGACTACTGTAATGGAATCTATGCAGGATGCAAAGAAATAATCATAAAGAAACTCCAAACTGCTCAAAACACCGCAGCCAGGCTTATATTTGGTAAAACGAGATTCAAAAGAGTCAAACCCCTACGAGAAAAACTGCATTGGCTCCCAATTAAAGAACGTATTGCATTCAAAATCTGCACTCTGGTTCATAAAACCATCTACGGTGAAGCCCCGGGATACTTCTTGTGGTCTTGGGCAAAACTCTTAATCCTCCATTGCCTCAGATATGAAATTAGATTGTGAGCCCTGGGACAGCGAAATCCCAGTGTGCCTGAATGTAGTCACTGGTGTGTGCGTGTGTGCAAACGATTTTGTGTGTGCAGACTGACTCTGATTGATCTGTGACATGCTTAGAATTTCAAATGCCGTGAAATTTGTAAAATAGGACTGGATTTGGCCATCAACTTTTTAAACCTCATTATCAAAGATTTTGTTTCGCTCAAGAAAAACAAAACATTGATACCTCAGGCTTTGAATGTGGAAAATGCTGACACTGAGATCTTAAGAATATCAGAAAGCCCTTCATATTTTATAAACACAACCAGTATGAAATATAGGTAGGCTATTAATCTTCTAATCCTATTAAAGCTCCTCACAAAAGATAATTGGCAAAAGCTCTCAAATAACCTTTTTCTGCTTGGATTAGAATGATAAATCTCGTAATAAGTTTGCAGTCCAAGACAGACATTGGACTGCAAAGAATGATTTTATACTGCTAAGTGTCAGACCTGTGAGTTTTTGTACCAAGTAGAGTGCTGCCGAACTTGGTACTCGGACCAGGTTCTGCTTGGCGGCCGGACAACCCTGGGTTTCACCTGCGCCAACTGCCATTCCCCAGAAGTTGAGCCCCTAGGTGTGGGCGGCCTGCAGGGCTTACGAGATGGAGCAGGAAGCGGGGTGATGAACGCGATGGCCAGACAGGCAGCAGCAAGAGAGTGATCCAGGTACAGGCAGAGTGAGTAGCCAGGTAGCAGGTACGAGAGTAATCCAGGCACAGGCAAGGTCAGTAGGCAGGCAGCATACACAAGAGTAATCCAGGTACAGGCAGAGTCAGTAGGCAGACAGCAAACACGAGAGTAATCCAGGTACAGGCAAGGTCAGTAGGCAGGCAGCAGACAAGAGAGTAATCCAGGTACAGGCAAGGTCAGTAAGCAGGCAGCAGAAACCAGAGTAATCCAGGTACAGGCAGAGTCAGTATCAGGATAACAAGACAGCAAGAAAACAAGGCAGAGAAACGCTTACCCCAAATAAAAGCCGAAGCAATGAGGCAGAGGGAAAGCATCCCAGAAGTAGTGCTGGTCTTCAGACGTTAAGAGGAATTAGCTGGCGAGGAGAGCTGTCATAGGTAGGTGGTCTGAGACGGAGGAGTCCGCCCGAGGAGAGGGCCAATCCCTGCGGAGCAAGGAGGTGGACCGAAGGTTCCGACCAGCCCCGGAGGCGCGCAGAGCCGGCAGGATGTAGGGCAACATGGCGGTCATGGCATGTGCACCGCGCTGAGGAGAGAGAAGGGGAGCACTGCACAAACTGGAGTGCCGGACCTGCTACAACAGCGGGCGTTCCCGCGCCGCCCGAGCGTCCCACCGAAAAGAAGGTGAGGGGCGTGACACTAAGTACCAGTTATCTGATCAAATGAGCTTCCAATTACAAAACAAGTGCCTGATTTAAGTAAGAAAAGAGTATGATTTGAGCTTCTTAAACAAGTTTACTGCACTATAATTGAGAAGACAAGAAACCAGTCAAAAGAGCAAATGTTACCTTGAGGTCAATGAAAATAAAAATATGTCAAAAAACTTAAATGTCTATGGCACTCATTTTCAAAGCAGATGTCTCAAAATGTCAAAAAAAAATGTCCATCTGCCCAAAACATCCAAATTGTGATTTTGGAATGGCAGAATTTGGACATCCTACATTATGGTGTATCCAAATAGCAAGGGGACATGTTGTGGGCATGTTTGGGGTGGGATAAGGGAGGGCCTAAAATTAGGACATCCAACAGCATTAATCAAATGGCACTTTTATTTAGGCCTGTTTCAATCATGTCCAAGGTACAAAAAGGTGCCCCTGATTGAGCAGCTGACCACTGAAGGGATTAAGGAATGACTCCTCATGAATTCCCTAGTGGTTAAAGTTCCCCTTCCTCACCCCTGAAAGTGACACCAGAAAGAAAAACTAGGCCTCTAGACATCAGGGATTATGAGCATCTGAACACAGCAACAAGCAGGTCTGAAGGGTATCCTGGACTATAAACCAGGGGACCCAGGTTCAACTTTCTTTCTTTTTTTAAAACCTTTATTTATTTATTTATTTCCGATCATTTATACCCCGCCTTTTGCCGCCGTGTTGCAGCCCCAAAGCGGCTTACAATGAACTAGTTAAAATAAATACATTAAAATAAATACAGTACAGTAAGGGCGGGAGGACAAGGCAAGAAGGGAAAGGCAAAGGAGGCAAAGAGGAACAATGCGAGCCCTCTAGATCTAGAGATTCCTATTGTACCTAAATATTAAAGTCACCTGCAAGCCTGAGGGCTGTTGATGTGGTGCTCATTCAGGCACAGCAGCTATTTCCCTATCACTGGAGGACTCACCATTTAAAATAATAGAATTGCAGTGGACTATGAACCTGGGTGCCCTAGATTAAAGTCCACTGCGCTGACCACTAGCCTGATGCTCTGCTCTGCAAGGACATCTGTGTAGCATCTGTACAAAAATGGCTACACAGATGTCCCTGAGAGAGAGAGTTGAAGAGGGATTTTGAACCTGGGTCCCCTGGTTTATAGTCTACTGTACTGACTACCAGGCTACCCTTCAGACCTGCTTGTTGCTGTGTTCAGATGCCCATAATTTGTCCTTTGTCTCTATTTTTTTTTTGGGGGGGGGGGGGTCATTCATAATTTGGACATTTTATTTTGGAAAATGGCTGTTTATTTTGGACATTTTTACTTGTTTTCTAACAGGAAACCCTGATGTTTTTCCTGTTCAGATATGGCTGTGAGATGGACAGATTTTTTTGCGGGGGGGGGGGGGGGGACATTTTGTGCTGGACTTTTTTGTTTGCACTTAGACATCATTTTGAAAATACTTCTCCATATATTAGCAATTTTCCATAAAGTATTAAATGTTCAATGCTGATAGTTCTTGAAATATCCACCTCTGGATACGAGTTCCCCAATGAAGCTTACACAAAAGGTGGGGAACCTTATCAGGAATATGCAATTTCTCTCTGCTGGTGATTTCAACTTATTGATGACTATATTGGATGCCCTGAAGCTTAAGGTGTGGTAAGCACTTTCGAAGAGAACCCTTCTTCTTAAATCAGAAATGAGCAAATGTTGACAAATATCAGAATATATAAGTGAAACACAAAAGCATTCCAATGTGTTGACACAGTTTGCAGTTTGGTATAACACATTTAACAGGATCCCACAGTCACTCACATGGGAAAAACATTCAGCATAAGGGGATCCTTCACATGCTCATCTTCAAATATGGTACGTATCATTCAATGCAAAAGGTGTGAAGAAGGGTGCTGTACTAGAGAGACAAGCCAGATGCTAAAGATGAGATGTAATCTACATAGACATTATATGAAATATGGCAATGCTAACCAGGATGTCACCTCTGTGGGACAGCACTTTACAAAACCAGAACACTACATCAATGATTTTATTGTGAGAATACTAAAAGGAAACTTTAAGACAATCCAGGAATGCTAAGACCTCTGATGTCAAAATGATGAAATATTTTGACACCCACCAGAAAGGACTTAACAAAGATCTGGGTTCTCTATCCTATTATAAACCATAAAATTCTACTGCTTTGTCACCCCCTTATCAGCCATCCATCTCTCCCTGTCTCTCATCTACCCAGCTCCCCAATAGTTGATCTCAAGCAGCAGAGAAGGAAAATGTAGTAGCCTAGTATGCTGCTATACCTCTTCCTCTTCCATTCCAATCAGTGGAGAATGCTGAAAAGTTGGCTAGGAAAGAGGGGATGGAGTAAGAGCCCACTGCAGGAAACCACCAACTTTTGGACTCATCTCAGACTCCCATTCTTTCTTAGGAATTGGACAATTCTGCGGGAAGAAGCAGCCTTTCCTGCAGCATTGTGGGAGACTGAGAGTCCTGATCAAGTACTGGGGTGTGACTGAGTCCATAATTTCCACTCTGAAAATGAATATGAAAGACAATGAAAACAATATTGTTTCTTTGCAAGGTCACATTTCTTTGCTTCAAACATAGACTATCTGCTTGATATAAGATAATTGTGTTCTTCATAGGAAACTTGAGGATATAGGAAATGTAGCCAGAAAAAAATAATCTGGCCTTAGTAATTTTCCTAAACCCCAAAAGCATTAGTTTCAGACATTATCTCTAGAAAATATTAAGTATGCCGGAGGCAGCTATTCCTCCAACATCAAAATCATTTGCCTTCTGCTGCATGTACTGGGAGTGTGCAGCACAGCCATTAATGGACTGCTTAGATTTACAGCACATTTTCGAAACACTGCCAGGAGGAAGAACTGCCCAGAACATCACTGATAGTTATTTGTTTCTTTGAACCAGTGAGTTTTGAAGCCTTTCTTGCTGTTACATGTTTGATTTCTTGAAGGCTGGTTTGAGCTGTGAGCCCTTGAATTGACTAGTGGACTGTGTAATGCAAAGGTCTTCCTTAATAGCCAAGACTACTATCATTCAATGAGAGAGAAAATAGATTGTACAAATAGAAAAAGGAGCTTTTAAACTACACCTTTGTGTATATATTTCTGCCTGCTTGCATTATGTCTTCCAGAGTATGTGCAATACCTTCCTAGATCTGCCCTAAGGCTATAGAACTCGCATTCAATACTGGGTCTGAGTCTCTGAGTCACTTTTCTAGCTCCCTGGTGCAGATTCTTTGTAGGGGGGAAATAATATACTGTACTGTCAGGGCCAAAGGCATAGATTGATACCTTCCTTGTCTCTGTGTCAGTAACCAGTCAGTGTTCAATCATGGTGTTACAGCGTTTCCTCCACAGAAATAATCTGGCTCTATGAATATTTCTTTCTTGAGACATCCAAGATGCAAAGAGAATAGTAAATTAGTGAATCTGTGTTCCCATTTTCACTCTTTTTCAGTAGGTACAAATGTACCCAGAGAAAGTATTCTTTCAAAATAAAAAAAATCCCGACGTGTGGTCTATTTACTCCATTTTTGTCCTACCCCTTGCCTAGGTAAAAGTATTTGTATGTGTAGTTTTGGTGCCCCATCTTTTACTAAAAAACATGTAAAATAGAGAGGAACTGAAAAAGGTCAGACAAGGGCAATAAAAATGACATAGAGGGGCATAATTGAACGAAAACGTCTATCTCCATGGGCGTTTATCTCCGAGAACGGGTCCGTGAAGGGGCGGACCGAACCGTATTTTCGAAAAAAAATAGACGTCCATGTTTTATTCGACAATTTGTGAGCTGGGCGTTTTTGTTTTTCAGTGATAATGGAAAATGAAAGCGCCCAGCTCAAAAACGAATAAATCCAAGGCATTTGTTCATGGGAGGGGCCAGGATTTGTAGTGCACTGGTCCCCCTCACATGCCAGGACACCAACCGGGCACCCTAGGGGGCACTTTTACAAAAACAAAAAAAAAGGTCAAAGAGCTCCCAGGTGCATAGCACCCTTCCCTTGTGTGTTGAGCCCCCAAATCCCCCTCAAAACCCACTGCCCACAAGTCTACACCATTACTATAGCCCTAAGAGGTGAAGGGGGGCACCTACATGTGGGTACAGTGGGTTTGGGGGGTTGGACGACTAAGCATTAAGCAGCACAATTGTAACAGGTGGGGGGGGGGATGGGCCTGGGTCCACCTGCCAGAAGTCCACTGCACCCCCTAACAACTGCTCCAGGGACCTGCATACTGCTGCCAGGGAGGTGGGTATGACATTTGAGGGTGAAAATAAAAAGTTGTGAAACATCATTTTTTGTGGTGGGAGGGGGTTAGTGACCACTGGGGGAGTCAGGGGAGGTCATCCCCGATTCCCTCTGGTAGTAATCTGGTCATTTAGGGCACTTTTTGGGGCCTTATTTGTGAAAAAACAGGGTCCAGGAAAAGTGCCCTAAATTCTAGCTACAAACGCATACTTTTTTTCCATTATCGGTGAAAGGCGCCCATCTCTGTTCGGGTGATAACCACGCCCCAGTCCCGCCTTCACCACGCCTCTGACACGCCCCCGTCAACTTTGTACGCTTCCGCGATGGAGTGCAGTTGAAAACGTCCAAGTTTGGCTTTCGATTATATCGCTTTATTCGTTTTTGGGAGATAAACACCTATCTCCCGATTTAGGTTGCAATATAGGCGTTTTTGTCTTTCGATTATAAGCTGGATAGGGGATGAAACAGTTAGTACTAGTCATTTCTATAACGCTAGTAGACATATGCAGCACTGTACACATTATATGCAGGTACTTTCTCTGTCCCTAGAGGATTCACAATCTAAGCTTTTTTTGTACCTGGGGCAATGGAGGATTAGGTGACTTGTCCAAGGTCACAAGGTGCTGCAGTGAGAATTTAACGCAGATTGCCAGACTCAAAGCCCACCACACTAACCATTAGGCTGCTCCTTCACTCCCCCCCCCCCAAAAAAAAAAAAGCTTCACAAATTTGCATGTCATCCTTATGCAGGGGTCATGCTAATCTTCTCTGTATCGTTCCAATTTTAGTATATGTGCTACAGGAGATATGATAGAGGTTTGTGAGATCATGTGTGGAGTGGAACAGGTATATAGAGAACAATTATTTAGGTCCAGGGGAAACTGTAAAGCTAACAGGAAGCAGATTTAAAGCAAATTATAAAAAGTGTTGTTTTTATAACATCAAGGAACAATCATCCCATGGAATTTCCTCACCTGAATCCCTGAGGAAGTTGCCAAGATGACACCCACGACATTGGGCATTTATAGGCGAGTTTTTATATCAATTGGATTTAGATGATATCAGGAGATGCTGACCACCATCTTGGTGCAACAGTTGAAAGTAGATAAGTACATTTGGATCAAAATTGGATTTTCAATTTAATTTGTGTGAGGTATATTTATTTAGTGTAAAGGAGCACTTGATTAATTTGTTGTAATTGGAGTTTGGCCGATGAATGACAAAATAATCCACCCAAATAAGTGGTTATATAAGTCACACCTTTGTATGGGCGAGTTACTTCTCTGAGGGCTTCTCCTTGTTTCACACACAAATTTTGCCATATATATATGTGTGATGACTATTGGGCTCATTTTCGAAAGAGAAGGATACCCATCTTTCGATATAAATCAGAAGATGGACGTCCTTTTCACATACACTGGTCTAGAATTTCCCGGATCTCCCCTGGAACCTTTTTAAAAAATCAGCGTTACATTGGCCACCCTCCAATCTTCCGGTACCACGTTCGATTTTAAGGATAAATTGCATATCACTAACAGTAGCTCCGCAAGCTCATTTTTCAGTTCTATCAGTACTCTAGGATGAATACCATCTGGTCCAGGAGATTTGCTACTCTTCAGTTTGCTGAACTGCCCCATTAGGTCCTCCAGGTTTACCGTGAAGTCAGTGAGTTTCTCCAACTCGCCCGCTTGAAATACCATTTCTGACACCGGTATCCCACCCAAATCTTCCTCAGTGAAGACCGAAGCAAAGAATTCATTCAATCTCTCTGCTACGTCTTTATCTTCCTTGATAGCCCCAAATCTAGGGACGGCGAAATTTAAGGATTTGGATGTTGAAACAAAAGATAGACGTCCATCTTGTTGAGTGGAACAGGTATATAGAGAACAATTATTTAGGTCCAGGGGAAACTGTAAAGCTAACAGGAAGCAGATTTAAAGCAAATTATAAAAAGTGTTGTTTTTATAACATCAAGGAACAATCATCCCATGGAATTTCCTCACCTGAATCCCTGAGGAAGTTGCCAAGATGACACCCACGACATTGGGCATTTATAGGCGAGTTTTTATATCAATTGGATTTAGATGATATCAGGAGATGCTGACCACCATCTTGGTGCAACAGTTGAAAGTAGATAAGTACATTTGGATCAAAATTGGATTTTCAATTTAATTTGTGTGAGGTATATTTATTTAGTGTAAAGGAGCACTTGATTAATTTGTTGTAATTGGAGTTTGGCCGATGAATGACAAAATAATCCACCCAAATAAGTGGTTATATAAGTCACACCTTTGTATGGGCGAGTTACTTCTCTGAGGGCTTCTCCTTGTTTCACACACAAATTTTGCCATATATATATGTGTGATGACTATTGGGCTCATTTTCGAAAGAGAAGGATACCCATCTTTCGATATAAATCAGAAGATGGACGTCCTTTTCACAGAAACGTCCAAATCGGTATAATCGAAAGCTGATTTTGGACGTCCACAACTGCACTCCGTCGCAGAGTCAGCCATAGTTCAAGGGGGCATGTCGGAGGCGTAGCGAAGGCGGGATTTGGGCATGCCTAACACTTGGACGTCCTTGACCCATAATCGAAAAAAACAAGGACGTCCCTGACGAACACTTGGACATTTTCACCCGGATCTATTTTTCTTACAACTAAGGCACAAAAAGGTGCCCGAAATGACCAGATGACCACCGGAGAGAATCGGGGATGACCTCCCATTACTCCCCCAGTGGTCACTAACCCCCTCCCATCCTCAAAAAACATCTGTAAAAATATATTGTGCCAGCATCTGTGCCAGCCTCAGATGTCATACTCAGGTCCATGACAGCAATATGCAGGTCCCTGGAGCAGTTTTAGTAGGTGAATGCACATCAGACAGGTAGACCCAGCACCATCGCCTCCCCACCTGTTAAGTTTGTGGAGGAAACAGCGAGCCCTCCAAAACCCACCACAAACCCACTGTACCCACATCTAGGTGCCCTCCACCCGTAAGGGCTATGGTAGTGGTGTACAGTTGGGGGTAGTGGGTTTTGGGGGGGGGGGGGGGTTGGGTTGCTCAGCACACAAGGTAAGGGAGCTATGTTCCTGAGAGCATTTTATGAAGTCCACTGCAGTGACCCCTAGGGTGCCCAGTTGGTGTCCTGGCATGTCAGGGGGACCAGTGCACTACAAATGCTGGCTCCTCCCACGACCAAATGGCTTGCATTTGGTCGTTTCTGAGATGGACGCCCTTGGTTTTGAAAATCACCGAAAATCAGAAACGTTCACGTTTAGGGACATCCATAAGTACATAAGTAATGCCACACTGGGAAAAGACCAAGGGTCCATCGAGCCCAGCATCCTGTCCACGACAGCGGCCAATCCAGGCCAAGGGCACCTGGCAAGCTTCCCAAACGTACAAACATTCTATACATGTTATTCCTGGAATTGTGGATTTTTCCCAAGTCAATTTAGTAGTGGTTTATGGACTTGTCCTTTAGGAAACCGTCTAACCCCTTTTTAAACTCTGCCAAGCTAACAGCCTTCACCACGTTCTCCGACAACGAAATCCAGAGTTTAATTATGCGTTGGGTGAAGAAAGATTTTCTCCGATTTGTTTTAAATTTACTACACTGTAGTTTCATCACATGCCCCCTAGTCCTTGTATTTTTGGAAAGCGTGAACAGACGCTTCACATCCACCTGTTCCACTCCACTCATTATTTTATATACCTCTATCATGTCTCCCCTCAGCCGTCTCTTCTCCAAGCTGAAAAGCCCTAGCCTCCTTAGTCTTTCTTTATAGGGAAGTCGTCCCATCCCCGCTATCATTTTAGTCGCCCTTCGCTGCACCTTTTCCAATTCTACTATATCTTTCTTGAGATGCGGCGACCAGAATTGAACACAATACTCAAGGTGCGGTCGCACCATGGAGCGATATAACGGCATTATAACATCCTCACACCTGTTTTCCATACCTTTCCTAATAATACCCAACATTCTATTCGCTTTCCTAGCCGCAGTAGCACATTGAGCAGAAGGTTTCAGTATATTATCGACGACGACACCCAGATCCCTTTCTTGGTCCGTAACTCCTAACGTGGAACCTTGCATGACGTAGCTATAATTCGGGTTCTTTTTTCCCACATGCATCACCTTGCACTTGCTCACATTAAACGTCATCTGCCATTTAGTCGCCCAGTCTCCCAGTCTTGTAAAGTCCTTCTGTAATTTTTCACAATCCTGTCGCGAGTTAACGACTTTGAATAACTTTGTGTCATCAGCAAATTTAATTACCTCGCTAGTTACTCCCATCTCTAAATCATTTATAAATATATTTAAAAAACAGCGGTCCTAGCACAGACCCCTGAGGAACCCCACTAACTACCCTTCTCCATTGTGAATACTGCCCATTTAACCCCACTCCCTGTTTCCTATCCTTCAACCAGTTTTTAATCCACAATAGGACATTTCCTCCTATCCCATGACCTGTAGCCTTTCATGAGGTACCTTGTCAAACGCCTTTTGAAAATCCAGATACACAATATCAACCGGCTCCCCTTTGTCCACATGTTTGTTTACTCCTTCAAAGAATTGCAGTAAATTGGTCAGGCAAAATTTCCCCACACAAAAGCCGTGCTGACTTGGTCTCAGTAATCCATGTCCTTGGATGTGCTCTGTAATTTTGTTTTTGATAATAGCCTCTACCATTTTCCCCGGCACCGATGTCAGACTCACTGGTCTAGAATTTCCCGGATCTCCCCTGGAACCTTTTTAAAAAATCAGCGTTACATTGGCCACCCTCCAATCTTCCGGTACCACGTTCGATTTTAAGGATAAATTGCATATCACTAACAGTAGCTCCGCAAGCTCATTTTTCAGTTCTATCAGTACTCTAGGATGAATACCATCTGGTCCAGGAGATTTGCTACTCTTCAGTTTGCTGAACTGCCCCATTACGTCCTCCAGGTTTACCGTGAAGTCAGTGAGTTTCTCCAACTCGCCCGCTTGAAATACCATTTCTGACACCGGTATCCCACCCAAATCTTCCTCAGTGAAGACCGAAGCAAAGAATTCATTCAATCTCTCTGCTACGTCTTTATCTTCCTTGATAGCCCCAAATCTAGGGACGGCGAAATTTAAGGATTTGGATGTTGAAACGAAAGATAGACGTCCATCTTGTTGAGAAAATACAGGTTTCCCCCACCCCTGGATTGGGATGTTTTGCAAGGATGTCCAAATCGAAACTTGGACGTCCCTTTCGAAAATGCCCCTCTTTGTGATCCCCAGTTTGGCGTGAGGTTATATTAAGAGTATTTGGTGTATGGTATCTGGCATAGTGTGAATGAGATAGAATTTAGAAAATTTCCAAGAGGAGAAGTCTTGTTTGTAGCAGATGTTTCCATAGTTTTGATGTCTAAGGGGCCTTTTACAGAGCAGTGGTAAGCCCAACGTGGACTTACCGCTTGCTCTTCCAGGACTACCGCTAGCCCAATGCGACCACCGGCGGTAGTCCCGCCCCATGCATGCACAATTTCCATGGGAAAAAGAAAACCCCCCAGAAATGACTTGCACGGCAGTAACCCAGTGGTAATCGGGCATTGCTGCGTGCTGCCCAGTTACCGCCGAGTTAGCATAGGAACTCTTATGGCTGCCTCAATTGGTGGTGGTAAGGGCTTCCTGTGTCATGGCCATGTGGTAAGAGATCTCTGACCTCATGGCCATGTGTGCTTGGGGTCTTTTTTACCCGTTGCAGTAAAAAGGGCACTGTTGCATGGGAAATACAGCCCCTGCCACTAGCTCAGGGCCTTTTTTCCTGCAGCTTAGTAAAAGGACTCCTTAATTCTTTACTCAGATGCATTTTATTGCTGGCAAGGCAGCCTGTAAGAATGTGCATTTGTTTTTTGACTAATGGTAAATGTAACAAATAGCAGCATATTTGGATAGTTTTATCACCAACTAACTGAGGGGCCCTTTTACTAAGCTGAGATAAAAGGGGGCCTTACATGCGCTGAGGCCCCCTTTTACCCCAGCAGTAAAATACTGTCCATTTTTGACTAAAAGAAATGGCCATGCGGTAGGTGTACCACTTACTACACAGCCATTTTGTTGGGGAGCCCTTACCACCACCCATTGAGATGGCAGTAGGGGATTCGCCACTGGTTAAGTTCCGGTGCTACAAAAAATTGAAAAACTTCCTGTAGCACCGGAAATAGCGCACACTGGGGGTGGGACCTACTGTCGGGATCCTGCGGTAGTTCCAGATTGGCGTGTGGCAAGGCTACTGCCGCAGCCAACCCTTTAGTAAAAGGGCCCCTGAATGCACAGAACTGCAGGTTTACTTGAATTGCCATTCATTCCATTCATTTTCAACATAGACTCACACACACTCAGATGTGCTAGTGCCATTATGGGAGGGGTAGAATGGGGGAGGGATGGGGAAGAAGACAGAAGCATGAGACATTTCTGCCAATAAAGTTGGAACTTATTGACAATATAACATAGTAGACGATGGCAGATAAAGACCTGTATGGTCCATCATGATTAAGTATACATATGTAGTTCACATCATACTTTATACAACGAGTTATCTTGTTGGATGGACCTCTATGGTCCATCAAACAAGATAATACCTGGGTTTAAATTCCAAAATAGTTGCACAATCTTCTCATATATCATATAAAAACTACTATATATAAATACAAAAATACATCAATACAAAATCTTTATTATATTCTACCAACATTTTGCAAAATGTTTGAAAATAATTACATCATATATCCACTCACTCTTACTCATACTCCTCACTCTCAACTAAACAGTTCCACTTCTCAATACAACATACATACATCCATACCTAAAATCATAAATACTAATTAATACAGTTTGTCTCATACACTTCCGGTCTGTCAGCACAACTTGGAGTCCAATTCCTAAGTACAATTGGACTCTAAGTTGTGGTGACAGACTGGAGATGTATGAGACAAACTGTATTAATTAGTATTTATGATTTTAAGTATGGATGTATGTATGTTGTATTGAGAAGTGGAACTGTTTAGTTGAGAGTGAGGAGTATGAGTAAGAGTGAGTGGATATATGATGTAATTATTTTCAAAAATTTTGCAAAATGTTGGCAGAATATAATAAAGATTTTGTATTGATGCATTTTTGTATTTATATATAGTTACTTTTATATGATATATTGTATAAAATATGATGTGAATTACGTATGTATACTTAATCATGATTTCTCCTTGTCATTTTCAAGGCATAGACTGTAGAAGTACACACAGCACTGACCCTGTTCTCAAGCTACTGAGGCTCAATCTGTCCAACCATGATCGCAGCATAGATTGTAGAAGTGCGCCCAGCACTAGCTTTGCTTCCCAATTACTGGTGTTGCTCCAGTAATTCTGCAAAAAGTTCAAGTTTAGAGACAGGAAAAAAATAATTTCCAACTATTTGAGGGTTGCTGGCTGATCTTGAAGGGAAAGAGTGCTTACTTTCTCAAGGGATTAGCAAAGTAGTAGGGAGGGAGAGTTTGAGTGAAAGGAATGCTCACTTCTTGCTTAGCTTTCCAAGTTTGTTAGCATTGCTAGCTGTTGCAGGCAGGCAAGTGGAATGGTGGGGGAGAGGGGAGGGGGAATTGAATGTCATCTTAGTTTAGTATATCTGTCTCACTAGCAGAGAGACAGAAGTGAATTACTTTAAGCAATCTTTCACTCACTGGCTTTATAGAAAAGTCAACTAATGTAGCAATTCTATAGTACAAAATAGTAGAGATCCCTATAGAACTTTACAAATTATTATTATTTTCAAAGTTAATCTAACTTCAAGAAAGAAGGATTGCACCCTGCAGTCTGCTGAAAGGCTTCTCCTAACTGATTAGATGGTGCTGGCAACTGAATGGACCTCAGCCTAAATATTAGAGAAATAATAGTGGGGTTCATTACTTCTAAGTTCTAACGCGCTACAGGGTTATGCAATAAGCCCTATTGCTCTGCTGCCTACATTTTCCCTGTCTTTTCCATAACTTTCCTCTGTTACTTCTCAGCCAATCCAATCTCCTCTTATTTCCACATCAGCCTTTTTCAAACATCTAAAACCTCAGGCTTATTTTTAAAAGAGAAGGGCGCCCATCTTTCGACACAAATCGGGAGATGGGCGTCCTTCTCCCAGGGTAGCCCAAATCAGCATAATCGAAAGCCAATTTTAGGCATCCTCAACTGCTTTCTGTAGTGGGGACTACCAAAGTTCAAGGGGGCGTGTCAAAAGCGTAGCGAAGGCAGGACTGGGGCATGCCTAACACATGGGCGTCCTCGACCGGTAATGGAAAAAAGAAGGGCGTCTTTGTCAAACACTTGGGCGACTTTACTTGGTTCATTTTTTGTTACAACCAAGCCTCAAAAAGGTGCCCGAACTGACCAGATGACCACCGGAGGGAATCGGGGATGACCTCCCCTTACTCTCCCAGTGGCCACCAACCCCCTCCCACCCTAAAAAAACCATTTTTAATATTTTTTGCCAGCCTCTATGCCAGCCTCAAATGTCATACCCAACTCCATGACAGCAGTATGCAGGTCCCTGGAGCAGTTTTAGTGAATACTGCAGTGCACTTCAGGCAGGCGGACCCAGGCCCATCCCCCCCTTACCTGTTACATGTGGTAAATGTGAGCCCTTCAAAACCCACCAGAAACCCACAGTACCCACATGTAGGGGCCCCCCTTCACCCCTTAGGGCTATGGTAGTGGTGTAGAGTTGTGGGGAGTGGGTTTTGGGGGCTCAGCACACAAGGTAAGGGAGCTATGCACCTGGGAGCAATTTCTGAAGTCCACTGCAGTGCCCCCTAGGGTGCCCAGTTGGTGTCCTGGCATGTGAGGGGGACCAGTGCACTATGAATGCTGGCTCCTCCCACGACCAAATGACTTGGATTTGGTTGTTTCTGAGATGGGCGTCCTCGGTTTCCATTATCGCTAAAAATCGGGGACGACCATCTCTAAGGACGACCATCTCTAAGGTTGACCTAAATTTCACGATTTGGCCATCCCTGACCATATTATCGAAATGAAAGATGGATGCCCACCTTGTTTCGATAATACGGGTTTCCCCGCCCTTTCGCCGGGATGTCCTGCAAAGACGTCCTCAGGAAAACTTGGGTGCTCCTTTTGATTATGCCCCTCCACGTTTCCCAATACTCTTTAAAACCCCCCAGCAAGCGCTGCTATTACAGGGGTGGGTAAGGGGGCTGATCAGTTACCAGCAGCCACATGGTACCAACTATTCAGTGTTCTCTTAAGATTGGGAACCTGAGAGTTACCCCTCTTCTCCTCCTCACCCTGCCTCATGCCTCAACTCGCCCCCCCCCCCCAAAAAAAAAATTCCACCTCATAATGACATAAATTAACATAAAAGGTTACAAACTTCACATGAACTTAACAATTTTGCTTTAAATACAAAAGTGATTACAAATGATACAAAACATCTCTATTTGGCTGATGTACTCTTTAAGTAAGTATGATAGATTGATGCATTGGCTACCAACAGAAGCTAGAATTTGGTTCAGGCTGTACTGTATAATATTCAAGATCATAAATGGATCTGCACCTCACTATATGTATAAATTGATTTACTTTTCTTCTGCTGGTAACAGATATTCTACACACAACGATTTAATGTTACATTTTCCTAATCCTAGAGGTACCAGATTTAAAAACAAATTCTAGTTTCATCTTTTACTTATCATGCTGCAATGGCTTGGAATTTACTAACTAATAATTTGAGATTTCTGAGTAACTACAGAGTTAAAAAAAATCTATAAAAATCTTTCTTTTATTTTCTAAATATGTATTACTTATGTAATTCTGCATTATTAACCATTGATTGCTTGAAAGTTCTTACCGATTGTAAACTTCCTAGATACTTCCTAGACTTTTTTATTGTTATCCACTTAGAACTACATAAGTATTAGCAATTGGGAAGCAAAGCCAGTGCTGCACAGACTTTTACAGTATTTGCCCTAATCGTGGCTGCACAGATTCAGCTTTCAGAAGTTGGAGAACAAGGCCAGTACTAGGCAGACTTCTACAGTCTGTGCCCTGATCAAGGCTATTTGGATGGGCTGGAGTGTAGCTTTTCAGGGGCTTTGCTGTTAACTTCAGAAATTTCAGAACAAGGCCAGTGCTGGGCAGACTTCTACAATCTATGCCCTGAAAATGGCAAGCGAGTTTATCTTGTTGGGCAGACAGATTGGACCGTACAGGTCTTTATCTGCCATCATCTACTATGTTACTAATGTAATTATTTAAAAAAAAAATGCAAAAACCAGTAATACTGTCCTTCTAACCATGGCCTAAATGTAACTATTCATTACCCCCTAATTCTATAAAATTAGGTGCCCTCATAATTTATAGAATAAGGTCAGTTGCATGTGCAAATTAGTTTAATAATTGGTTGTTCATTGGAATTAACTATTGGCTTAAATTGGTGCTAATTGACATGAATTGGCACCAGTTGGCTGTTGCGCATGCTCCTGACCTTAGTCACTATTCTAGAATCTGCGTGCGCAATTTCTATAGCACGCAACTTCTAGAGGGCATGACCATGGGAAGGACATGGGCAGATCAGGAGCGTGCCTATGAGTTACACATGCAGGTTATAAAATACAAGGGGTTACATACCTAACTGCCAAGAGTTAGGCATGAGCACTTACACCTGCCCATGATTAAGGTTAGGCTCGACTGTGGACTTACGCTGTTATTCTATAATGGCAGTTCCAAACAGAACTCCTGTTATAGAATTTATACTTAGTGTGCATTATCCTGGCACCTAAAGTTTGGCAACATTTTGAGAATGCACCCTCATATTACTACATGGGTAGCCGTCCTAGGCTACAATTGTAGAAAAAGGAGAAGAAGGACCCCCAAACACCCTAGTGTGGAGGAGTGGCCTAGTGGTTAGTGCACTAGTCTTGCAATCCAGAGGTGGCTGGTTCAAACCCCACTGCTGCTCCTTGTGATCTTGGGCAAGTCACTTAACCCTCCATTGCCCCTGGTACAAAATAAGTACCTGAATATATGTAAACCACTTTGAATGTAGTTGCAAAAACCTCAGAAAGGTGGTATATCAAGTCCCATTTCCCTTTCCCTATTTGAGATTCTAGATGGAATGTTGCTACTATTGGAGATTCTGTTGCTACTGTTTGAGATTCTACATGGAATGTTGCTATTCCACTAGCAACATTCCATGTAGAAGCCTGTCCTTGCAGATCAGCAACGCGGCCGCGCAGGCTTCTGTTTCTGTGAGTCTGACGTCCTATTGGGACCAGTGCTACTTAACATATTTATAAATGATATGGAAATCGGAATGATGAGTGAGGTGATTAAATTTGCAGATGATACGAAACTACTCAAGGTTGTTAAAACATGTGCGGGTTATGAAATATTGCAGGAAGACCTTAAGAAATTGGAAGACTGGGCATCATTGCCCTAACTTCATTATTTTTCCCCATGTCTATTTTAAGGCAAATAAACATTGGACAATCTTCAGGCAACCAGTTTACCTGCATTAATGGCTTTCCAAAACTGCCCTTAAATTAATTTATAAAACATTTTGATAATTAATGTGAAATACAAGATTATGAACAAATATATGTATTCTAAGTCTATCAGAGCTCTTGCTGGATAACAAAAAGTAGCTAACGAAATAACTGCGGTACTCCTTCCTTTTCAGTACCTTTGATTGGAAATTAAGATTGAGCCGCAAGGCATCCCATTAGCCAGCATGAAACCTCATTCTGGATCCTGATGTGGTACAAGAAATTAAATGAATGGTGTACTGCTTAGCAGTTTGTAGCAGTTTTCAAGCAGTGGAGATCTACTGTGAATACTGGCCACCTGATCTACTACCCAATTCCACCACACAGCTTTAATTTGGGGGATTTCCTCTATGACTGCCAGTGCCTTGGCTTTGTTTCTAACTCTGGTAGTGTGCTGTGTGCAGCAAGACAACAGCTGATGTACTGAAAAACAAAAGAAAAAAAATCTATCTATATATATGGAGGAACAGGCTTGAATACAGTTCCACTAGTTCTTTTCATACTTCAGCGCAGCAGGAATGTTCTGCTCCAGCCCCACCCAGGCAACCTACAGGTGGTATAGGAAGAGAAGGGGCGAGCCTGAAGCAGTGGCGTTCCTGGCCTGGATGGCACCCGCGGCGGAGCGCCGATGCACCCCCCCCCCGCTAGATGACACCTCCCCCCTCCAGCGAAATGACACCCCCCCCGGTGCACGCCGCTGGGGGCGGGGTGCCACGGCGTGCGCCTGCTCCTCCGAGTTCGCTAAACTTGGTTCGTTCGCTGCAGCTCCCTCTGCCCCGGAACAGGAAGTAACCTGTTCCAGGGCAGAGGGAGCTGCAGCGAACGAACGAAGTAACCTTTTCCGGGGCAGAGGGAGCTGCAGCGAACGAACGAAGTAACCTGTTCCGGGGGCAGAGGGAGCTGCAGCGAACGAACAAAGTAACCTGTTCCGGGGGCAGAGGGAGCTGCAGCGAACGAACGAAGTAACCTGTTCCGGGGGCAGAGGGAGCTGCAGCGAACGAACGAAGTAACCTGTTCCGGGGGCAGAGGGAGCTGCAGGGAACGAACGAAGTAACCTGTTCCGGGGGCAGAGGGTGCTGCAGCGAACGAACGAAGTAACCTGTTCCGGGGCAGAGGGTGCTGCAGCGAACGAACGAAGTAACCTGTTCCGGGGGCAGAGGGAGCTGCAGCGAACGAACGAAGTAACCTGTTCCGGGGGCAGAGGGAGCTGCAGCGAATGAACGAAGTAACCTGTTCCGGGGGCAGAGGGAGCTGCAGCGAACGAACGTTTAGCGAACTCAGAGGAGCAGGCGCGCGCCGCGGCACCCCCCAGTGGCGTGCACCCGGGGCGGACCGCCCCCACCGCCCCCCCTCTTGGTACGCCACTGGCCTGAAGCAAAGCAGTCACTCTACTTCCTAATTCAGCCTTCCTTCTCCTGTTGCCCCTTCTTCTGGCCTTCCCGCCCACTCCTCCCTCTGGCTCTGCAGTTCCACTTCCTTTATGTCTACAAATTAAGCCAATGAAACTAGCTAATGAGCCAGTGGAGTGCATGCTGAGATCTTGAACAGAATATGATTG
The DNA here is from genome assembly GCF_901765095.1 of Microcaecilia unicolor. Taxonomy (NCBI): domain Eukaryota; kingdom Metazoa; phylum Chordata; class Amphibia; order Gymnophiona; family Siphonopidae; genus Microcaecilia; species Microcaecilia unicolor. Next base: position 497,143,820 of record NC_044031.1, on the reverse strand, counting down.
AATTTCATTTTTAATGCTCTGTCTCACCATTACTGTGCAGTGACCCGTAGTTCATGTTAATAAATTGCTAGCCCCATTGTTGCTGTTCATTGTGGTAGACAGAATTGGACTCCCTCAGTAAATTCAATCCTTTTATCTGTGAGATACGTTACTAACTTGCCATTATCTCCAAACAGCTCGCATTATTTTTATATTTATGTCTGAAAGAAAGAAAACTGCTATTAGAAGCAAGGAGCAGCACAGCCAGATGTGGCATGCTGCTTGGAGTGTTGTAATTATTTCCACAAGCTGTGTTATCTAACGTACAAACAACTTTTAATTTCCAACCCCTCCAAGGATAAAGATGCTCATAAACACATCCTTCAGATAATAACTTTTGATTGCCTGGATGTGGTTTTGTTGGGGGAAAAAAAAGGAAATGAGACTTATTTCTAGCCTGTAGCATTTAATGAATAAGGAAGTTACAGCAGCAAATGAATTTCGGTGTATTTGTAATCACTTTGCAAATATAAATTATTCTCCAAATGTCTGGTGCTAGTCATGGAATATACATAAAGGATTTAAATAAGAATTCTTAGGTGGTCTTTTTTACTATGGTGCGTTAATGGATTTAGCGCACGCTAACAAATTAGTAGGCATTAAGTACCATGCAGCCCATAGGTATATAGGGGGAGATACTATCCAGCTTATAATCGAACGAGAAAAACGCCCAAGTTCCGACCTAAATCGGGAGATGGGCGTTTATCTCACAAAAACGAATAACGCGGTATAATCAAAAGCCGAATTTGGGTCGCTTTCAACTGCACTCCGTCGCGGATGCGGACAAAGTGGACGGGGGCGTGTCGAAGGCGTGTCGAAGGCGGAACTGGGGCGTGGTTATCACCCGAACAGAGATGGGCGCCCTTCGCCGATAATGGATGCGTTTGTAGCTAGAATTTAGGGCACTTTTCCTGGACCCTGTTTTTTCACGAATAAGGCCCCAAAAAGTGCCCTAAATGACCAGATTACCCCCAGAGGGAATTGGGGATGACCTCCCCTGACTCCCCCAGTGGTCACTAACCCCCTCCCACCACAAAAAAATGATGTTTCACAACTTTTTATTTTCACCCTCAAATGTCATACCCTCCTCCCAGGCAGCAGTATGCAGGTCCCTGGAGCAGTTGTTAGGGGGTGCAGTGGACGTCAGGCAGGTGGACCCAGGCCCATCCCCCCTACCTGTTACAATTGTGCTGCTTAATGCTTATTAGTCGTCCAACCCCCCCAAACCCACTGTACCCACATGTAGGTGCCCCCCTTCACCCCTTAGGGCTATAGTAATGGTGTAGACTTGTGGGCAGTGGGTTTTGAGGGGGATTTGGGGGGGCTCAACACACAATGGAAGGGTGCTATGCACCTGGGAGCTCTTTTACCTGTTTTTTTGTTTTTGTAAAAGTGCCCCCTAGGGTGCCCGGTTGGTGTCCTGGCATGTGAGGGGGACCAGTGCACTACGAATCCTGGCCCCTCCCACGAACAAATGCCTTGGAGTTATTCGTTTTTGAGCTGGGCGCTTTCATTCTCCGTTATCGCTGAAAAGCAAAAACGCCCAGCTCACACATTGGCGAATAAAACATGGGCGTCTATTTTTTTCGTAAATACAGTTTGGTCCGCCCCTTCACGGACCCGTTCTCGGAGATTAACGCCCATGGAGATAGGCGTTTCTGTTCCATTATGCCCCTCTATATATGGTGCCTAAAAAAATCAGCACGGAAATCAATGCGGCATACCCCACCGACCCAACATAAAAAACCTGGACATCTGCGACACAACTTAACTAAAGATCGTAACGGACATATCCTAACTCTTTCTTTCCCTCTCTAAGTTCTCCCCAATTGTCTTTACCATACATATATCTCACTCTACCATAATATCACCTTGATATTAATCGCAACTTGTATTTGTTCATACCGAAATCGGTTAATGCCGATTATGGTACCATGTAAGCCACACTGAGCCTGCAAAAAAGGTGGGAAAATGTGGGATACAAATGCAACAAATAAATAAAAAATAAATAAATGCCAACTATTCTATAAGTGGTGCCTAGATTTAGGCACAGTATATAGAATATGCTTAGTTGATATCTCATCACCTAAAACTATGCACTTCCATTTACAACAATAAAAATATGGCATAAATCCCGGCACATAGATTTAGGTGCACTGGGCTATGTTCTATAACTACACACAACTTTATTTGCACTGCCCATGAAACATCCGTTTCCCCGCCCATAACCACATCACTTTTTCACTGCATTTTAGAATGCGCTTAGCGAGCTGTGCACGTAAATTCTCATTATTGCCAATTAGTGCTCATTATTGCCTGTTAAGAGTTGTTATCAAAGCTGATTATCTTGTTAAGCCAATTAAGTTATGCGCGTTGTTATAAAATACGCTTTGATTTTGGCACAGATCTCTCGGCGTGCTACATAGAATCTGGGGGCTAATGGACTATATGGCATATAGCGCGTGCTAATTGTTAATGTGTGCTAAATCCTTTAGCGCATCTTAGTTAAAGGACCCCTTAGTGTTCATGTTCACCATGAAGTTTGCAAGGTTTTTATTTTAAACCAGGGGCTCTCAACCCAGTCCTCAGGGCACCCTTAGGCTGACTGGTTTTCAGGCTATCCCCACTGAATATGTATAATACAAGTGAAGGTTCACACTCAATAACTGGTTGTACTCATTTATACATCCACGAACATAACAACCGTTTGTAATGCAAAATATATGTATCTTTTAATTTTTTCAAAATATACAATAAAATTCTCTCTTACCACACTGTTGTGTACTAACACCTACATTCCACACTCATTCACTCTCATTCATACACCTCATACATCACAATATAAACTCAATACAATATAACAGGACTTTTGTTCTGAATACATATCAATACTAATCTGTGTAATCATGACCGTATACATCATCACGATGTTGATTTGTTAATCCTCAGTCAATTATACTTTTACTTCTGTTTTCAAACATCAGATAGTCAATAGCCTATGGTATAAGCTCCAGTTCCACAATCCTCCTGCCGGAGTGCTGTGTACATAAATCACAAATCCTTATTGGTGCCAAGATGTAGTTGTCAGCACTCGTTGGAATAAGGACTCCAATTCTCAAATTTCAGATCAAGTCAACTGTTAACTTGTAAATGATGAATTCCCTCTCAGGATCGTTATTCACTAGGCAATCGAACCACCACACTAGGACCCGACATGATCATGTTTCGCTATAAATCAGCGTCTTCAGGGGTCTTGTGCTCAGCTCTTCAAGATGATCAGGTATTCAACAACCAGCGATGTGCCGGTGATGCCGTCCAACAGGTTGCTCACACATGCGCATGCATAGGCAATGAGTGAATGCGACGAGTGACTGTGAGTTCCGAGGATTAGGGCAAAAAATAGGTATATGCGATATAATAAACAATTCGAAGAAATTTACGGTGTAAGGAGTACTTTATGTAAGTAATTACTACTACTACTATTAAACATTTCTATAGCGCTACCAGACTTACGCAGCGCTGTACAAATTAACATGAAAAGACAGTCCCTGCTCAACAGAGCTTATAATCTAAATTGGACAGACAGACAGCTAGGGGTGGGGAAATTGCAGTGGTAGGGGCAGTGGCGTACCAAGGGGGGGGGGCAGTGGCGTACCAAGGGGGGGGGGGCGGTGGGGGCGGTCCGCCCCGGGTGCCAGTGGGTGGGGGGTGCTCCGCTCCCGTCGCCTCCCGTGGCCGTTCCCGCGGCGCTGCACATTAAAAAAACCGGCGAAGCTGCGTCGCAGGCAGCGCCTCGCGCCCTGCTTGTAAAAAAAAAATCAAATCTCCTTCATTCTCCTCCTCGTCTTGACGTCTTGACATCGACTTGGGCCTTCCAATCAATTTGATTGGAAGGCCCGAGTCAACGTCAAGACGTCAAGACGAGGAGAAGGAAGGAGATTTGATTTTTTTTTTACAAGCAGGGCACGAGGCGCTGCCTGCGACGCTGCTTCGCCGGTTTTAACGGGACTGAGGTGGGGAAGGAGAGGGGCGAAAGGGACTCGGGTGGGGGTGTTCAGAGGGGAGAAGGGGATTGGGGTGGGGGTCTCAGTCAGAGGAGGGGAGAAGGGGACTGGGGTGGGGGTCTCAGACAGGGGAGGGGAGAAGGGGACTGTGGTAGGGGTCTCAGACAGGAGAAGGGGAGGGGAGAAGGGGACTGGGGTGGGGGTGTTCAGAGGGGAGAAGGGGGCTGGAACTGGGGGCTGAAAAAAGGGGCAGAGAGAGAGAGGGGACAGATCCTAGATGGAAGGGGGAGCGAGAGGGAGGGCAGACCCTGGATGGATGGGAGAGGGAGGGCAAATGGTGGATTGAAGGGGCAGAGAGAAAGGGCAGGCAGTGGATGGAAGGGACGGCAGAGAGGGCAGACACTGGATGGCAGAGAGAGAGAGAGTGAAGACAGATGCTGGATGGAAGGAAGACGGTGAAAAGAAGATGAGGAAAGCAGAAACCAGAGACAACAAACTGTAAATAAAATATATTTTTTTATTTTTTTTGCTTTAGGATAAAGTATTGTAGATGTGTTAAATGTTTATAATAGAACATGTAAATAAGGTAATCTTTTTATTGGACTAATTATAATACATTTTGACTAACTTTCGGAGAACAAAACCCCCTTCCTCAGGTCAGGATAGGATACTGTAACAGCACTATACTGTACTGACCCGAGGACGGAGGTTTTGGCCTCTGAAAGCTAAATGTATTAGTCCAATAAAATGGTATTATTTTACTTTCTATATTTGTTTTATTTCTATTTGTTAATTTGTAAAGTGGTGATTGGTACTTGTTAGTTTTTTTCAAATTTACATCTGCTGTCTTTATATTTTGCACAGTACTAGGGGACAGTTTCTGTGGTGTTGCATTGTATGCAGAGTCTGGCATTGGGGGTTCAGTTTAATTTTTGTCTAAATAGAAAGTTTATGATTACTTATTCTATAGTGGATTAGGGTGTATCTGTGTTTGTGAAAAAGACATGGCTTTCAGTTAGCATTGACTGTGCAGGATTGACGATCTGTACTATTCTGTCTGGTTTTGTTTTACAATAGGTGAATTGATGTTCTAGGGCTCACTGTAGTGTTTAAGATGCTTTCCTTTTCCTTGTGTGACTCATAGAAATGACTGCTTATGGTATGGTAGAATTGCTCTATAGGTCCTGAGTGTTTTGTATTCTCGGCATGCCTAGTACTGGATTTGGGGGGGGGGGGGGGGGGGTGTTAAAAAATGACCGGCCCCGGGTGTCAACTACCCTAGGTACGCCACTGGGTAGGGGTGATAAGTGAGGGTGTTGAGTAAGTAATTATTGAGTTTGTACTCTGGTAATAAAACGTGAACCCCTGTTTGCTATAAATTTAAAAACATTGCCAGTCTTTTTTTAGTTTTTCCTGTTTTGACTAATAGGTAATACTTTCGCTTGTGTGTTAACGTTTGTACTTGCGGCATTGGTCCTCCATCTAAATACTTATATTACATTACATAAAATGTCTTATATACCACACATACCTTTTAGGGCTCAGTGCAGTTTAACAATAAGAATAACCAGGCATAGCTGGGAACTTACAATAATAAAATTATCAAACCAATTTAAATCCTTGATATTATATACTTATAAAACAGAGATTTTTGAAAGATTTTATAACTAGATATAGATCTTATGCTTTCTGGAGGTGAGTTCCGTACTTTCGCTGCTTGATAAATGTTTTCATCCAAAGTGATTTATACCTAACCCCTTTCAGATCTGGAAAATTAACTAACATCTGTTGTCTGGTCAATCATCAAATATACACAGTTGGGGAGATTATCAAATTTGTTAAGTACAATGGGGCCTGTCCATATACTATTAAGAAAAGCATCGTACATCATTTAAAAATTGCTCTAGCTTCAACTGGCAACCGTTGGCAACTATTGTTCTGCAGAGTTACACGGCCTGGTATTCTAACACATTTATTCAGGTAGCAGCACCCTACCTAGATAAATGCTGATGACCAGGCCCATCCATTCATTTTTAGTGTCATTATGTGAATATTGCCACTGAAGCTCATTATAGATCACCTCAGCGCTACACAGATAGACTGAGATAGTCACCAGAGTTATCCAGTTAATGGCATTATTCATTCACCTGGATAACCATCTAAATAAAGTTAAGACAGGAAAAAACTCTCCTAACTTTCTCTGGCTAGCCATCAAAGCAGGGGGCTGAATATCACTGCTTTCTGGATAGATCCAGCACTGACTGCCCTATCTGGATATTCAGTGCAGGGTATTATCCAGATACAGGTACTGAATATCTAGATTTTGTTCAAACATGGTGGCTGACATTTAAAAAAACTCACTAACAGTTACTTACGGGTTCTGATAGGCAGTACTCTTGTTTGTGGACTGCTTGCTTCCCATCATTCACACTGTAGATTCGCAACATTTTAATATTCTTTAGTGAACTGGTGGGGGATTTGAGGAGGCTGAGAGAGAAAGACAGAAGATATATGAAAGACATAGACTTGAGATAAGGATGGAGAAAGACTGAGAATACTGTGGGGGATGACTGTGAGAATTGGGGGGGGGGGGAGAGTGCAACTGTCAGGGATGATGACAGAGATTAAGAGGCAGATGCACTAAAGCTAAATGAGCCTTTAATGACTCTCCAACGAGGAAAATTTGATCCGTTGCATGCATCAAAGGGCTTTTACCGAGGAAGCCAGCAGCTAACGAAAACGGAATGGAGATGAGCAATTAGTGTGAAAACCCCATTGAAACGACATGCACTAACCTTTTCCGATTGCCTTTACGCAGGAAAAAGGCAGGAAATCTAACGAGAGGTCTGGACCACTCGTTAGGACAGCTCTGTGCCAGGAAAAATCATTAAGTGAAAAAATAAACAAACTTTGAGCCAATCCCAGCGCATTAGCAGAGCTAAAAGCGCTGTGATTGGTCCAAAGGACGTCAGAAAACACATAAATAAATAAAAATAAAAAAAGGATCGGGAGGGGGCAAGGGCGCTCATCAGGAGCGTCCTGTACGGACGGCCTTGCCCCCCCCCCCCCGCTGCTCCCCACTTTCCGCCGCTCCCCCCACCCCGAAAAAGCAAAATTCAAGCAGCCCCTGCCCCCCTCCCTTCCTCACTACTCTCTCACCTCAGCTCCGCCTCCCGACATCCTCCGTCCTGTGCCCCGCCCCCTTTTGGGGTCGTCGCCGCCATTCCCCTCCTCCATCGGGCCCCCCTCCCTCTTACCGGGCCCGTGCAGCGCCTCTCTCCTCTGTCCGAAGGCGCTGCACGGGCAAGAAGACAGCTGATGCCTGCCTTCGCCCAGCTTCGATGGCGCGTCTTTCTCCTGCTGGGCCCGCCCCTGTCTGACGTCAGTAACCTCGTGGGGAGCAGCGGGGGGGGGGGGGGCAAGGCCGTCCGTACAGGACGCTCCTGATGAGCGCCCTTGCCCCTCCCGACCCTTTTTTTCTATTTTTGTTTTGATTTGGGAGCCATGTGCTTGTGATTTGACTGTGTTTTGACTGTTTGTGGCATGCGCAGAGCAGCTAACATAACGCTTGGCTGCTCTGCGCATGATTTGGGGGCCGATTAATGATGTGTATTGTGATTCTTTGATACATTGTACGTTTCAATACCGATCTCAGCATGTGTGACTTTTTTTTTTGGTGCATTTTTCGTTATTTTAAAATCGTTAGGGACTTTAACGATTTAGATTTTTTTACGTTTGGTTGCTGCATCTGCCCCTAAGAAAGAAAGAGAGAATGTGTATGTGTATAACTACGAGATGATGGAGGCATTGAGAGAGAGTGTGTGTGACGGCTTGAGATAATTGAAGGTCTGAGAGAGAGAAAGTGACTGCTGGAGATGATGGATAGATTGGATTGAAAGAGTGTGTGTGAATGCTGGAGATGATAGAGAGATTGAGAAAGAGAGGGAGGGAGAGTTACTGCTGGAGATGATGGATAGATTGAGAGTGTGTTGGAATGCTGGAGATGATAAAGGGATTGTGAGAGAGACAGAATGTCTTGATGGATGGATTGAGAGAGTGTGTGTAAATACTGGAGACAATAGAGGAACTGAGAGAGGGAGAGACAGACAGACAAACATAGACAGAGCAAGAGAGAAACTAGAGGACATGAATTAAGGTTGAAGGGGGGCAGACTCGGGAGTAATGTCAGCGTCGTGCACCCGGGGCGGACCTCCCCTACCACCCCGCCCTCGGTATGCCACTGAAAAGGGTACAGTATTTGGCAAAGGTTATGAACTCTGGAACCCTTTACCATCTGAAGTCAGAAATATTACACATTATATGAGTTTTCAAGGAGCTATAAAAACTTTCCTATTCCAGCATTACCACTTTTCATTGTATCACCTGTACTTTTTCATAAACATGTTTAGACTTTCTGGTTTTGACTGACGTTAATGTGTTGTATGATTTTGATGAAATTTTTTTGTTGTTACCCACTTAGAACTCGGTGGTCAAGCGGGATACAAATGCTGTCATTAAATTCAATAAAATGTTTAACCGACCAGGAGCCATTCCTGGCCAGTTAATCAGCTCTGAATATCGGCCAGACAGTATTCAACTACTCAATGAGTAGTTTAGCTCTGGAACTCTTTGCTGGAGGATGTGGTAACAGAGGTTAGCGTATCTGGGTTTTAAAATGGTTTGGACAAATTCCTGGACGAAAAGTCCATAGTCTGCTATTGAGACAGACATGGGAAGCAACTGCTTGCCCTGGGATTTATAGTATGGAATGTTGCTACTCTGAGATTTTGCATGGAATCTTGTCACTCTTTAGGATTCCAGAATCTTGCTGTTCTTTGGGGTTCTACATGGAATGTTGCTACTCTTTGAGATTCTGCATGAAATCTTGTCATTCTTTAGGATTCCAGAATCTTGCTATTCTATGGGGTTCTACATGGAATCTTGCCACTCTAGGGTTCCAGAATCTTGCGGCTCTTTGGGGTTCTACATTGAATGTTGCCACGATTTGAGTTTCTGCCAGGTACTTATGACCTGGCTTGGCCACTGTTTGGAAAACAGGATACTGAGCTAGATGGACCACTGATCTGACCCAGTATGGCTACTCTTATGTTCTAAGTATTTTTTTCACAGAGAGGGTGGTGGATACGTGGAATGCCCTCCTGAGGGAGGTAGTGGAGATAAAAACTGTAATGGAATTCAAACGTGTGGGATAAACATAAAGGGATCCTGTTTATAAGGAATGGATCCATGGAGATTAGGTGGCAACACCTGTAATTGGGAAGCAAAACCAGTGCTGGGCAGACTTCTACGGTCTGGGTCCTGATCGTGACTGAATAGATATGGATGGGCTGGAGTGTAACTTTTAAGGGGATTCAAGGTTAACTTCAGAAATTTTAGTTCAAGAACAGTGCTGGACAGACTTCTACGATCTGTGCCCTGAAAATGGCAAGGACAAATCAAACTCATGTATACATATAAAGTATCATATACCATGTATAATGAGTTTATCTTGTTGGGCAGACTGGATGGACCATAAAGTGGAGTGGAGTGAAGGAGTATCCTAGTGGTTAGTGCAGTGGACTTTGATTCTGGGGAACTGAGCTCAATTGCCACTGCAGCTCCTTGTGACTATGGGCAAGTCACTTAACCCTCCATTGCCCCTGGTACAAATTAAGTGCCTGAATATATGTAAACTGCTTGAATGTAGTTGCAAAAACCTCAGAAAGGCAGTGTATCAAGTCCCATTTCCCTTTCCCATTTGTCTGCAATTCTTTGAAGGAGTAAACGAACATGTGGACAAAGGGGAGCCGGTTGATATTGTGTATCTGGATTTTCAAAAGGCGTTTGACAAGGTACCTCATGAAAGGCTACAGAGGAAATTGGAGGGTCATGGGATAGGAGGAAAAGTCCTATTGTGGATTAAAAACTGGTTGAAGGATAGGAAACAGAGAGTGGAGTTAAATGGACAGTATTCACAATGGAGAAGGGTGGTTAGTTGAGTTCCTCAGGGGTCTGTGCTAGGACCGCTGCTTTTTAATATATTTATAAATGATTTAGAGATGGGAGTAACTAGCGAGGTAATTAAATTTGCTGATGACACAAAGTTATTCAAAGTCGTTAACTCGCGACAGGATTGTGAACAATTACAGAAGGACCTTACGAGACTGGGAGACTGGGCAGCTAAATGGCAAATGACGTTTAATGTGAGCAAATGCAAGGTGATGCATGTGGGAAAAAAGAACCCAAATTATAGCTACGTCATGCAAGGTTCCATGTTAGGAGTTACGGACCAAGAAAGGGATCTGGGTGTCGTCGTCGATAATACGCTGAAACCTTCTGCTCAGTGTGCTGCTGCGGCTCGGAAAGCGAATAGAATGTTGGGCATTATTAGGAAAGGTATGGAAAACAGGTGTGAGGATGTTATAATGCCGTTATATCGCTCCATGGTGCGACCGCACCTTGAGTATTGTGTTCAATTCTGGTCGCCGCATCTCAAGAAAGATATAGTGGAATTGGAAAAGGTGCAGCGAAGGGCGATTAAAATGATAGCAGGGATGAGACGACTTCCCTATGAAGAAAGACTAAGGAGGCTAGGGCTTTTCAGCTTGGAGAAGAGACGGCTGAGGGGAGACATGATAGAGGTATATAAAATAATGAGTGGAGTGGAACAGGTGGATGTGAAGCGTCTGTTCACACTTTCCAAAAATACTAGGACTAGGGGGCATGCGATGAAACCACAGTGTAGTAAATTTAAAACAAATCGGAGAAAATATTTCTTCACCCAACGCGTAATTAAACTCTGGAATTCGTTGCCGGAGAGCGTGGTGAAGGCGGTTAGCTTGGCAGAGTTTAAAAAGGGGTTAGACGGTTTCCTAAAGGACAAGTCCATAAACCGCTACTAAATGGACTTGGGAAAAGTCCACAATTCCGGGAATAACATGTATAGAATGTTTGTACGTTTGGGAAGCTTGCCAGGTGCCCTTGGCCTGGATTGGCCGCTGTCGTGGACAGGATGCTGGGCTCGATGGACCCTTGGTCTTTTCCCAGTGTGGCATTACTTATGTACTTATGTACTTATGTACTTATAGACTATGAGACAAAGACAGAGAGAATGTAACACAGTAATATAGCAAATGACAGACAGAACAAAAATCTTGCACTTTCTGAATTTTCATGTAATGCATTTACTTTTATTCTTTTAGAAAATATTTGAAAAAAGTCCTATTTCTATCTAATATGGATGGGATTGGAATTTCTAAGAGTTATTAGGTTTCTAAAACTGTTTGCTTTTCTAGTCAAACTGAAGTGAGAGGTCAAAATTTACAAAAGACTTCATCAAGTCAAGCCTAACTTCAGTTTCACTGGAAAAACAGTTTTAGAATATAATAACACTTCGAAATCCAAATCCCTTCTATGTTACATAGAAAATGGACCTCTTTCAAATATTTTCTAAGAAGAAAAGAATAAGTGCATTATAGGAAAATTCAGAAAGCTCAATTTTTTGCTCTGTCAGCATTTTACACAGAATCAGTCATTTATCCTTAATTCCAGACACCCCTGTTGCCTGCACAGCATGAGTCTGAGATTCCAAAGCCAGCACAAAAACTTCTGTTAGTGCTGATCTACTTTCCATTTCCTCTAACTTGCCCAATTACGTGACTTCACTTGCCCATGGTGAAGTCACATAATTGGGCAATTCATCTTCCTAAAAACCCCTTCAGTCCTCACGGCAACCCTCCAAGTATTCATCAAAGAAATATTTCCTGCTTCTACATTAATGCAATCACTGTCCTACCTGTAGGAATATGAACCCCAAATGAGGAGAGGTGGGAGACTCTTGCATCACTAAGGTCCTCGTTGCTGATCCCAAGTGCTTCCCAGCCATATCCTCTTGTCCAGGACTTCCTGGAGAAACCATAGGTAGGGTTTAGGGGATCTTTTGCCAGAATTCAAATAGGCTCCTAAATCCAGTGAAGATCACACCGGCCAACTACATTGGAATCATTACTCTTGTCATTGTGAACAGGTTTATCCATGGGACCATCATAGCAGGAATAAATGCCTCAGGGGTTTTAACTTTAATTTTCATTTTCCCCGTCCCACAAGGCTCAGCAGTCTCCTTTAATAACAGACTGATCTTCCAGAATTCTTACATAACTTCTTCAGACTCCAAAGGGTTCCAAGGAGGCCCCCTTTAGCCAGGCCCCTTTGACATTGCTTGCTTTATTTGCCACTACCAGCTTGGATAGTTGATGTCACCAGAGTTGGCCTGCTTCACTGGAAATCCTCCGAGGAGCACCAATGATGATAGTTGTGCTCCCTTACCAGCCTTGCAGGTGCAGGTACCTCCTCTCCCTTCAAACAGGTACCATAAAAATAATGGGACTTGAGTTAATATACATTAAATTTTATCAGCTTAATGAATGAGAATGAACACGAGGGAACAAAAAACATTTTAAAAAAAGGGTGGCATCACTTGGGGCTTTGTAAGCATTAGTATTCACACAAGTGGTAGAATCTGCTATCTACCTGTGTTAAGTACTGGATTTCGCAATGCTGCATGTCTTAGGGGAGTAATTTGAGGAGCCGGGCTTCAAAACTCCCAGTTTTGCAGTTTTAAGTGGCTTTGAATACCAGATAAGTAAACACAATTTCCTCTTCAATCATTCCTGTACTCTCCAGGTACAAATGAAAAGTTAACTAACAGTTATGCATGCCTCAGAGCAAGTGTAAATGGTGATTTTTCCATTCAAAAACAGAAAAAAAATGTAGCCTGATTTTAAGGTCTGGCCACACCACACCCAGAACGTTCTCTTTTCAAATCTTTGCATGCCAGATGCATGCACATATAAATAGTATCTCTTCTAAAATTGCTACTTATATGCATGTAATCATCTCCTGTTAAATTGGGATTACTAATGAGAGTGAGTCGCTGGTAGAGAGTCACTGAGGGAAGTGACTGGGAGGTCCCTGGGTGGGAGGAAGCCCCAGCCCAGTGGGAATGATTAGGGAATAAGATGCAGAAAGATAGTGCATATGTTGGGTGAGTGACAGTTCTGGGAGTAGTTTGAAGGAATAAAGTTTTTGCCTGTGTAAGCACAGGGTCCTTGGTTGCCTAGAGGCCTTAGGATCACCTGCAAACTCCTACCATGTAACCAGTGAGGAGAAAGGGGGTCCTGGATTCCGAGAGTAAGGAGAAGTTATTGTCCCATTCACAGTAACTGGAGAAGGAGCCAGAGCTTCAGGAGGATTGGGAAGTCCTGCCTGCAAGTGGGATTCAGGGCAGGAAGGTGCCTGCTGAAGGCCAGGGTGTAGCCCTGTGAGGTGCATCCATGGAAGGAGGACAGCCGGAAAGGTCTGTGCCTGGTGGAAGTGAAGAGATTTGGGAAAGAAGAAATATAGCCCTTGAGGTATATCTGGCTTTCAGGATAGGCATGGACCGTGGTGCTTGTTGATATGTATAAAGCCTTGTAAATAACCCCAAGAAGGACAGTGGTAAAGGTGTTCCCCCCGGGAGCAACAGAAGTCCGGATTTAACTTATTTAGAAGCTAATTAAATGACTGGTTGGAGATAAATTCAATTCACCACCTAACTATTGCAGAAAGTTCAAAAAAAATTGAGTTATTGTTTAAGTCACTGGAGTGCAGCGTGGTTCCTGGACCGCAGAGCGAGTGGAGCCCTGAATGGACAAGTGTATCCCAAATCTCCTGGATCGCTATTCTGGACCATCTACCCACTCCCAGCTTGACTGTAGACTGATTGCAGGCCAGAGTGGGGTGAGAATGGCCTGAATGAGTGGTGTATGTTTATGTGCCTGGGTGTGGAGCTAGAACCGGGTGAGAGCCGGGTTACATGCATATCAATTTACATTGTGTAAATGGCATTTTTTTTACACGTGTAAACTTTCTCACACAACCTCCTTATTTTAGCTACCTTAGCAAATGTATGACCATAGGCGCCCGGTATAAGAGGCTTGGACAGGCTAAGCCTCCCCTGCTGTGCTCTGAGAAGTTTAAATTGTTGATTTACATCCATCCTCACAGCAGGAGCTGCAGTGAAAGCCCTCTAGCCTTGTGTAACCAATTGTAGAAATTGGTTTATGGTTTGTTTACCTTACTGCTGGGAGAGCAAGGGGAGGGGGGGTTGGCTGGGTTGCCAGGGAGATATTTAATGAGGATGACTTCCTGACCTGCACTGAGAACAGATAGCAGCAGAATCGGACAACCAGACAACAAAGGTAGAAAAGATCATTTTATTTTCATTATAGTGCTTGGAATATGTCCACTTTGAGAACCAGGTGCTCAACATTAAAAGTTTATATTTATTTACTTATTTATGGCATTTTATCCCACATTAAACATGAATTAGGGTGTTTTGTGGCTCTACGTGAGAATTGTGATGATATGATCCCTTGTATCATATTGTTGACGGTCTGCATTTTCCATATGGGTGGTATATTGGTGTATTAGGTTCTGCCCAGTGTAATATTTATGGTACAGTAAGGTTCTGAGTGTGTTTTTGCACAAAGTTGTGCATAGTGTTTTGCAGTTGAGCGATTGTGCTTAGAATATGCTTTGAGCAACCACTTTATTCTTTGACATATGATACATATCTAATATCTAAATTTAATAAAAGGTATTGTGACTTTTATTTTTATTTATTTTTTTCTGTGTGTTATCAGACAATTATGGATTTAAGCTCCACCCCTGGCCCCACCCCTAACCCCGCCCCCTTTAGCCTCCCCAAACAGTTGGGCCACTGACCGCCTATGTGTATGACAGTGAAGTTCCTTGATGCATGCTTTTTATGGCTTCTGTAGTTAGGGACGTGTAGGTCAATTTATTGTTGCTATTATTATTTGGGCCTATGGTCTTTATCTGCTGTCATTTTCTTTGTTTCTCTGTTTATATTTCTATGTTGTTCAGGGGGACTTAAAAGGTTAGATTTTTGGGCACCAAACATACCAGTATTGCTGGCTATTTAGATTATTTCAAAACTGAGGTTAGATATGAGAAAAATGAGTTGCGTAATCTACTCAAAAGAGTAGATTACCAAGCAGGATGACAAAAAGGATAACAGACTACTTGCTGGTAATTTGGAAACACAACAGGACACTGTTTGTGCTGGTTTTTTTGCATTTCCTTTTTCCTTGTCCTGATATGCAATTTGCAATTGTTCTTATTCGTAGAGATACAGACTATAGGCCCTGACGCAGCCCTTTTTTGGGCGAAACACAGCCTGTGTTGGGCAACTGTCTTATATACGGTATTTTCAATAAAATATTTCGGATAATATACTGATCTGCTTGCTCATTTTCCACGTTGGATTTTGCAGATCATTTGCCTTGCTGTTTTCTGGGACCCTCTTGTCCTGGATAAGGCCATATGAGGCTAATTCTATAAGGAGCCACTTGGTTTTAGGCTACAGGAACATATGTAAATGGTGATATTCTAGTCACTTTACACATACAAGTGGTCACTTAAGCACATAAAAGACCTCTTAGAGAACAGCAATTAGCTGAAAAGTATGTGCCATGTTTTGATGTTCTTTGTGAATGGCCATGCGCATGGGCAAAGTTTGAATAGATCATAGATAGAGTGCACAGATACATGTATTGTGTGTGGATCTATGGGTATTCATTTCTACTGTGGCCTAGTGCATCTTACAGGGCAACTTTGGCATTGTGTGGGTCAGTCCAATGTCTCCCTCCAACAGTCTCTGATATAGAATTCTGGGACCACCTTCCTTCTTAAAACTTGAAAAACTTTATTGATCAGTATTGCAAGAACAAAACAAAATAAGGAAGTTTTTGCTTCCAGTTATACACAAATACACTGCTTTTTTATACATACAACAGGTGGGCATGCATATACTGGACCCTTTGCTTCGATCTGTTCACCCAACTTTCCCTGCATCTCCAAATAGATGGCACTTGCAAGCTGGAACCATAACCTCCTATTCTGCTTACTGCTTCACTTATAATTCAGACAGGCAGGACATTTATAAATGGGGTTTCAAGATTCACATTAAACTTTAAGGTTTACATCTGCCTATATCACTTAAACATGCAGAGCTTATTGGCTTCACAGATTTCAAAGGTTGGGTTTATTTGATTACCCACTTAGGGTCAGACCTTCAAAGTGGTATACATAAATAAAAGCAAAAGTAAAACCTTTCCATACAAGTTAAACAGGAAGGATTTCTAGACTCAGCTTATGCTTATAACTTTACAATTTAAACAGACAGGTTATTTCTAAACTGGGATCCTGGAATCCTAGACTCCTTATCCATCTTCATTCAGCTCCCTTACCTATAAATCAGGCTGAGCTCTTTTTTTTCCCTCAGCTGCTGAATCTCTCCTTAATTAGGCTCACAACTCTGTGGGCTGCCATTTTTCTCAAACCAAGCCACCTATCTTCCTTAATAGCCTTGACTACAATTAAATATTTCTTCAACCCCCTGCACAACTCAAACGAACAGAGCTACACAGTACCCCTCTTCAGCCCTTTCATACCTGCTCCTGGAGCCTATGGGTCCGCACTGCAGCAAACAGGAACGCCATTCTCTTGAAGAGCATTCTCCAGTGTGTCTGCTGTTTCTCAGGATCTGTCAGTAGACAGTGCTTCTTTGTCTGTCCCTCATCTATGGGTTCAATACTCTATTCTCCTGTTTTTGCTTAAGGTGAGTACTATGAGTCTTCCTTTTTTATAATGTGTACCAGGAGAGCAGTGGGGCACCCTAGGGGGCACTGCTGGGGACTTCATATAAATGTTCCCAGGTACACATCTCACTGTTGCTCCCTTATCTTGTCTGTGTTAATTGTGGCTATAAGCTCCGCCCCTGGCTCCACCCCTAACCCCGCCCCCTTTAGCCTCCCCAAACTGTTGGGCCACCGACCGCCTATGACTGGGATACACTCCTGCACAAGTTGATATGCATATTATGGCATGTCTGGTTCTCATCCACTTTTTCATGGACTTGATGAATTGCACAGAAAATAATTGGTACATTCATTTAGCAAACAGATTGACAAGACTGGTGACTAGGCTTTTAGGCCTATACTACGCCTATTCAGTTACAAGGTGATAAAAAGAGGTGGCTTCTATAGCTCAATTCCTGGGAATTTCTTTAGAATGATTTTTTCAGGATCTGTGTCTTCTGACAAGATCCTAGATGAGTTACATAATTTTTAATATTCTTCTGGGTTCATGATTGTAGGACAAATGCATATTGGTAAAGCAAAAACTGTACAAGTTTTAAGTGCTGAGGTCATGCATACTCACCATAAAGAATATTTATTTTCATCTGAATTTAGGTGGTTGTGTGTTCTTAAATAGATAGTAGGGAAGATAGGGTAGGTGTAGGGAGGTCCAGGGAGCAGGGTGTGGTTGCCAAATATGCCACTTGTACAGGATGAATAAATCTAGCCACAAGTTTGCAGAGGAGTTAAAGAAGGGTAAGGTGAGTTGCCCAAGATCAAATGGAGCCTCAGTGAAGCTGAATCCTGGCTTCTGCCTGTTTCTTAGGCTGCTGCTCCAATCACTTGGCTACTCCTCAAAGCTTGATATATTGGTTTACTGAAGTGAGTCCCATAGGAGCTACTACTACTACTATGTATCATTTCTATAGCGCTACAAGGCATACGCAGCGCTGTACACCATACACAAAAAGACGGTCCCTGCTCAAAGAGCTTACAATCTAGATAAGACAGGTAAACAGACAAAACAATTAAGGGTAGGGGAATAAATAGGCGAGGTAAAAGACAGGGCAAGTGAGTAGTGGTTAAGAGTCAAAAGCAGTGGTAAAGAGGTGGGCTTTAAGTTTGGACTTGAAAACGGCCAAAGACGGGGCTAGACGCACAGGCTCAGGAAGTCTATTCCAGGCGTGAGGTGCAGCAAGACAAAAGGGGCGGAGTCGAGAATTAGCAGTAGAGGAGAAGGGGACAGATAAGAGAGATTTATCTACAAGACGGAGTACCCAAGGGGGGGGGGGGGCGTAGGGAGAGATGAATATCTCTATTAACTTTCCTGCAAATAACTATAACATATCTAGGTGTCTGATACCTTATGGCTAAGTATCTCAAATTACCCTGAAGTTCAATCAGCTAGTACTTTGGGGGAAAAGGGACTTCTGCACACAGAGAGCCCTAGGTTTTCCTGCAGATAATGGACTGAACTATGAAACGGATCTGAGTTGCCTGACTCAGCTATTCTGCCCGAAGTGACAGTTCTATATTATTTACAGCTGCTTTTCTTTCCATAGAGCAGAGCAGCAGTCTACCTTTCCTGTGATGATTTATACACAGTCACTATCTTAATGCATTTTTTTAAACCCTGAACTGAAGGAAGACAGCTATACTAAAACTATTACTCTATATTCCATTTGTACTGTATCTGCAATCATTCCTCATAATTTCTGCTGTTTCATTTATTTGGTAGCAACTTAAAAATATTCAGTTTCTTTATGATTATGCAGTGAGACATTGAAATTGTTCTTGAAGAGTATGTTATTGCACTTTAATGCTTACTTTAGTGAAATTTAGGTTAGAAAAGGAACAATTAAAGTGCAATTACAGGCCCAAAGCTGTAAAACGCAGCATTGGAAGTTTTTTTTTTTTTAATGTTATACCTTAATAAAAAGATTTTTTGGCATTTAAGACATTTTCATTTCCTTGGGACATTAAAAAATAGAAATTGCCTCTTATTTTCTGAAGATCTCCATTTGTATTAATAAAGATATACTGAGTTCCACAGAGCTAGAAACTTCTCTGGAGAATTCAACTTCAAACTTAAAAACCTGGATATTTCCTCAGGATACTCTTTGTCTTTTAATTTAAATGTCTAAAGTTTTCTAGCTCCGTTACCTTCCATTTTCAAAAGGACGTCAAAGTCAGAATAGGGACATCCAGGTCATAGAGTCCACAATGGAAGTCCATCTTGCATGTATTTTTGAATAGGAAATATATCAAGATTTTCTGTTTGTAAATACATGAGACGGACATCTTTATACAGAGGTGTCCAACATGAACAGCCATTTTACAAAGTAGAACATCCAAATTAAGAATGGTGAGAAACAAGGGGCATGGATGGACATCAATACGGCAGCATTCTTAGCAAATGTCCACACAGACATCCACACACAGCAGAAGGGCAGCCTAGTGGTTAGTTTACTGGACTGTGAGCCAAGGGACTCAGGTTAAAATCCCACTTTAATTCTTTTATTTTGTAATTGTAAGCCCTCCAGAAACAGAAAAATAGCTACTGTAACTGAATGTATACCACTTCAATAGCCTTCAGGCTCTGAAGTGGCTTATATATTAAGAACATAATAGGAGCCATAGTAGAGTTACCATATGGCTCCAGAAAAGGGAGGACAGATTGAGCCAGTCTGGGTTTTACTTCCATTGCTTTCAATGGCAGCAAAACCCGGACTAGATCAATGTGTCCTCCTTTTTCTGGAGCCATATGGTAACCCTACATACTGGGTCAGACCAATGGTCCAACTAGCCCAGTATCCTGTTTTCCAAACAGTGGAAAAGCCAGGTCACAAGTACCAGAAACTCAATTAGCAGCAACATCCCATGCTACCAATCCTGGGGCAAGCAGTTGCTTCCCCATGTTTGTCTCATTAGCACACCATGGGCTTTTCCTCAAGGAATTTGTCCAAACCTTTTTGAAACCCAGATACACTAACTGCTGTTACCACATCCTCTGGCAAAGAGTTCCACAGCTTAACTATTCATTGCGTGAAAAAATATTTCCTCCTATTTGTTTTAAAAGTATTTACATGTAACTTCCTCGAGTGTCTCCTAGTCTTTGTACTTTTGGAATGAGTAAAAAATTGATGTACTTCTACTTGTTCTACACCACTCAGGGTTTTGTAGACCTCTAGCAAATCTCCCCTCACCCGTCTCTTCTCCAAGCTGAAGAGCCCTAACCTCTTTAGCCTTTCCTCATACGAGCTTAGCTCCATCCCCTTTATCATTTTGGTTACTTTTCTTTGAACCTCTTCTAATTCTGCTATATCATTTTTGAGATACGGCAACCAGAACTGAGCACAATATTCAAGGTGCGGTCGCACCATGGAGAGATACAAAGGCATTATAGTATTTTCAGTCTTATTCACCATTCCTTTCCTAATAATTCCTAACATCCTGTTTGCTTTTTTGGCTGCTGTTGCACGCTGAGCAGAAGATTTCAGCATATTATCTACAAGGACACCTAGATCTTTTTCTTGAGTGCTGACCTCCAAGGTGGACTCTAGCATCAGGTAATTATGATTCAGATTAACCTATGGAACTGTGTAAGTCTAAGTGCTTTAAAAATACATATCAGTAGTAGTATGTCACTGGTATTTGTCAAAAATAATTGATTTTGACAGGTGACCTGTGTTATCTGCTGTGTTGACAAATAGGATATGGTAAATTGCCATGTGTTATCTACAAGGTGCAGTCCAAGGCCACTCTCCACTCATTCCCCCACTCATTTCTCACCCCATTTCATGATAGGCACTTTTTGTGGTATAAAAGTACACATATGTGCCCAGATGATGAAATGAATCTATGCCCATACGTGCATAAAGCAGACAGAAACAAAAAAAGGCAAAGATCTGCCACAGAAATAGCAAATCAAAAGAAAAAAAAGCAGATAAAAAAAGACAAAAAAATAGAACAGGAGGGTAACAGAAGAAGTGGTTTATTACAAGTTACCCGACGTGGCCACGTTTCGCCCTCAGGCTGCGTCAGGGGTAAAAAAAACTAATACGGGTAAAAAGCAAAGTGAACCCCTAAAAGTAGTCATACAACAGTAGTCATACAAAAGTAGTCATACAACATTACATAAGTGCTTCCCAAGCTTACTCAGCAAACTTCACAATGCTATGTTGACTGGCAGCATTATATGGAGAACAAAACTGAAAATATTACAATGTTTTTGTATCGCTCCATGGTGCGACCACACCTTGAACATTGTGTGTTATTTTGGTCACCGCATCTCAAAAAAGATATAGTAGAAATAGAAAAGGTACAGAGAAGGGCAATGAAAATAATAAAGGAGATGGGATGACTTCCCTATGAGGAAAGGCTAAAGCGGCTAGGGCTCTTCAGCTTGGAGAAAAGATGGTTGAGGGGAGATATGATAGAGGTTAATAAAATAATGAGTGGAATTGAACGGGTAGATGTGAATTGCTTATTTACTCTTTACAAAAATATAAGGACTAAGGGGCACATAGTGAAGCTACTAAGTGGTAAATTTAAAAAACAATGGGAGAAAATATTTCTTCACTCAATGTATGATTAAACTCTGCTAAGCTAGTTGTTTTTAACACATTCTCTGGCAATGAATTCAGAGTTTAAAAAAGGTTTGGACAAGTTCCTAAAGGAAAAATCCTTAAGCCATTATTAAGATGTACTTGGGAAAATCTACTGCTTATTCCTGGGATAAGCAGCATAAAGTCTGTTTTTACTGTTTAGGATCTTGCTAGGTACTTGTGACTTGGATTGGGCACTGTTGGAAACAGGATGCTGAACTTGATGGACCTTTGGTCTGTCCTACTATGGCAATACTTATATTCTCATGTTTTAAGTGATTACATATACAAAGCGTGCTCTCAGCCATAAACACTAACCACCCGATCTTCAAAGTAATTTAACTGGGCAGGAGAAGCACCTGCCCCATTAAACCGCATGTGTCTGCCTAAGCACTGACATACAGTGGCACTTATCTGGCCTAGTACTGATGCATATCACCATTTACCACCCCTGCACTGTCCAGTGCAGCAACTGGGAAGAGATGGTACTTAACCAGTTAGCGGTGATATTCACACCATTAACCAGTTAAGTAAGCTGATAAAGTTAGGATAACAAAATGGCTATCCTAACTTTAGCTGCAGAAGTAACTGGTTCCCGGTTGACCTCCTTGGTGTGCTAGAGTATTTTGGTGCCCCCTATCCCAATTCCCTCTCCCTGAAGCAAACACTAGGTCAAGCCCTCACCCCTGTAGTGCCCCCAAGCCTACCTTGAAACTCTCTGGTGGTCTAGGGGGCCATTCAGGCAGGAGAGATGCCAACTCGCTTTTGTCTGTCATGGGTCCGGCCTCAAAATGTTTGCAATGACCCCTAGCAACAGTCTTGTAGTATTCATTTTGAGCTACTACTGAAAAGGTATGAGTTAACTGCATAAATAATAATTAGGGCTGCATTTCGGAAGTAGGCTGTGAATACTGTAAGACTGGTTATAGCTATTCTGCATGCTGTTTTAGATTCTTTAATTTGAAAGGTTTTAGTTTGTATTTTGTATTTCTTATTTCATTACCTTTTATGCTTTAATTTTTTTAGGGCTGCATTTTGATTAAAATTTGTAATTGCGATTAATCATGCAATTGATTGCGCAATTTGTAGTATGTTATTTATTAATTTTTATTCCCATTGCAACTCTTTGTGACTCTGGGCAATGGAGGGTTATGTGACTTGCCCAGGGTCACAAGCAATTGCAGTAGGAACAAAAATAAACAAACATACCTTTAATCATGTTTAATACATTTTAATTAAAATACAGCTCTAATACTAATACTAATTTAATTTGATAATGGTTTCTAAATCCAAATGAGACCATCATAGCATACCAGCAAGCAGGTAGAGTGAACATGAATTGTATGAGGGAATAGCTGTTAAAGATCTTGGCTGACCAAAAGGGGCATAATCGAACGGAAACGTCTATCTCCATGGGCGTTTATCTCTGAGAACGGGTCCGTGAAGGGGCGGACCGAACCGTATTTTCGAAAAACATGGACGTTTATCTTTTTTTGAGCTGGGCGTTTTTGTTTTTCAGCGATAATGGAAACCGAAAGCGCCAAGCTCAAAAACGAATAACTCCAAGACATTTATTCATGGGAGGGGCCAGGATTCGTAGTGCACTGGTCCCCCTCACATGCCAGGACACCAACCGGGCACCCTAGGGGGCACTTTAAAAAAAAAAAAAAAAAAAGGTAAAACAGCTCCCAGGTGCATAGCACCCTTCCCTTGGGTGTTGAGCCCCCCCCCCCCAAATCCCCCTCAAAACCCACTGCCCACAAGTCTACACCATTACTATAGCCCTAAGGGGTGAAGGGGGGCACCTACATGTGGGTACAGTGGGTTTGGGGGGCGGTTTGGAGGGCTCCCATTTACCAGCACAAGTGTAACAGGTGGGGGGGGATGGGCCTGGGTCCACCTGCCTGAAGTCCACTGCACCCCCTAATCACTGCTCCAGTGACCTGCATACTGCTGCCAGGGAGGTGGGTATGACATTTGAGGGTGAAAATAAAAAGTTGTGAAACGGCATATTTTGTGGTGGGAGGGGGTTTGTGACCACTGGGGGAGTCAGGTGAGGTCATCCCCGATTCCCTCCAGTGGTCATCTGGTCATTTAGGGCACTTTTTGGGGCCATATTCGTGGAAAAACAGGGTCCAGGAAAAGTGCCCTAAATTCTCGCTAAAAACGCATATTTTTTTTCCATTATCGGCGAAAGGCGCCCATCTCTGATCGCCCGATAACCACGCCCCAGTTCCACCTTCACCACGCCTTCGACACGCCCCCATCAACTTTGTCCGCATCTGCAACGGAGTGCAGTTGAAAACGTCCAAATTCGGCTTTCGATTATACCGCTTTATTCGTTTTTGTGAGATAAACGTCTATCTCCCGATTTGGGTCACAATATAGGCGTTTTTCTATTTCGATTATAAGCAGGCAAGTCCACTGGATTAATACATCGGTAAGAAAAACATAGGGCCCAATGCACAAAGCCTACTGGGTCAGCAATGTGCTTTTTAGACCAGTTTCAGTCAGTTTAGTGAGCATGTTATTCAGCAGATGATGTACAAAGGGGTTCTGCGGGCTTTTTACCGTGTGGGGTAGCAGACAACGGGAATCCTATGCTAATCTATTTAAATGAGCTATTAAGCATTCAAATATGCATTCCAAGCAATGCCCAGCCATTTTCTGGGCAATTCACAGAAACAGCCCCCCTACTTTTACAGTGGAAAATTTAATGGGAGGTCTAGAGCTATCAGTCCTGACAGTTCTTCATTGTTGCAAATATTCCACAGCCCCTCCAGGGTCCATTTCACCCTTCTCTCACAATCGCACCTCCATCTGGAGGGCTGGGGGGCAGCTTCGAGTGTACCGGGGAAGACTGGGGACATGAAGGAGAAGGACCTGGGGAGAGACAAGATGCGCTGGAGCAGGGAAATCACAGACCATGAGAATGAAACATGGGATTGGAAGTGGGTGCCACTTTTTCCTCACGCTCTCTCTGCCATGGTGGGGAGGCAGAGAAGATGCCAAAGCCTGAAAATAACAGTCCTAAGGGCCCCTGGAGGAGGAGGAAGTTCACGGCCAGCACCCATCAGCCACCGCTCCTGCCCTGAAAGCATACCCCCCAAACACACCTCATAGCAGTTCTGAGAAATCAAAAAATCTATACCCAGCTTTCATACACACAGCTTGTATGCATGTATGAAAGCCATAGCACAAGCGCTGCTCTGAGCATGCGCAGAACAGCCACGCTTAGCGATTGACTGTTCAGCTGACTGATTGGCTTCCCTCCTACCGAGCTGCTCGTTGTTTTTCTGAGTAGATCATTTGCATGCAAATTTCTGTGTGAATCGCTCAATATTTCCAACTCGGTAATGTCTACTGAGGTGGAAATACCGGGTGGTTCTTTCTGGGGACCTTTGTGCATCACCCTCATAGAGACATAATGATGGGGTGGGAATTGGGTGGAGAGGGGTCTGCCAATAAATGAGTACTTCCCTTATTTGACAGACTAACCTTAACATATCACAAGGTTACACCACCATTTTTCAAGATGTCGGTGGGAGAAAGAAGATGACATTAATGCCTCCCCAGCACCAGGTTTATTGATCTATGAGGGATATGACAACATTAGAGACTCCTGCCAGTGTGTGAGCCAGTACTAATACTGAACAGGGATTGGCTCATGCTCTGTCAGGAAACAAAGAAGAAACAATTCTGCAGAATGCAGAAAATGAGAGCAGGTTACTAAGGCAGTATGTACTATTTTTCTATCAAAATATACAGTGGTGGAAATAAGTATTTGATCCCTTGCTGATTTTGTAAGTTTGCCCACTGACAAAGACATGAGCAGCCCATAATTGAAGGGTAGGTTATTGGTAACAGTGAGAGATAGCACATCACAAATTAAATCCGGAAAATCACATTGTGGAAAGTATATGAATTTATTTGCATTCTGCAGAGGGAAATAAGTATTTGATCCCCCACCAACCAGTAAGAGATCTGGCCCCTACAGACCAGGTAGATGCTCCAAATCAACTCGTTACCTGCATGACAGACAGCTGTCGGCAATGGTCACCTGTATGAAATGTTGGAATGTATTGTATTTTGCATGCATTGCCTGTCACCTATTATTTCTCTGTGATTACTCTGTGACCTCTGATGTGAATTACTTAGAGAGGTCACACAGCTATGCAACTTCCTGTGGGGGCAGACACAGCACATGCAGCACATGGAGCACATGGAGCTCATGATCTCTCCTAACCTGAGAGGATCTATGGTGGTGTGAGCATCCATTACCATCTAAGCACATGGAAGGAGCTGATAAGACAAATGTATAGTAATATGTATATATAAGCCTGTCTGATTATAATCTAACTACAAACTGTGAGTAAACAGATGTTTTGTTACTTCAACTTTAAAGTGACTCAGCAGTGAATTATTCTGGGGTGTATGAGAGAGAGATGAAGAAAGAAATTAACATTTCTAAAGCTGAAGCTGTGTGTACTAAAATCTGCTAATTATTTACTACAAATAATCCAACAAAAGGGTTATGGGCCCAGGGTCCAGGAATTGAAAAAGAAGAGAAATATTACCAGGCAGAAAAAAAAGGCCACATTTTTCTCTTAAGTTTTAAAGGAAAGATTCAGTCTGTCTCTCTCTCCCCCCACACAGCAGACAGAAGGCTAAGAAAATGGCTGAGGGAAGAAATTCACCATTGTTCTATTCTCTCAAGGTGCCTAAATTAACTGAGTTTAATTATCGGCAGTGGGAACTAAGATTCATATGTCTCCTTCGAGCAAAAGGATTAAATATATGCTTAGACCAAGACAGAACAGCTGAAAATATGGCTGAATGGGACAATGCAAACTATTATGTGAAGTGCATGCTTTTGGAAGCTCTCTCAGAGAAACAAGCCATATTAGTGGAGGGAAAAGATACACCAAAGGACATTTTATATAAACTGAGAACTATGTATGCAACTACATATGCAAAGCAGCAACCAATTTGGTTGGCAGAGTTGAATGAAACCAAATTAAGGGATAAAAGTAAATGTAATGATCACATTATGCATCTTATGTCTTCATTTCAAAAGTTAGAACTTTCAGGAATTCCCATGTGTGATGCATTGAAAAGAGCATTTCTTTTTACCTCACTATCAAAGGAGTTTGATGTTTTTAGGTCTGTAAATGAGGCCATTGAAGGGCAATCTTTTGAACAGGCAACATCAAAACTAAGGCAGGAATGCATAGTAAATGATTCTGAGGAGATGTGTTCTCAAAGCAAGTCAGAGAGAAATGAAACAAATTTCTTGACAAAGAACAGAGGAAGGCGGAGCTATGGGAAAACTCCACCCAAGGGCAAGCTGATTTGCTACTCATGTGGAAAGGAGGGACATGTATCTAAATGGTGTAAGGAAACACAAAACACTCCCTCTAGCTCACCTAAGCCAATGGAACTAAAGAATTTTCAAACCAGGAAATGTATGAAGGACAAAGATAAACACAAGGGCTTTCTAATGGCAGAAAAATCTTTGACTATGGTAAATAATAATTCAAATGAAAGTACTTGGATTTTGGATTCAGGGAGCACATGCCATTTAACCAATTGTAAGGATTTCTTTCAGGAAATGTGTCCAGAGGAAGGTATTCTTAAAACTGCAAACGCAGGGACTGCTAAGATCCAAGCAAAAGGTATTGGATTCTTAAAATGCAAAGTGTCTAATGAAGTTAAAGAAATTCCTGTAAGTGATGTCTTGTATATTCCCCAAGCAGTTTGCAATATGCTTAGTGTATCTACATTAGATAAGAAGGGATTTGTGATTCATTTTGAAAACAGTAAGTGCACAATCTCTAAAAATGATGAAGTGTATGCTGAAGCTTTTATGCATAATGATGTTTATAAGCTGAACATTTCAGGTGAAGCCTCACATATGGCGCAAGTAAGGAAGAATGATGGTAAATATAGTCTGGAAATCTGGCACCGCCGCCTGGGACATCGTGATTCTAAGGTGATCCAGGATCTTCACAGTGGGCAACTAGCCACTGGCATTCAGATAAGTGCAGATGCTGGTAAAATGGAGAAATGCATAGACTGTGTTACTCAAAAAGGTGTGAGACCCTCATTTCCTGCATACACAGGAAATAGGAGTAATAAAGTGCTGGACTTAATACACAGTGACTTATGTGGACCGTTTAATATCCCATCATTGGGAAATAACAGATTTGTGCTAATATTCTTGGATGATTTCTCTAGATATTGTGTGGCCTATTTGCTGAAAGAGAAAAGTCAAGTCACAGACATGCTGAAGAAATACGTAGCCATGGTGAGCAATAAATTTGAAAGAAAACCAAAGGTTCTTCAGACCGACAATGGTGGTGAGTTCACTTCACGAAGCATGCACACATTTCTAGAACAAGAAGGCATTCAGCATATCACAACAGTAGCTTACACACCAGAGCAAAATTCTGTTGCAGAGAGAAAATTTAGGTCACTTGTGGAAATGACCAGATGTATGCTGTCAGATAGCAATCTCCCTAAAAGACTATGGGGGGAAGCCATTCTCACAGCAGTGTACCTACAAAACAGAATGCCAACTAAAGGCGCTGAGCGCACACCACATGAGACATGGCATGGTAGGAAGCCAAACCTGTCACACATAAGAACATTTGGAAGTACAGCATATGCTCATGTACCAAAGCAAAGAAGGCATAAGCTGGATTCCACAACAGAAAGGGGCATTTTAGTTGGCTATGCTCCAGGACACAAAGGATATAGAATTTTGAATCTGAAAACTGGCATTGTTGGCATAAGACATGTTACATGTTTTGATGAAAACAAGAGGGTTGATAAAGGCTGGATTATCCCAGATGAGCCTTATCATCCAGAATATGAAACTAGAACCATAATAGACATGCCAGTGTATATAAATGCCATACCAAGGCAGATGTCTGAAAGCAACTCACCTGTATCTAACGAGGAACAGGCAGAGGAAACAGACACAGAAAGGATCATTGAAGAAGACAGTACAGTTGGAGAAGGGGAATCAATTGGAGAAGGACTCTCAGATTTAGAGGATGCGGAAAGGTCAGACCAACCTGTTGTCAGACGCTCATCCAGGGAAAACAAAGGTGTTCCACCCCCAAGACTGTCTTACCTAACAAAGTCAGCAGAAGCTCAAGAGCCCTTAACATGGGATGAGATTGAGAAAATGCCAGCAGAAGAAGCTGCTGAATGGCGTAAAGCTGCACAAGAAGAAATTGATGCATTGGATAAAAATAATACTTGGATTCTTACAAAATTACCTCCTGGCAAGAAAGCTATAGGATGCAAATGGGTATTCAAGTTAAAAAGGAATGCACAAGGAAAAGTGGAAAGGTATAAAGCCAGATTAGTGGCAAAGGGATATCTTCAAAAATATGGAGAAGATTTTGATGAAGTGTTTGCACCTGTAGTGAAACACACGACAATCAGAACACTTCTGAGCATTGCAGTCTCAAAAGGCATGCAAGTCAACCACATTCATGTGAAAACAGCATTTCTTCACGGAGATATAACTGAAGACTTGTACATGGAACAACCAACAGGTTTCATAAATACAAAACAAAGACAGCTAGTGTGTAAATTAAACAAAGGTCTTTATGGATTAAAGCAAAGTGCAAAATGTTGGAATGAAAAATTGCATGAAATATTGACAAATTTAGGATTTAAGCAAGGTGAAGCAGATAAATGTTTGTACACTAGGTGCACAAATGGACAATATGCATACATTTTAGCTTTTGTTGATGATCTGCTCATTGCAAGCGAAAGTGAGCAAGAGTACAAGGACATTGTAAAGTGTTTAAACCACAATGTTGAGATAAAAGAACTTGGTAATGTGTCATACTATCTTGGTATAGAAATTGAGAAACAAAATGATGGTTCTTATCTTCTAAGCCAGAAGCAGAAAATAAATGAGCTTATTGAAAGTTTAGGTATGCAAGATGCCCAAGTTGTAAGCACTCCCATGATCACTGATTTTCTGAAGGATGAAACAGTAAGAGAACCTTTACCAGATAACATCCAATATAGATCAGCCATAGAAGCTGAATATGTGGCTGTATCGGAAGCGTGCAGAGAACTGATGTGGATTGAAAAACTTTTGCTGGATTTCGGAATAGCTGAAAAGAGACCAATCCAGATAATGGAAGATAATCAGAGCTGCATCCGACTGTCACAGAATGACAAGGTTCAGTCACGCACCAAGCACATCGCAACGAAATACCACAACGTGCGAGAGTTGGTGAAAGAAGGGGTCATCAGTCTACACTATTGTCACACCAGTGAGATGACAGCTGACATCATGACCAAACCGTTACCCAGAGAACATTTTGTGAATCTGCGTATAAAGCTTGGACTTTGTATGAATAAATAATTGCATGACAGTTATGCATGAGAAGGGGTTTGTTGGAATGTATTGTATTTTGCATGCATTGCCTGTCACCTATTATTTCTCTGTGATTACTCTGTGACCTCTGATGTGAATTACTTAGAGAGGTCACACAGCTATGCAACTTCCTGTGGGGGCAGACACAGCACATGCAGCACATGGAGCACATGGAGCTCATGATCTCTCCTAACCTGAGAGGATCTATGGTGGTGTGAGCATCCATTACCATCTAAGCACATGGAAGGAGCTGATAAGACAAATGTATAGTAATATGTATATATAAGCCTGTCTGATTATAATCTAACTACAAACTGTGAGTAAACAGATGTTTTGTTACTTCAACTTTAAAGTGACTCAGCAGTGAATTATTCTGGGGTGTATGAGAGAGAGATGAAGAAAGAAATTAACATTTCTAAAGCTGAAGCTGTGTGTACTAAAATCTGCTAATTATTTACTACAAATAATCCAACATGAAAGACACCTGTCCACAGACTCAGTGAATCAGTCAGACTCTAACCTCTACAAAATGGCCAAGAGCAAGGAGCTGTCTAAGGATGTCAGGGACAAGATCATACACCTGCACAAGGCTGGAATGGGCCACAAAACCATCAGTAAGACGCTGGGCGAGAAGGAGACAACTGTTGGTGCCATAGTAAGAAAATGGAAGAAGTACAAAATGATTGTCAATCGACAAAGATCTGGGGCTCCACGCAAAATCTCACCTCGTGGGGTATCCTTGATCATGAGGAAGGTTAGAAATCAGCCTACAACTACAAGGGGGGAACTTGTCAATGATCTCAAGGCAGCTGGGACCACTGTCACCACGAAAACCATTGGTAACACATTACGACATAACGGATTGCAATCCTGCAGTGCCCGCAAGGTCCCCCTGCTCCGGAAGGCACATGTGACGGCCCGTCTGAAGTTTGCCAGTGAACACCTGGATGATGCCGAGAGTGATTGGGAGAAGGTGCTGTGGTCAGATGAGACAAAAATTGAGCTCTTTGGCATGAACTCAACTCGCCGTGTTTGGAGAAAGAGAAATGCTGCCTATGACCCAAAGAACACCGTCCCCACTGTCAAGCATGGAGGTGGAAATGTTATGTTTTGGGGGTGTTTCTCTGCTAAGGGCACAGGACTACTTCACCGCATCAATGGGAGAATGGATGGGGCCATGTACCGTACAATTCTGAGTGACAACCTCCTTCCCTCCGCCAGGGCCTTAAAAATGGGTCGTGGCTGGGTCTTCCAGCACGACAATGACCCAAAACATACAGCCAAGGCAACAAAGGAGTGGCTCAGGAAGAAGCACATTAGGGTCATGGAGTGGCCTAGCCAGTCACCAGACCTTAATCCCATTGAAAACTTATGGAGGGAGCTGAAGCTGCGAGTTGCCAAGCGACAGCCCAGAACTCTTAATGATTTAGAGATGATCTGCAAAGAGGAGTGGACCAAAATTCCTCCTGACATGTGTGCAAACCTCATCATCAACTACAGAAGACGTCTGACCGCTGTGCTTGCCAACAAGGGTTTTGCCACCAAGTATTAGGTCTTGTTTGCCAGAGGGATTAAATACTTATTTCCCTCTGCAGAATGCAAATAAATTCATATACTTTCCACAATGTGATTTTCCGGATTTAATTTGTGATGTGCTATCTCTCACTGTTACCAATAACCTACCCTTCAATTATGGGCTGCTCATGTCTTTGTCAGTGGGCAAACTTACAAAATCAGCAAGGGATCAAATACTTATTTCCACCACTGTATATTTTAGGTGTCATGATAATTTGCACATCATTATAAGGCATCAAGATTAATTTTTTTTTCAGCATGTCTGTTAGAACAACATGCGCTGAAGCACAGCGTACTGTTTGAATTGCATGGCTTATTACATGAGCCCCTGAATCAGTAAGACAAGGAACTCTTCCACCTCTCTATGTTCTTATGTGATTCATTTCTGTTAATATGGCACTCTGTTCTACACTGCCCTGCATCCTGGCTGAGACTCCATCCCTGACGGTCCCAGTTGCACAAACCCCTTCTGGCACCAGGGTTGGTGGAATGGTTGGCCTTCCCAAGATAAGCCACCCATTGCTATATTTTCATGACCTTCCAGTTGAGTGGCAGAGGGCTGGGCACACTTCTGCATTTCACATATTTGGAGTTCTCTGCCCCCTATGAATATCAATAGCCAAACCTTTTGGGGTTTACCCTCACATAACCAATGCCCATGCTTTTGTCCTCATTGCCTTCTGTGTTGTTGCCATTTTTGAAGTTGCTGCTATCTGGTCTGCTCCTGCTGCCCTACTCCTTTTTCCTTTGCTCAGAACTAAAGCCATAAAAGAAAAAGCCTTTGCCTTCCTTACTGTTTTCATGAGACTTTTTGACACTGTTTGAGCTGCTGTTCCTGCTGCCTGGCTTATTTGTACTGCCCTGCCATTTTCTTACGGCACACAATCTGGGTGCCCCTCTGGTGCAACATTGCGTACAATATAACCATACCATTGAGATTTTTGAGATGAATAGTTATCGAACATGTTTTTTCATCTGCCAGAGGGGGCAATTTTAACAGAAAGCTTTTGCAGCGGGAAACATTTTGGATATACCAATTAAATACAGTGGAACCAAAGGGTTTAAACACTTATTTGCATTGGGGGTGTTTCATTTAGTTTGGCAGTCAATGGTTAGGACCGGATATGGGAGTCAGCTGTTTCCGTTATAAGAAGTGGGCATAAAACGCTGTCGCCATTCTTGCGGGGTTGTAGCGTTAAGCAGAGGCGTCACATTGATCAGTAAGTTGGAGAGCCAGGGATGTGTGCGATTGAGGAGTATGCTGGAATAGATATGTGTTAAGGAAATCTTTTTCTTTTGTTTTGACAGACCGGGTGTAAAGGCTCCCCCTTGACGAAGCATGTATTGCGAAACAGGCAACCTGTCGGGGTTTATGAGAGCACTGGTTCCAATAAGTGACACATAGCCTTTATATCTATTTATGCAGTGTGATAAGTAAAAGAATGTAAAGATAAAGTTATTTGAGCATAGGTAGGTCGGGGGTAGAGTCTGTGATTAGAATATTTACATGGGCAGAGGTTCACCACGGGAGTGAAGTGAAACCAGCCATGGCGATTATATGAGACTCACCCCGTACAATATAGTTTGACTCCTGGGAATCCTCCACTACTTTTTTGTTTTGACATTCTCTTAGCTCAGCAGTCTGCTGTGTTGTTACCTTTGCCACTCGTGCAGCTGCTGCCCTGCTACTTTCTTGATTCAAACAAAAAGAAACCCACAAAAGAAACCAACCAACCAACAAACAAGAACAAAAAAAACACCTTCTCTCCTGGCAAAAAAACAAAAAAATAAACTAAACTAAAAATAAAACAACAACAACAACAACAACAACAACAAAATCCCATCATTCTTTTCCTCTGTCTCACTTCCAGGACTGTGAGCTTGTTCATAACACCATTTATTCTGCTAGGCTCCCTTGTGGCACCTTGGGCTGTTTTTCTTATAGCTGCTACTTCTTTGCTCCTCACTCAGTGTCCTGGGTTTTTGATAATACGCTTCTTCCTTCATTGCCCATCTCAGTGCCGTCTGCTTTTCTGTGAAGAATGCCAAAGCAAGCACCAAACTTTTCTATATAGAGATGAGGCTAAATCTGTAAAAATGTACTGGGAGCTTGTGCAGATTGGATGAGGGCATCTTCTGATTTTGGCAGTTTAAATAAATGGGTGAAAATTTGTTGAGTTTTAAATGGACCAAAAAACAGGAGTTCAGAACTCACTGATTCAACTTCACTAATGTAAATCAAATACTAGTACCACTCTGTTTGAATAGCTGTTGCCAGCTTACTGTAGGAATTGGATTCAGACAGGCTCTGAAATGGTATCTATTGACATAATGTATTGAACCAGCTTTATTCTGTGCAGCTTCTGAATTAAAGTGGGCCTCTGGCTCCTGACTCAGCAATGGGAGTAGAGATTTATGAGCATACCACTATATTATTACATTATGCAGCAAATGCGTCAGACTGAACAAATAAATTTCAGAGGGGAAAAAATGAGGCATGTCACAGGATAAAAAATGGACTAGAAAATTCCCAGCAAAAAGCAGTATTCTAGATTGTTTATCAAAGAGATTCTGTGTGATGTTTCTTCGTCCATAAAAGTTAGTATTAGCAATATTTTCCCACAACAGTGGTCAAATGCACAAAATGATTTGCTCTAGAAAGATCAGAACAAAATTTTATAGTTCTGACAAATTACTATTACAGTGGAAAACTTTCAGTTTCTGGGAGCAGAATTGCTGTGCAGTGCCATTTTTAAAATGTTGTGGATGTCAGCATATATAGACATTTTAAGTAAAACATCTAGTGCCTGTGATGCATTTTATAAATGCAGGACTAAATGTAGAAGCCTAATGTAAAATTGACATATCTCTGCCCCTGATCAAGATGTCCTAAAGGCATTTAAAAATGTGTATGTGATCCCCCTTGGAGACTGTCTCTGCTACAGAGTAGCAGATGGGAGGATCACCTGGGGAGGATCTCCTGCCCAAGGGGGGTGGAGATGTGGAGAGCCTGGCCCATGGAGGCAGGGTGAGATGGTTTATAAAAGGGATGGAAATGTAGAAATCATGAGATTAATCATATAATTCAAAGTATGTTATTTATTTAATTTTGTTTCCACTGCAGCTCCTTGTGACTTTGGGCATTGGAGAGTTAAGTGACTTGCCCAGAATCACAAGGAGCTGC
The DNA here is from genome assembly GCF_901765095.1 of Microcaecilia unicolor. Taxonomy (NCBI): domain Eukaryota; kingdom Metazoa; phylum Chordata; class Amphibia; order Gymnophiona; family Siphonopidae; genus Microcaecilia; species Microcaecilia unicolor. Next base: position 497,109,303 of record NC_044031.1, on the reverse strand, counting down.
AGTGGGAATATAAATAAATAAATAAATAAATAAATAAATAACATACCTTTAATTGCATGATTAATCATGATTACAATTTTAATTGACATGAATCTCTGCAATTTATATATTCTTTTTCCATGACACCAAATAACATCACTAAAATAATGTCACATTTTTCTGTAATCTATACTAAGTGTCACATTCCCAATTAACCCCCCCAAAAAACTGTGTATGCTCCACAGAGATGCCCACAGCTAATGTCAAAAGCTGGAGCCACCAACACCATTCAAAACAAAGCATGCTCAAACAAACATCAAAGCACAAATAAAACTTTTTTTTTCCCTTTTGTCCATACCTTGTCTTCATTCACTTTTTTTCCCCCCACTTTTGCTGTTTATAAGCCAGGACGTTTCCCTGCACGGCTCTGCATTCATGAAATGGCATCACTGCATGCAGGGCCGTGCCTAGGGTCTCTGGTGCCCCCCTGCAGACTATCAGTTGGCACCCCCCCCCCCCCCCCCCCATGTGGCATCTCCTTTCTCTCTTCTCCACCGGGGCACCAGTCTTTTCAAAACTACTGTTTGTAAGGAATTAAATATGATCAGTGCAGATGGATCACAGCGCAGTGCAGGTGAATCACTCGCAAACACAATTATGTTTAAATACTTCTATTCAGCTCCACCTGAGAACCGCTCACCCAATGATTTGCAGCTATTATCACTTTACTGTGGGTTAGAAAAAAATTCCGGCTGGGGGGAGGGAAGACCTTGTTAATCTTCCCCGCAAATATTTGCCAAACGGTCCCTCATAATTCAAGTAAACCTGACCTTGTCGTGACAGCGCCTCTCTCACTAAAGTCACAAGCAAAGATGCTGCTTTTATCAATCTGCAGCCATCCTTTCCAAGGAATGGGCAGCTTCTCTGCCCCTTGACAGAAGGATAAGGGGGGCGAGGATCACTGACAGCAGTTCAAATTAAAAGCAGACAATGGATTGCAGGGTAGAACCGGTCCAGTTCAATCATTCTAAAACTAGAACCATGACGGAAGACAGGGATGGGGGCGGCATTGGTTAAGGTGCCGGGACACTTTTAAACAGAGCGCAACATTTACCTTGAGCCTTTGCACTTTTGCAAGCACTTTAGCGTCCGACGCAAAACAAACGGACGGTCGTGAGTATGTGTTTGTTGTTTTAATACTTACATATGAGGTTGAAGCTTCGCCCCTTTTGCCCAGGAGTACACATCCAGCGCCAGGAGCAGTAAGGAGATGCCCCAGGTTTGTTATCTCATTGCTGCAGAAGACCAAGTGGCTCAAAAACACTCAGGAAAGGTTACTGGCCGAAGTCTCCGGCTGCCCTCGCCTTTTCTTGACTAGGACAACAGGCGTGTGCGCACACGAAAACTAAATAAGAAAAATATTCCTGAATGAGATGAGCTGAGTGACTGGGGCTTCACCTCCGCCTGCTGCACGGCAGCAGCAGGGCAGGTTGCAGGCACGGCAGTCACTGACTCGTCTGGTCGGTCTGGCAGCGACGCAGGGCAGGCTCAGACTCGTTGCATTGGACTCCGCACGGGAAGGGAAGGCTGCAGCGCATGCGCATAGGCACCGATGCGCCAACACAGTAAGGTTTATTTTTTAAATTTTTTAATACAACTCAACGGCAGCGCCGCGGCCGGCGCGGCGCCCTTGAAGGCAGGCGCCCCCTGCGGTGCTTACCCTGCTTACTGGGTTGGCACGGCCCTGACAGCACGTGCTTGCCAGCCTCCTCCTGTGTGCATGTGTGCACAACTTCCATGAAGCATGCCAGTCACGCTTCCAAAAACTTAGGGAAGCCGTTTTCCAGGCTTTCCCCACATGCCCAACATCTCTTACTTCCCTGTAGGCCCAGCTCCACTCCCAGCACCAGCCCATTTTTCTGTGCTAGTCCCAGGTCTGTGTCGGGCCCAAATCTCCTAGGCACATGTGGCATCTATGATGATGTCATTGCGCCACCGTATCATTACCCATGTGCGTGATGTCATCCACAGACCCAGCCCTAGGCCCAAACAAGACTAAGCCCTTGCTTGGACTGTCTCCCTGGGCTCACCTCAATCTCCAGTGGCGCAGAACAGCTGCAACCCCACCAGATGTGTGACCCTGATGCCCAGGATACTCATAATGCAGGACTCACCCCCAAACTCTCATAGAACCTGCCCTAAACCCCAGGAGCCTCAGGTACCTGAAAAAAATAATTAACCCATCTGGGTTACATTCGTGTGGGCTGAAGAAAAAAATGTTTAAAAAAACAAATTTGGGGGTTTCTTTACTTCTTCTCTACTTCTCTGACACTTTAGACAGACATTGCACTACACAATTCATTTTACATTTGTAACACTGGTTGAAATACAGATATATCTTTTCCTATCACCTCAATTTCTATTTCCATTCACCTGTTTCATCAAATACACCATAAAACCTATCTTTTACACAAAATTTCTTTAAACCTTAACTTTTACATCTATTCACTTCATGTTTAAATGTATATTTTTCCACAGATTTTAGTATTTTCTTATAAGGTTATTTCTGGGTAACCCCCAAATCTCCCCTTGCAACCAGAGCCCACTCCCAGACCACAGAGTATTTCTTTGTTCTTTTCTTATAAACACAATTTCTCTTCTCCTTCCATTTTCTTGAAATCTTCTTTCATTTTACTTTCTGGTGCTGGCTTATGCTGGAAAGCTTCTAGTCCTCCTACCGCCATCTTTCTCCATTTGTTATGAGAAAAAGAGAAACTTGATTTTAGCTGCATGGCTTTCTCTGACTGAATCTCAATCCCCTTACATTATTCTTTCCCATCACCAGGTGTTCCTTCCTTTCCAAACAGTCTTTTCTTTTATTCTCTTCAAATTACGGATCATATCGTCTTCCAAACTCTCTGCACCATCTATAGTTTCTTCAACCTCACCATTCACAAATATTGGTTCCAAAACCAGATCTTCTTGCAACTTCTCTATCACCTTCTCTGGAGAATTCTCCTCCTGAAACTTTCCTTTTGCCAAAGTGATTCTCTGTGGGTTTGTTCTACAGCTGGAAAGTTTTCATTCAACAATTTCCTTTCCATCAACTTCACCATATCGGGATCTTCAAATGTAATTTTCGAGACCAATATTAACTCTGGGAATTACTCCTGTCACCATTGACCGACACCTAACATTTGAGAATCATGCAAAAAACATAACTAAAAAGATGTTTCATTCAATGTGGAAACTAAAAAGAGTCAGACCATTTTTTCCAAGGAATGTCTTCCGCAACCTGGTACAATCATTGGTACTCAGTCACCTGGACTATTGTAACTCACTCTACGCCGGCTGCAAAGAGCAAATACTCAAAAAACTCCAGACAGCCCAGAACATGGCAGCCAGACTAATATTCGGCAAATCAAAATACGAAAGCGCAAAACCCTTACGTGAAAAACTTTGTACCCTAGTCCATAAAATTATCCATGGTGACGCCCCAGCCTACATGTCAGACCTAATAGAACTACCACCCAGAAACGCAAAAAAAAACTTCTCGCACATTCCTCAATCTTCATCCTCCCAAGTGTAAAGGCTTGAAATACAAATTAATGCATGCATCTACCTTTTCCTATACAAGCACACAGCTCTGGAAAGCATTACCTCGCAACCTGAAAACGGTCTATGAATTGACCAATTTCTGTAAACTATTGAAAACCTATCTCTTCAACAAAATATATCACAAAGATCAACACGTGTAACTGTACAATCTTTAACATATCCAGAAATGTTCTTTAATGTCTTTTGCTTTAACACTATCATGTATTTCACCACCATGTAGCCTAAAACCCTCTGTAAAACCAAATGTATATTCTCTTCTATTTCCAGTATCCATGATGAATTGTAAGCCACATTGAGCCTGCAAAGAGGTGGGATAATGTGGGATACAAATGCAATAAATAAATAAATAAAATCTCAGGAACTTTGACCAAATTTGGTTCATCACTTTCCAATTCTGTCACCCCGTTATCTCCACTGTCTCCCAGTGAGGTTTTCAATGTTGGTTGCACTTCCTCTCTCATCAGCACCTCCAACTCTACAACTAGATGCTCACTGAAACTTTTCACAGCTTCTTCCTTCTTTTGTCTCTGTTCCCTTATTAACTCCTTGAATGTTTTTTTCTAATTGGTCTAAATTCTCTTGCAACATTGCCAGTAGTTGCACCACTTCTTCACTTTGCAACAGTCATGGGAGTTTGGCATTCTATGGTCTGGATGATACAGTACTATCTTTCTGGACTGAATCTTGACTCTCTTTGTTGGCCGAGGCTCGAACTTGGATCATGCCTTCCAGGGCTCTCAAATCTCTGCACCTCTCATACTAGACGTCCTCTACTGCCCACTCAGTCAGGCAGAACCATCAGATGTGTCTTGCTTGTCCACAGCTATAATAAATTGTAGGCTTCTTCTTCCAGTCGTTCTAGTATGAAGAACTGTTCTCTGCATTCCAGCTCACCCTCACGCAAGGGGCAGAATTATGAACATGCTGAGAATTAGACAGGATCACAGAAAGGATCCACTGCACCCCAGAGAGGGAGGGGAAGGGAAGGGAGACAGGTGAGAGGTAAGGGGTATTTGGCATGGTATTGGAAGGTTGGGAAGTAGCAGGTGTGGAGATGGAGAGGTTTCAGATGACAGACCTGGATAGACAGAAATGGCAATCAAGCTCACAGATTCTCTCTCAGTGTTCTTGCAGTCATGACCAATGTAAACAGTCACAGGGACATGCTGCAGTCGCATTTATTTGTAATTTAAAGGTGGTATGGGTCCTGATGTTCATCTGGTGTTGGATGTACGTTGGTGTGCTATCCAGTGCTGCCACAGAACTCCCCCATAACTCCACTGACACACCTGCACTGGCCCTATATATTTTAGTGGCTTAAACATTTTGCCTGGCCTTTTATAAAATACTGGCTAATACATTTTGGTTAAAAAACATAAAAGTGCTGGGGCTGAGATGTTTAAAGCATGAATAGAGCTTGTAAAATGACCACCTTAACCTTTATGAGAACATTGATGGGTTGATATTCAGTAGGACTTATTTGAGTAGGACAGGCTCCTACCTGGATAAGTCCTGCTGACTGGGCCATACTTGGATTTTCAGTGGCATTTATCCAGATGGTGCTGCTGAATATTCAGGGAGACCACTGCAGCAGTATTCAGTTAAAGGGCAATTCTATAACCTGGGGCTCACATTTATGATCATTACTCTAGTAAATGTTTAGAGTAATGGTATTTATGCATGTGTCGGCACACATATATGCATAAATACTAGTTTGGTGCTTAAGTGTGAGTCTGCAAATACCAGTTTAACTTACATAGTGCCTATTTGCAAGGGGGAGGGGCAAGCACAAAGATGAAGCATGGGGGGGGATACAGGCAGGACTTCCACCTACATGCACATTTTATAGATGAGGTGAAGGTGATATTTTATATATAAAAGTATAAACAGAAAAGGACTACTAAGGTGGAGATACTGGATCCACTACAGAAGGAGCAACACAACAAAAAAACAAGTAGCGCGATCAACACAACTCTTCCCAAAAAGATAGAGAGATGAGGTGAAGGAAAAAGTCTCTATTATATAACGAAGTAGGACTCGACACGGCACGTGTTTCATCAAACAATGCCTGCCTCAGGAGTCTTCATGCAGTTCTAGTTCAGGTGTGAGATTGCAATGGAGTGCAAGAATGGGAATTAACCAAATCCAGTCTTTAAAAAGACAGTTTGCATCCATGATCGGTCTTTTTAAGGACTGGATTTGATTAATTCCTATTTTTGCACCTTATGGCCTCTTTGTTATGGGCCCTTTGGCTTTCTCTGCCCTCTCTCATGCTACCTTTTGTTATGTGTCTTGCACAGCCAATTCCTGTCCTCTGGGGCCATACACCAGCAATTATTCATTCCCCTCCATTGCCTCCATGGCATAGCTTCCTTTCCTTTCTTCACCCCTTGACCCCATCCCTAAATCTCACCTGGTCCATCATCATATCTTGGCTTATAACCTTCTCCTACTCTGCCTCACAGAAACATGGCTTACTGATGCTGATCTTGCCTACATTAACCAGGTTACTCCACCAGGCTTTTCCAACTATGTTAACAATCGACCTAATCATTGTAGTGGAGGTCTGTGGTAATTTACTCCTCTACACTGCCCCTCTCCCATTTTAGACCCTTTCAGCACCCCTCTTGAGTCTCTTGGATTCCAGGTTGGCACTCCTCCCAGTACTTCCTTTCTCCTCTTTTACCACTCCCCTGGGGGCTCCCTCCTCTTTTCAGCTTCTCTATGATGCTATCTTATTATCTTAGATGATCCCACTTTGGCCTCTGCCCTTGGTTTCTCACCACTTGTGCCAGACTTAGGATTAATCCAGCATGTTCAAGGTCCTACACATAATGGAGGCACACCCTCGACCTTAAACTTTCATATACAAATACACAACATTTTCTGACTAAGCCGTCCTCATTCTTCCCGCCATGGACTGACCATTCCTTGCTCACCTTCTCTTACCTTGGCCATCCTTCCTGCTACTCAGCCATCTCCACGCCCTCCCTTTAGAGACCTCACCAATATTACCTCTGTGTCCCTTTAAGCAGAAACAAAGTTGCATCTTGACTGCTTTTTTCATTTGCTCTTGGACAACAGACTAACCATGTGGACCGATTCTTTGCATACCAGTTTAAATACCCTGCCCCCCCCCCTTCTGTTGACCCCTCCTGCCCATCTAACTTTTATTGTCTGCTCATTTTATTTTTCAAGTCATGTCAGTCCCAGGCTCTGGTTTCTACATCTTTCTGTCTTCTCTTAACTCACTCACCAAGGTCTCATGTCCATTTGATATTTCTACTCTCTCTCCATGTCCACTATCCATCTTCTTCCATCTCTGTACCTCTATCTTCTTCCATGTTTAGTATCTCCCTTTCTCTGTGTCCCTATATTTCTCTGTCCAGCTTCTCCTTTCTCTTCGTCCCCAGTGCCAATATATCCCTACCCTCTCTGACCCTACTCTATCCAGCTTATCTCCCTCTCACTCTCTCCCCTTTCCAGCATCTGGTTTGGTTGCTTGATTCCCTGCCTGCCCACCCACCCCGCCCTCCCTTCCTCCCTCACGCTGTAGGTTTAGTATTTGCCAATTTTGAGTGGGCCTCAACCCAAAGTGGGTGGGCACAAAATTTTCTCTCTACCCCCTCCCCCAGCATAATTTAGTCACACTAATCAGATGTATTTGTCACACAGAAGTAAAATGCTGCTTTTCAGTGCATCAGGTTTCAGAAAATAATTTATTTAATAGCCTAACACCCTTTTCAATGAGCTTTCAGAGGCCAAAACCTCCTGCCTCAGGTCAGTATAATGCTATTATGGTATCCTCTCCTGAGCTAAGGAAGTATTGCTCTCTGAAACGTTATTAACACAGGTATCATATTACTTGATCCTAAATTAAAAATAAAATTATTTTCTTTACCTTTTGTTGTTTGGCCATTTACTTTTTCTCATTGTGTTGCTCCCAGTCTCTAGATTCTGCTTTCCTTCATTTTCGCTTAACTCTTCTGCGCCATTTGTCATTTTTCTCTCGGTTTTCTTTGCTTTCTTCAATATTTTTCAGCCTCTCTCTGTCCAGATTTAATTCATTCTTACTATCCATTCTTTAATTTCCTTCTTTTTCTTTCATCTACCTATGGCTTTTCATCTTTCTCACCCTTGTTCTCCCCATGCCCCTTCCTCTTATTCTCCAGTCTTTCTCTACTCCCCTTTTCCATCCAGCAGCTCTCCTCTTTCTCTCTTTATCCTTCCAGTGTCTCTCCTCTTTCTCTCCCCATCCTTCCAATGTCTCCCTTCTTTCTTTCTGCATCCTTTCATCCAGTGTCTCCTCTTTCTCCTTACCCTTCCATCCAGCGTCTTCACTCTTTCTCTCCCCATCCTTCCACCCATCTACCCTCTCTCCTGATCCTTCCATCTAATGTCTCTCTCTCTCCTTCTATCCAGTGTCTCTCTATCTCTGTACCCTTTTCTGTTCAGTCAGTGTCCTTTCTCTCTCCATATACTTCCAGTCTCTCCCCTTTCTCTCTGCATCCATTCATCCACCTCCCCCTTTCTCTCCCCATCCTTCCACTGTGTCTTTCTCTTCCCATCCTTCCATCTGTTTTCCCTCTTTCTCTCTCCATCCTTCCATCCATCTACCCCCCTCTCCCGATTCTTCCATCCAGTGTCTCTCTCTCTATCTCCTTCTTTCCATCCAGGCCCGCCCACCCAACACAGACCTGCCAAGTCTCCCATTAAACACGTGGCACCAGCTCCCATTTCCGGCCACTGCTGCTTCTCCTGTTGAGCAGCAGCGGCCGCTACAAAAACAAAAAGAGCTAATTAAACCACCAAAAATGTTTTTTAAAAAGCAAGCGCGGCACCGCAGGCAGCCATCAGGCATTGGCTGTCGGCTCTACAGCTGCTCCTCTCGCCTCTCACGTCACTGCCCCTGGAGTAGGACCCAGGAGGAGCGCAGCGATGTAAAAGGCAAGAGGAGCGGCTGCAGAGCCGACAGCCAATGCCTGATGGCTGCCTGCGGTGCCGTGCATGCTTTTTAAAAACATTTTTGGTGGTTTAATTAGCTCTTTTTGTAGCGGCCGCTGCTCAACAGGAGAAGCAGCAGTGGCTAGAAATGGGAGCT